>NC_140590.1:1809294921-1809772421 GCF_964204655.1 Triturus cristatus
GACGGCTTCTGTGGTAAATATTTCATTACCGGTACTATTTTTTATGCGGTAAGTCTATTAAGAATAACTCAGTAAATATAAGAGGCAGAATCCGTGGTATTAGAGGTTTTAAAAGGCTTTATTCCTATACAAAGGAATACAATTCGAATTGTAGGCATTCTATTCCATCACCACGAAAGTTCAGGAAGGAAGGGCATACATTATTGACAGATAAGCAGTTTTATAGAAAATACATTACAATGAAACAGATGCAGGAGGCGTAACAGCTGATAAAAGGTGCATACGTAGCTAATAGAGGGCGTAATTTAATAAACGTCATCATACATGATGTCACAAGTGGGTGGATCCATAAGAGAATCCTGCAATGTCAGCAGAAATATTTGGCAGAGATGCGCGCGCAGCCGCATGACGTGTGATTGACGTGCAACTAGAGGGTGAAGGGGACTTGACATTTAGCTCTACATGTGGAGACAGAAGTCTGGGGGTCATGTCAACCTAATCCCAAATCATATCTAATATCCTATGTTTAAAGAACTGTGTTATCCAAAAGGAGAGGTCTCTAGGATAGAATCTATTCTATACTGACTATTAGTGCGTGTACAAGCGTCTAAGTGTCTACACTAGATGCGAGGGGGTAGGAATATTCCATGGCAACGGGGCTATGAATTACTTGCATGAGGGCAGCGAGGCCTGGCCCTTTGCACGGTAGCTGGAGGAATGTTTACCTAAACTACTAGACAGGAATGCATCGAATGAGGAGCGGAGGAGATAATCTTGAAGGTGAAATACAGTTTTTGGCAGGCGACGGGCTGGATCAGGCACCGTTAGCCGCGCAGGGAGTAGGACAAAGTTCATGGATACAGATGCAGGCTCAGACTGGAGCTTTCAGAGGCAGAAGGCAGAAAAAGGCTTGATGACAGAATTCGGGCCTACTCGCCTGAATCTGTAAAATGTGGAAAGTGAACCACATAAAGTCGGTGGCCTTTCATACTTAGGAATGGAATATCTGACCCATTCATGGCGGATCTGAAAGAGGACATGCTGACGGTGGACGCACATATATTTGCGTCTTCAAAACTGGAGCAGGAGGGAACATACATGTACTTATAGCATGCACATGGAGCCGTTGGGGTCTACGATAGGGGACATAACTGATCACAAAATTCATATTTCCTCACTTCAACAGACAATTACTTGCCAGGGACTCAGGTGCACACCTACCACACTACAGCATTGGCCACACAGTGTCCCATGGCATGTAAGGCTGCATTCCCTGTGTGTTTGAAGAGGGTAACATTTGGTTTGTTGTGTGGCACTTTTGTGCAGCCACTCCTAGGCTGTGCACGTGTTCATGGGGACAGAATCCTTTGTGTGTTGTGCACATTACCACTGTGATGTGCAACTGTGCAGTTATGGACATGAGTCATGGACACAGTTTCATGTTGAAAAACAAAATAGACGTTCCCGAGCAAGAACAAGGCAGTTAAGCCACTTAAGCAGTAAATCTCAATGAGAGTGACAAGAATAATTCAGAGTCCAGTGAATCAAAGATAAGTGTTTTCTTCTTTATTTTCCTTAGTCTTCTTTGTTCGCATTAACAGCACCAAGATAAGAACGGTAGCCAACACGTGTTTCGTCTCGGGTAAGTTGCCCGGCGACTTCCTCAGGGCTACAACAATAACAATAAAAATAATTCTATTCAGAAACTTAGCCACTTCTGGTTACATTTCTTCACAGAAATTCAATTAGAAATAAAAATAAACCATAAGTACGGTGTGATTCAGATAGAAAGAACAAAGGCCATACATTAAAGAAAGCCAAAGGAAATCCACCCAGTGAAAAGCCAGAAAATAAAGGTGCTAGGCCGCACCCATGACCAAGAAAGAAACGCTCACAACAGAGGATCACCTCTTAAGAGAAGGAAAGACGACTCCCTACTACACCTGAAATTGGGTTCCCAGAATGGTGAATTTAAGAAAAAGGAAATCCAGATAAGTCTGGTGTGTCATAAAGAAGGTATATAACAGAAAAGATCCAGTCACATACCAAGAAAAATCTACAAACGTCTACTCACCATAACAATAATCACATCCAAAAAATATGTTCATTAATCCACCACATCTATAATGTGTTTTAAGTAGTTCCACACAGTTTTGATCGTCTGTGTACAGTAAATATATATCTGAAAGGGGGAGAGGATAAGAGACGACATCAACTAATGTCCTACTCAACACCGAACTGAAAATAGTCCATAAGAGATGCCACAGTATCCCTAAGTGACATTGCTTGAAAACGCCCCCTTTCCCATCAAGACATGGTACCCCCTATATACCCAGGGTCACTGTATTGCCACATGGAGACTGGCATATCATGTACATGCCACAAGACAACCGCGTGTCCCACAGGGAGTGCACAAGTACCACTTTTACACTTTTGTGGAACACGGTGGCACAATTAGGACATGGGCACATTTCTGTCCAAAATTTGTTTAGGAATTATACATATCCATGTTCCCACATTGTGTTAGCATTTGGGTTAGTCTTTAGTTGTTGCTGATGCCAACTTAGCGGTGTCAAGTCATCCCGACCACCGTGGTGCCATGTATATGTACTTCCTGATACCACATTTCTTCTTAACATTGGCTTCTCGGCATTAGGCGGGCAGCTCATACAATGACTGTGTAAATGTAGTTTTGTGTGCACCTCCTTGTGTGACTTCTGATATTCATGCACATGTGTGTTCTGTTCCACAGGTGGGACATTCACACATTCCAAATAGGATAGGCAGCTATGGAACTTAAGAGCCACATCGTTTGATTGGTCCACGGTCGAGACTATGAGCTGGGAGTCGTCGGCATAGGAGATAATGGTGAAACCATATTTCCTGATGAGCTTGGCCAAGGGGGCTACATAGATGTTAAAGAGTGTTGGTGATAAGGCAGAGCCCTGCGGTACCCCACAGGGTAGCTGGACAGTGCTAGACTGTAGACCATCCCATAGCAGACTTTGCTCTCTACCTTCGAGAAAGGAGGAGAGTTGGGACAGAGCGGTTCCCTGCACACCAATCTTCTGAAGTCTCCGCTTCAACACCGTATGGTTGACAGTGTCGAAGGCCGCTGACAGATCTAACATCACCAGCACTGCCCTGACTCCCTCATCCACAATGCCACAAATTTTCTCCGCTGCCACCAGGAGTGCTGACTCCGTGGAATGCTGAGCGCGAAAATCGTGCTGAGAGGGGTCGAGCAGATCATGGGAAACCAGATATTCTGTTAGGGCCCGGTTTAACTCCCTCTCCATGACCTTAGCCACCAAAGGGAGTGCAGCGATCGGATGGTAGTTCTTCAAGATGTGAGGATCCAAAGTAGGTTTTTTTAAGAATGGTCTAATTATTGCCCTCTTCCAACTTGAAGGATAACTACCAGACTCGATTACTTGATTGATCAGCGGGAACAGCTCTCCAGCAATAACCTCTGCCGCACGATGAAATACAGATTGGGGACATGGGTCCAAAGGTGATCCTGATTTTGTTATGGTAATCAGCCTACACGTTTCCTCCACCGAAATAGGATAAAAATTGCTAAGGCCCGTGTCACCCTTGAGATTAGCTACCTGCTCCTGGCCGCCACAGTCCGCATTAGTGGGGGCAATCATGAAGTCGTTGTGAATTATCTGAACTTTCTGCTGAAAGTACAGAGCTAATTTTTGACATGTTGCTAGGTCAGGCCGATATGTACTGTCTTGAGGAGGCTTAGAAAGCCTCCTCTCAATGCTTCCCAATGGATCAGATAGTATTACTTTTGCTTTTCTACAGTACTCACAGGTCTATGAGTGTGGGGACCCCTTCAGCATTGGCGTCTGTTATTTGTCATTGGGTGCACCAATACTATTTCGTTCACAGTGACCAGACGGTGTCATACCGTCATGGTCTGCCTGTGCTCCACTGTTCACAGACACTAGCTTCTCTGTATAATTGGATATCCAGTTATTTGCTGTGGTGTCCTGATTTTCAATATTTCAGGGGGCATGTTGGGTGAACCAACTGGGGAGTGCAGGGCTTACATATGTGCTGGGTATTCTAGATGTTCCTCATGATGCTTTTCATGATATGCACTGAGACCTATTTAGTTTGGACTCATGTGTCAGATGTACACAGGTGACTGATTATTTCCTGTCTCTTCACCTTGCCCACAGCATCATCGGGGGACACCGAGGGAGACACCTGCACGGACGTGGAGGAGGGATCCAGCACCAGTGCCACCACTACTGGCGAGTCGGCAGCATCAAGTGGCACAGAGGGCGAGGGGAGTGCGGCGGAGGACCTGGGTAGTACCACCACCGACTACGATGCAGACGGGTCCGAGGCTGAACTCTCTGAGGGGGCGGAGGCTGCTCTAACAGCTGGCAGCAGCACTACAACTATCACCGCCCCCTCCATTCCCATCACCACCCTCCCAGTTGCTCCGGTCCCTTCTGTCCGTGTAGGGCAACAGAATGTCTCCTTCGTGCCAGGCACTGCACCCCCTGCCCCTGTCTCCCCTGCGGCCCTCACTGCCGAGTCTGTGGACATTCAGCGGCAGTTGCAGGTTGGGCAGACATTGATCCTGACTGTCCTCCGTGGCCACACCAGACTGCTGACACAGATGGTGTCGTACATGGAGGGCATGTCATCAGCGATGTCTGACCAACGGATGTTGCTGAGGTCCTTGGACTTGTCTCTGATGGCAGCAGTGAGTGTCCTGCAGCGCTTGCTCCCCCCACCTACCCCTGCACCATCCACACTTCCCACTCCCATTCCTGTCCCAGGCACACACACACACCTTCCCAGGCAGGTACCACACCAGACACAGGCAGCACACCAACAGGGAAGGGCAAGCGCACACCTCCTGTCACGCACACTCAGGGGGAAGAAGGCACACCCACTGGGTCTAGGGCACACAGGCAGACACTTAGTCACAGTCGGAGTCCGCATGCCTCACTCCCCAGTCCCTCCAATGTCACTCCCCTCGGCTCCCCTGCCCCACAGTCTGAGAAGGAGACCTACTTGGCTGTGCTGGGCCTCAGCCCCACTGTTTCACCTACGCGCAAACGGGCAAGGCACTCCATGGGTAGGAGAGTTGAGTCCCCCCCTATCCACCACCTCCCCCAGTAGTGCTGCAACCTTACCCATCCCTCCGACCCCCCCCCTTGGGGCCTGTGGTTCCTTCAGGTGAAGGGGAGATGCTGCAAGAGCTTGCAGACGTGTGCAGCGCAATACTGACTTCCACCTTTGGCGCTGCCCCACCCCTGTGGTGGAGTCGTCTGTCCCTGCACCCCCAACACCTGCCCTACACCCTCCTGTCCCTGCGGTGCCTGGTCCTTTCCCACATGATGCCCCCACCCCAGTCGATCAACCAGAGGTATCTAATGTGCAGGCAAGCTAGGGGAGACGTGTGGCCATGTGTCCCCCCCAGGACTTCGTGTCTGGACTGGCCTATGGCCTTTGTAAATAGTGGCCTTTTCTACTTTTTGTTTTCATGCTGAATAAAGCATTTTGTTTTTACTTTGCACACGATTGCTTTTCAGGTATTGATGTTGGTGCTGATGCTCCATGAGTTGGGGTGGTGATCATGTGGTCGGTATCTGGGAAATGTAGTAGTCTGCTGCTCATGGGGTGGACCCTGGTATCTGCGTGGCATCACAAGGTCTCTGCAATGATTCTTTGGTCGTGTATGCTCTTTGTGTTTTGAGACATTGTCCCAAGGAGTGTTCCTTCCTCTGTGGCACCTGACATCTTCCCTGCAGGGAGTTGCACCATTGTTGTGCTGACCTGTGTCTACATTCCCTTGGTGGCTGATGGATCCCTTCAACTATGTCCATGCCTGTTCAGCAATGTGTCCGGCTGCATCGTCTGTGCCATCCTTGGTAGTCACTGTACTTGTGTATAGAGTATGTTGCCATGCCTCCATGGGGAAATGGTCCCTTTTCACACATATGGTACTTGTTCTGCAGGGTATTTGGTCACCTGGTTGACAATTGTGGGCATTGTATCTGTGGGAAGTCCACCCTATTCCTTCCATGGGAGACAACAACATGGTGGCTGTGCCAGCACCTGTACATTCCTATCAGTCCTGGAATGTGCGTGACAGTGTGTTCCCTTTGGCTCTCTTAGTTTAGTGGGTTTCACATAACTATACAGTCTTGTGACATGATCTCAGTGTGTGTATTGTGCTGCATCCGCCAGGGGTGGGTATGCATGTGTCATTTGTCATCGCACCCACATGTGGTGTGTCATGCAGTGGGGGAATGACATCCATCCTCATGGGAGTGGGACACTGCTGTCAGTGATGTGTTGATATGGCACTCTCAACGTAGTCGCACATTGGGGATGCGTTCATGGACCCATGGAGTTGTGGTCATCTGAGGATGATGCACCCACCGCTCATATGTCAGGCCACTGCTGGGAGTGATATGCACCCACCCCTCATATGTCTGGGCACTGCTGGGAGTGATATGCACCCACCCCTCATATGTCTGGGCACTGCTGGGAGGCCTCTGCACCCACCCCTCATATGTTTGGGCACTGCTGGGAGTGATATGCACCCACCCCTCATATGTCTGGGCACTGCTGGGAGTGATATGCACCCACCCCTCATATGTCTGGGCACTGCTGGGAGGCCTCTGCACCCACCCCTCATATGTCTGGGCACTGCTGGGAGTGATATGCACCCACCTGCTAGGAGGCCTCTGCACCCACCCCTCATATGTGTGGGCACTGCTGGGAGTCCTCTGCACCCACCCCTCATGTGTCTGGGCACTGCTGGGAGGCCTCTGCACCCACCCTTCATATGTCTGGGCACTGCTGGGAGTGATATGCACCCACCCCTCATATGTCTGGGCACTGCTGGGAGGCCTCTGCACCCACCCCTCATATGTCTGGGCACTGCAGGGAGTGATATGCACCCACCCCTCATATGTCTGGGCACTGCTGGGAGGCATCTGCAAACACCCCTCATATGTCTGGGCACTGCTGGGAGGCCTCTGCACCCACCCCTCATATGTCTGGGCACTGCTGGGAGTGATATGCACCCATTCTCATATGTCTGGGCACTGCTGGGAGGCTTCTGCACCCAACCCTCATATGTCTGGGCACTGCTGGAAGGCCTCTGCACCCACCCCTCATATGTCTGGGCCCAGCTGGGAGGCCTCAGCACCAACCCCTCATATGTCTGGGCACTGCTGGGAGTGATATGCACCCACCCCTCATATGTCTGGGCACTGCTGGGAGGACTCTGCACCCACCCCTCATATGTCTGGGCACTGCTGGGAGTCCTCTGCACCCACCCCTCATATGTCTGGGCACTGTTGGGAGGCCTCTGAACCCACCCCTCATATGTCTGGGCACTGCTGGGAGGTCTCTGCACCCACCCCTCATATATCTGGGCACTGCTGGGAGTGATATGCACCCACCCCTCATATGTCTGGGCACTGCAGGGAGGCCTCTGCACCCACCCCTCATATGTCTGGGCACTGCTGGGAGGCCTCTGCACCCACCCCTCATATGTCTGGGCACTGCTGGGAGTGATATGCACCCACCCCTCATATGTCTAGGCACTGCTGGGAGTCCTCTGCACCCACCCCTCATATGTCTGGGCACTGCTAGGAGTCCTCTGCACCCACCCCTCATATGTCTGGGCACTGCTGGGAGGCCTCTGCACCCACCCCTCATATGTCTGGGCACTGCTGGGAGGCCTCTGCACCCACCCCTCATATGTCTGGGCACTGCTGGGAGTGATATGCACCTACCCCTCATATGTCTGGGCACTGCTGGGAGGCCTGTGCACCCACCCCTCATATGTCTGGGCACTGCTGGGAGTGATATGCACCCACCCCTCATATGTCTGGGCACTTCTGGGAGGCCTCTGCACCCACCCGTCATATGTCTGGGCACTGCTGGGAGGCCTCTGCACCCACTCCTCATATGTCTAGGCACTGCTGGGAGGCCTCTGCACCCACCCCTCATATGTCTGGGCACTGCTGGGAGTGATATGCACTCACCCCTCATATGTCTGGGCACTGCTGGGAGGCTTCTGCACCCACCCCTCATATGTCTGGGCACTGCTGGGAGGCCTCTGCACCCACCCCTCATATGTGTGGGCACTGCTGGGAGTGATATGCACCCACCCCTCATATGTTTGGGCACTGCTGGGAGGCCTCTGCACCCACCCCTCATATGTCTGGGCACTGCTGGGAGTGATATGCACCCACCCCTCATATGTCTGGGCACTGCTGGGAGGCCTCTGCACCCACCCCTCATATGTCTGGGCACTGCTGGGAGTGATATGCACCCACCCCTCATATGTCTGGGCACTGCTGGGAGGCCTCTGCACCCTCCCCATGTGTCTGTCCACTGCTGGGAGTCCTGGGCACCCACCCCCATGTATCTGTCCACTGCTGGGAGACCTCTGCAGCCACCCACCCACCCACCCACCCGCCCTCTTGGTGCAGTACACTGCTGTCCTGTGCATACACACACACCAATATACTGCTTATATGCTGCACCAGGCCCTATGCCAACATTCGTGGCGTGTGTACACCTTGTATGCATTCTGTACTGGTGCCGTAGGGGTACGGGTGGGACGGACCCTAAGCCCGCATTTATAGGGTGTACGGGCCGTACCCATGCTCTGAGGGCGTGGGTACGGCGCGTACCCCTCCATCACCACTCCAATGGTGGTACGGGCCATACCCACGCTCTGAGAGCGTGGGTACGGCGCGTACCCCTCCATCACCACTCCAATGGTGGTACGGGCCGTACCCACACTCTGAGGGCGTTGGTACGGCGCGTACCCCTCCATCACCGTTCCAATGGTGGTACGAGCTGTACCCATGCTGTGGGGGTGTGGGTACAGCCCGTACCACCATTGTTGTGGTGATGGAGGTGTACGCGCCGTACCCACATTGTGGGGGTGTGGGTACAGCCCGTACCACCATTGGAGTGGTGAAGGAGGTGTACACGCCGTACCCACGCTGTGGGGGCGTGGGCACGGCCCGTACCACCTCCATCACCACTCCAATGGTGGTACGGGCCGTACCCAAACCCCCACAGCGTGGGTACGATCCGTACCACCATTGTCGTGGTGATTGGTACGTGTCCACGTCCACTTCCGTTGTGACGGTACGTAGGGAGTGGTGGACACGCCCCCCCCGAAGTGACCAGAGCCAGGAGGTCATGTATGTACAGGACATATTTACATTTTAACTTGGGTGGGGGTTATGTTTCCTGCCCCGGCCCCCCCCCCCTTTGCCCCTGGGTGTTGTTCTGACCTTCTGCGGCGTCTGCATGGGTTTCTGTGCACCAGGTCGTAGGCTAGGAGGGCCGGGATGACACGTAGGATGGGGTCCATGGCTGTCCGTTGCGTACCGGTGCTCCTTCTTCGCTTCGTCCTCAATTTCCTGGCAGTTTTTGGCTGCCGTAAAAAATGGTCCGTGCTGAGTGACGTAGGCACGAATCGTACTTGCTAGTCCGTAAAACGCTACCTGACTCCGTCCGGACGTCACGTACGTGATGTGCCGGATCGGAATTGTGGGTATTTTTTCGCCGCACGTACTTTTGTACGAATCGTACGGAAATGGTATTTCTGAACGATTCGTACTTGCTGGTTTGTAAGGAGGATTTCACTGGTACGAGTCCTACGGAGAAAATGCTCCGTACGACCATTCGTACCCGGGTTTTACAGGATCGGAATCGGCACCTATATCTATTACTTACAATTTAACAAAAATATTTTTAACTATGTTTATTTTAAATATATATATAATTTACTTTATTTTACATTAATTTATATATTAATTTATAACATTAAAAAAAACGGTATTTTTAACAACGATATTTTTTACACCAATATTTTTTCTCAATATTTTTGTACTTACTATAATGTAGATATGACTTCGATATTCTTGACATCGATATTTTGGCTCCGATATTTTTGACGTTGATATTTTTGATGTTCATATTCTGTCAATGATTCTTCTTGCTAATTTCTCTGTCTTCCACGACGCTACTCTTTTGTCTCTTTATCTTTCTTTTGTAGTTTCTTTGTAATCATGCTTCCTCCTTTGTCGCTATTTTTCCATCTTTTCCTATCTGTTTCTATTTCTCTTTTCTGCCTTTCTCTCTCTTGCTCTGGGATAAATTTGAATGCTGAAAAATAAGATTCAATCCAAAAAAAGATGTGCTGGTGCTTTCCACCCGCAAGCAACTGCTCACATTAAGTACTGACAGGGTTTGACCAGATCTAATTCTAGTCTGTTCACTATTGTGTTTTGCATAAAGGAGCATTACCTTTGGAGTGTATGTTTAGAAAAGTTTCAAAATATTTTTTATTGAGTGGCCCAAATAAGCAAGACTTTCTAGATCTGACGGCCTTGTCTCATGACATCTGTACCTTATAGTATATCTCTAGCCAATGGTATGGTCTAGTCATCAAGATCAAGCTGGTATAGCGGTTTTATAGCATACCAGCGCACAATTTGACCCGGTGGTTGCTGGTATTGGCCACCGGCACTGATTTTTAGGGACTTCAAGTTCTTTCTTTCCCCAGACATTTACCGAGAGTAAGAGAAGAAAAAGGCAAACAAATGGCTAGGAAGGAGGTTGAGAAAGACAGAAAAACTGTCATAAATAAAAACAGCAGGAACCTGCAAGAGTTAGATAAAGGGGCAGGGGCAGTGTCTGGTGGTGTATTAAAAGGAATTAGCTAGCTTCAAGAATCCACAGCCTTGGTATTTGAGTTCCAACATATAATAGTGCTATCGGCAGGCTACTGATCACTCCTATGGTAACATGCACTCATTCTTTTTCAAAAGTAATGCAACAAGTGTGCACAATAGTGTACATATACATCAGACATGTCATTCGCATCTGCTGATGTATTCTAATTTCCACTGTAAAGTACATACACACCTAACATGGTATTCACATTAGCATTATATGTGCTGGTGCCCACAGTTATGTACATAGTCATCTGACCTGGTATTGTCATGTGCATAATGTGTTCTGACATCCACAGTAATATATTTATTCATCTGACATGGTATCCTCATCCTCATGATGTGTCCTGATGCCCACAGTAGTGTAGGTATACATCTGACATGGTATCCCCATCCTCAAGACGTGTTCTGATTTCCACGGTAGTGTAGGTGTAAATCTGACATGTCTCCTGCTGATATCCACAGTAGTGTATGTTTATATCTGACATGATATCCTTATCCGCATGACCTGTTGCGATGCTAACAGTCGTTTAAGTATACATCTGGCATGGTATCCTCATACGCATGATGTGTTCTGATGTTCACAGTAGTGTATGTATACATGTGACACGGTATCCTCCTTATCATGATGTGTTCTGATGTCCACAGTAGTGTAGTTATACATCTGACATGGTATCCCCATATTCATGACATGGTCTGATGTCCACGGTAGTATATGCATACATCTGACATGGTATCCTCATGACATGGTCTGATGTCCACGGTAGTGTATGTATACATCTGACAGGGTATCGTGTGCTGATGGCCAACATGTTGTGTGCATACATCTGGCATGGTATTCCCATCCTCATGACATGTTCTGATGTCCACTGTAGTGTATGTATACACCTGACATTGTATGCCCATCCACTTGACTTGTTCTGTTGTCCAGGGTAGAGTAGATATACATCTAGCATGGTATCGTCATCTGCATGATGTGTTCTTTTTTAAGTTTAAAGAAAAGTTTATTGGAAATAAACATAAGATAGAGCAATAATACAATACAGTATGTGTCAATAGTACAAAGTAGAAAAAATATTGCGTACAATAAGGAAAGAAAGAGTAAGAAGAGGAGAGAAGAAAAAGGAGATAGGAAGGAAAAAGAAGGGGGGGAGGAGGAAAAGTAAATAGATAGAAATATCATATACTTATATCACTGAAAATGTTGGTCTGATATATAACACATATATCATGTTGATCTCACTACTACAAACTTAATTATATATTGAGAATAAAGCATCAAATACAACCATATTTAACTAATTATAATCTAAGGTTTGGAAACATCTTCTATGACTGGAGTATGCGATGGCAACGATTGAGCAGACACATTTAGGAAGTTAGTCACAGGTAGCCATAGTAAGTCACGTTTAATGGCTAATGTAATCGGGTGAACATAGGCTCTATCCAATCGATGGTTATAACAAACTCCATACCACAAGGCCTGAAAAGAAACACTTGAGGCATTTTTCCACGATTTAGTAATTTGTTGGAAAGCAACAGCAATAAGTAAATCAATAATGAGGATATTAAGGGAGGTAGAGGAGGACCAAACCTCCGCAACACTACCCAGAAAAATATGGACAAAAGAAAACGGGATTTGCGTATGAAATAGTTTGTTAATTTGTTGCCAAACCCTAGACCAAAATTGATGAATAACTGGGCAAGTAAATAGCATGTGCATAAGGTCTGCAATCGGGGCTGGACATGACCAACAGGTAGAGGGACATAGATGATTAATTTGATGTAGTTTAGCAGGAGTGAGTAAAAGTCTGTTATATATAAAGAACAGTGTTTGTGTGGTATTTGCTGCCCTAGAAGACTTCCAAAGTTTAATCCAAATTTTATCCCAGGTTGAAGTGGAAAAGGAAGTAGATAAATCAGATTCCCAGCTAGATTCAACTGCAGATTTATTACGGGGTTGACCAATGAATCTTAATTTGTTATAAATTTGAGAAGCTGAAATGTTCCCTGTTAAGAATGAGATTGGAACTGGAGAGGGAGTGGTCTGCACGGAAGAAGTCATAAGCTTATCATAAGAACTTTGAGCAGCTAGGGTCAGTAATATATATTTAGGGTGATACGAAAGGGGGAGGGAATAACACAATTGTAATGTAGAGAAGGATATACAGGTATCGCCTAGAAAAAGCTGATGTGTCCACTTAAGACCAAGCTTGAACCAATCCTTCCAAAAAATAGTCCGATTTTTAATCTTAATATGATTGTTATACCAAATCGGAGAACGCAAGAACCTATTTCGGTCATCTAAACCATCTAACATAATAGGATGAAATAGTTTACGCGTATGTATAAGAATGGGGAGAGAACATTTTTGGGGGGTGTTAGATAAAGACAGAAATTCATCAAATGAGAAAGGGGAAATGAAATGAGATTCAATTTCTACCCACAAAGGCAAAGATAGTAAATCTGTTGCATTCTGAGATAGTAATGCCGAGGAATTCTTCAGAAAGAAGGAAGTATGATAAGATGCAAAGTCGGGAAAATTAACACCACCCAAGTGTTTAGGTTGTTTGAGTTTGGAAAAAGACATCCTAGACTTTTTCTTTTGCCACAGAAATTGCGAGAGAATAGTATATATATTTTTGTACCAGGATTTAGGAATGTTAACAGGAAGGTTGGACAAGAAGAATAAAATTATAGGGACCAACATCATTTTTACAGAATCCAGTCTACCCCACCATGATAAAAACAAGGGGTGCCACCGCGCTGTAGAGTCGGATAATGTTGACAGAAGATTTTTAAGATTGAGCGCTACGGTATCTTTAATAGAGGGAGTGAACCATAGGCCTAAATATTTAATCTTCGTAGGACTCCAGTGAAAGGAAGAAGATACAAAGTCAGCATGGAAACAGTACTTATTTAATGGAAGAATCTCGCATTTATCTACATTGAGCTTGTACCCTGAAACCGAGGAGAAAGTAGAGACTTCTGAAAGAAAGGCCGGTAGAGAAGATTGGGGATTAGATATAAATAAAAGAATATCATCGGCATAAGCCGAGATTTTTAACTGCTGATCACCATAAGGAAAACCAGTAATGTTCTTGTTCATCCGGATTTTAGATAAGAAGGGTTCTAGGGTCAGGATAAATAAAAGCGGAGAGAGAGGACAACCCTGTCTGACACCTCTGAGTAGTGGGAAAGAAGAAGAAACCAATCCATTAGCCAGAATAAATGATTTTGGGAAAGAATAAAGCAATGAGACATAGGATAGAAACTTAGGGCCGAAACCAAACCAGGTAAGGGTCGAAAAGATAAACTGCCAGTTAACTCTATCAAAAGCTTTCTCAGCATCCAAAGCCACGGCTGCTAGTGAGGAGTGATGGGAATGAGACTTACTAAGTACATTGAAAAAGAGAAGGGTATTATCCGAGAGGTGGCGACCTTTAATGAAACCACATTGTTCTTTGCCTATTAAGAGAGGTAAAATATTATCCAGACGAAGCGCAAGAATCTTCGCAAAAATGTTATAGTCCAAATTAATTAAAGAAATAGGCCTATAATTCTTACATAAGGAATGATCTTTACCTTCTTTAGGGAGGAGACAAATTAGAGCCTCTTGAAATGAACCTTCAGAACTCCGGGAAGCAATAAAAAATAGGAATAAATTAAGTAATTTGGGAATAAGTAAATTAGAAAAGTGTGTGTAGAATTCTATCATAAAGCCGTCCGGACCCGGAGCTTTCCCCTTTTTGAGTGACTGGATAGCCTTGAGAATATCGTTAGCGTGTATGTCAGATTCTAGAGAAGAGAAATCTACGTTCAAAGAGGAAGGAGGAGGAGAAATGGAGGCTAAATACTGATCAATATCAGATAGAAGAGGTGAAGACTCAGGGGTGTATAATGATTTGTAGAAGTTGGAAAATTCCAAGAGAATGTCTTCATCTCTATGAAGCACAGTATTAGATGAAGATGTGATAGATTCAATTTTGGTACGTTCTTTTTTAACCTTGAGATACTTAGCAAGAAGATTACCAGATTTGTTTTGTGCAGTGTAGTATTTAGCGCTAGATTTAAGCAAATACAAATTTGCAGAGTCAGTAGACACTTTATTAAAAGAAAGCTTAGCGCTAATGAGTTCTTTTAGAATAGATTGGCTATTTGACATGTAATAAAGATGCTCTAACTTTTTAATTTGTAAGTTGAGTGTTTGAGATGAGAGAAAGGCTGCACGACGTTTTTGTGCAACAAAGGATATGATGAAGTCCCTAGAGGCAGCCTTAAAGGAGTCCCATATAAGTTGAGGAGATAGTTGAGGAGATTCATTCTCCTCGAAAAATAAGGAGGCAAACTCGAGAAAGGCTGGTGTGAATTTAGGATCCAGTAAAAGGGAATTATTAAACCTCCAGCGTCTGATCCCTTTAGTGGGAGGGAGTAGGTCCAAACTCAAGGAAACGGGGGCATGATCACAAATTAATATAGAGCCTATGTCTGCCCGGGAAATATGTTGAAGTAGAGCCTTGGAAATAAAAAGGTAGTCTATTCGGGATTGTGAGGAGTGAGCGGGTGAGTAATAAGTATACTCTTGAAGTGTGGGGTGGCAGAGTCTCCAAGAGTCTACAAGAGCTCTTTGAGAATTGGGAATGTGCAGCGGAGGGGACAAATCTGGATTTAGAATGCCTGTCAATAAGGGGGTCTACAACCATATTACAATCCCCACCAAAAATCAAATATTCGTCAGTACATTGCATTAAAAGAGAAAGAATTTCGGGCCAGAACAGTTTATCGTGTGTAGTGGGAGCATAAACGTTAAACATAGTGAGAGGAACCTTATTAATCAGCAAAGAGGTCATAACCCATCTACCATCCAAATCATTGTCCTGCTTTATGAGGTGAACATCCAAGCGTTTATGGCAGAGAATGGCAACACCATTGCGTTTTCCTGAGCCCGGTGATGCAAAAACGTGGCCCACCCAATTTCGCCATAATTTAGTTATTTCAGTATCCTGTATATGGATTTCCTGCAGAAGAGCAATATCTCCTTTTAAATTTGCAACATGTGACAAAACTCGCTGACGTTTGATAGGAGAACCCACACCTTTAACATTCCAAGATATAACATTTAACGACATTTAAATCTGTATAAACTTAGCAAAAACAATTCGTAAAAGAGGTTGCCATGCATGTAAGCAAAAAACATGTGAAGAATGCAGTAAAATACAGAAAAAAGGCATTATTGTAGCGAGATTGACCGGCGCCCCCCGCGCCTAGAGGAGGGGCGCCCTTAGTAGCGCCACGGGACGAGACCTTCCCCAGGACCGGAAAAGGGGGCTTTATGAAGTGACGTCATCGGGGTGCGCCGAAGGCTATTTAAATCTGCTCCCAGCGATCCTCAGCCTCTTTGTCCCTTCAAACCTCTGGCAAGCTGCAGGGGCACATCGTCGACGGGGAGCGAGGTTTCCGGTTGGCGGCGTGCAGGTGGCACAGGAGGTTTGAGGGGGCCTAGGCGTGGCGAGTAGGTCTTTGTAGTGTGGTAATCATTAGAGATGCGTGGTGGCGGCCCGCAGCGGGTTTCGCGGACGAGGGGACGCATGATGTGGGAGCGATGGTGACTGTAGGGTGGGTGTTTTCGTCTCTTGTTAGAGCATTGCTCGTTCATTTGTGCCATGTATTTGAATACCTTCGGGTCGAGTTCGCGCTACATAAAAGATGAAAATAAACCGGATGCTGTAGAAGTTGAATTTTCGCGCATTCAGCAAAGTATGTCATGTTTATATTCCGCATTTTGTTAAGTTACGTGCCGTTTGCGCAAGAACATGCCAGCGAGGCAAGGGGGCCGCGTTTGAAAGGAAATGTATGCAAGTAGTGTTCCTGGCGCGCAGACGTCAGATTGGAACGACGGTTGTCTTCAAGCACGGTAAAATGTTGAACTCGAGCCCCTTCATGTGGAAATACTGGGCCTTCGCGAGCACCCGATCAGCGCCGGGTTATGTTTTCTTCGAGGAAGGAATGGTAGGGGAGGATTGTACAACCATGTAACTTGGTATTGTTTGATCGGGGAACATATGATATCATGGTTGATATATTCCGTGTTTCATTGAGATGCTTCGGTTGCGCGAGAACATGTCAGTGTGGTCAGGGGGCCCGTGTTTGAGAGGAGAGGTGTTGGAGTATTGTTCCTGGTGCGTAGATGGCGGGTTGGAATGACGGCCGTTTTTAAGCACGGTGGGATTGTTCGAGCTTGAGCGAGCTACGGTGCCCTTTGCATAGAAATATTGGGGCCTCGTGAGCACCGGGTCAGCGCGGATTTGGTTTGTCCTTGAAGATATGCTATGGCAGGATTGTGTGATTCTGTAGCTTGAAATTGTGTGGTCGAGTGAACATATTGGGTCGTGGTTTTTATGTTTCTATTTCATTGGGTTGCTTGCCGGTTGCGTGTGAACATGACAATGCGGTCGAGTGGGCGCGGTTGGGAGGAAATACATGCGGGAGCTATTCCTAGCGCGTAGATGCCAGGTTTGGAAAGACGGCTATTCTTAAACATGGTGAAAATGTTCAGGCTCGAGCGCGCCAGTGCTCTGTATATTGAAATTTTGGGACTCAGTGAGCACCCGGTTGGCGCTGATTTATGTTTGTCTTTGAAGGTATGGTATGGGGGGCTTCTGTACGACTTTGTGGCGTGACTTTGCGACCCAGTGAACATGTTATGGTATGGCTTATATACCGTATTTCATGGTGTTGCTTGCCGGTTGAACATGACACTGAGGTCGAATGGGCGCTTTTGAAGGAAATACTATTACTAGCGCGCAGATGGCAAGTTGGAATGGCGTCTGTTTTAAACACGGGGGAAATGTTCGGACTCAAGCATGCCGCTGTGCTTTGTATTTTGACTTGGGGGGGACTGGGTGAGCACTCGGGTCGGCGTTGATTTGTGTTCAGCTATTTGCGGGAAGGTTGGGGGTTCGAGCCGGCCCAGAGTGGGACGTTGGCAGTTGTGTAATTTGCGAGAACCACTGGTTGTCGTCACCTATTACACCCTGAGCTCTTTTAATGCAGAGCCATTGATGCCCTGATAGTCCGGAGCTGCCCTCGCGAGGGTGGCGTCATCCGAGCAGATGATGTTATTGCCGGAACTAGGAGGAAGGGATGTAGTCCGTCGGCTGCGCTGCCACCTCTGGTGCAGGAATACAGAGAGGGCGAGCCGCGAGGTCGGGTCCACACTCTGTGAGTCCGGGCAAAGCACTTAGTTTCCCGTGCCTAAATATGTATGTAAATACGTTGCTATGTAAAGCGCTCCAATACCTTTGGGTCGCTTCGCGCTATATAAAATACGCATAAAAGCACAACGTGCACAAGGACTGAGGCTCAAGTCCTCAAATTCTGAATCTGGTTTGTGTTTTCGCGCGATGATGGGCCACCCACTTCTGTCGGGCCGGTATATGTAATGTGATGCATGGCCTGGTCCCATCCAGACGGGGGGGGGTAGCGGCGCCGCACCCCCCCCCCCCAGGGTGTGTGGGCTCGGGTTCAATCCCCGGCATCAGCGAATGGCCGTCGGACAACGGGCTGCTGGAATAAGCTACAGGTCCCTAGTTCGATCCCTGGTCGGCAGATACTGTTAATCTCCAGCAAACTAATAAGGTAACAAGGCTGCCGCCTCGGGATGTGGAAGACCAGAGTCGAGTCTCGAGGTCACGCCACAGGAGGTGATTCTGGGCAAATTACCTATACCTTCGGTGGCGTTCGCGCTATATATACATGCCGACTGGATCTGCAATAAGCATAAGAAAAGACATGGCCTAGAGGTGCATTGTAGGACGAACGTCCATCGTGGCGTTATCGTCGGCGAAGCATCCCAGCGGCCCTTCTCATACGGACGGGATGCACCGCATGCAAAATCAGGGGTGGGCATGGTCAGCGGCTTCACTACTACCTCTGGCGCGGAAACCTCGGGTTCGAGCACGCGTGCGCATGCTGTGATTCTGGGCAACTCTCTACCCGCACTGTGCTTGAATGTGTAATATAAATTCGAGCTGTTAAAGCGCCTCAATAACTTCAGGCCGGTTTCGCGCTATTATAGGTCTGCTCCGTGCCTGAACGTCTAATGGGAATACGGGCTTGGTTAATGCGCCCCGATAATTTCGGGTCAGGCTCGCGCTTTATCAGCCCGCATCCTATGATTCTGGGCAACCCTCCCAATCGCACAGTGCCTGAATACGTAAAGTAAAATGTGGGCTACGTCAAAGCGACCCAATAGCTTCGGGCTGGGTTCGCGCTATATAAACACAACAGGCGGAGCGCGATGCTCTGAGGAATGGAAAACAGCTGGTGTTACCCTATAATCTCTTGATTTACCAAAGGAAAAGACACCACACAGGTATTGATGTCAAATATATAGGTATTATTGCTAAACATACTCTACTAATCGCTTTATGATATTAGAGCCAGGTAAACGATCAAAGATCAACAATTATCAATAAATTAAGGACAAATATGGCTGAGGCCCAGGGGCGTACCAGACATATTAAAAAAAAAAAATAATAAAAAAATAATAATAATTGGTTTGACAGTTCAAAAATTTTACCTTCTTCCAGTTATCGGTGACACGTTATGGTTAGTTCAGCACAAGAGACATAAACTCCGTCTCGCCAACATAATCGCATTGCTCATGGCTGGTGTGATAGTATAGGGGGAATAACAGTATAGGGAGAATCAGCCTTGGCCGGGAGGAGAACGTCTCATCAGGTGCTCATGGTGCGGTTAAGAAGTCAGGAAACAGATGAAACTGTTCTGCTTACAATTATCCTTGAGCCGCTAGTGCGGGGGAACCAATTATGGCATGTGAGGTAGTTTCTTGTTATTTTTCACGGTGATGCCAATAAGTGTGAGGGGGCAGCAAAAAAAAAAAAAAAAAAAAAAACATTCTCAAGGCCCTGTTGCAGGAGGACCCCTTACAAAACCCAAGTTGACAATCACCAGTTAGTGCTGATATGGAACAGTATTTATGCCTTGCACGTAGGGGTCTTTGGCGAGGGACATATTAACCATTAAGGTAGGAGTCAGTTAGGGGCTGAACGGTGAGTATTGTGGCGTGGGCTACCGGGTCTGGCTAGTTTCCAGACAATAAATTAAATCATCCTGCCGCTGCTTCCCTCGACCAAGGGTAACGCCATCTTCACATAGCGTTGTCCATGCGGGGTGGGAGGATTTATAATAAAGAGGCACATAGCAGTGGATACGGTACCCGGAGGCTCCCTGGTAAAGGTGGTTATGGAGTACAATTTACAAACTTCACCTCGGGCACATGGTAATTACCCGGCAGGTGCTACATTATCAAGGTAACCCAGCCATTTATACCCCTGTGGCAGCCTGCAACCACAGGTTTTAATAGTACGCGGCGGAACAAAACCAGCCTTTTATACCCATGTGGCGGCCTATAAACACCGATCCTAAACAAGAAACAACTGGATGGCCCCAGAAAGGGGTAGGAGCCACGTGTGCAGAGGGTAGGCGGAAGGGGGGATTGGCCTGCTGGTGGTCCCTGACTCTTCTGCCCTAACCCACAACCTATGGACTGAGGTGAACCCTGGGGAGGCTGCCTGAGTGCAGGTACCCGGTGGGCATGCCAGAGTGCCATGCGGGGCCCTGGTTTACAAGTAGTGCAACTGTTCGCTGTAGCGCGTTGGGGCCTGATGGCACAATGTGCACAGCAGAGTGGGGGCTTGGGCCAAGTTCAAGTGTATGGCCAAGTTCAAGAGTTCAAATGTAATGTGGCATATCTTCTTTACTGCCTTTGACAGGCCAAGGCCACTAAAGTGTACGGCCAAGCTCAAGTTCAAGTGTAAAGTGGGGGCCTAATTGCCCGGCAGCCTTCGCCAAGTTAATATCGCTAAAGAGTGATGCTTTGCTAATTTTATATCCAAAAGGGATACTGTTACTCTCGTGTTGGTCATTGGTGAATTACCTGTTTTAATGAATAAAAGGCTACGCCATGAACAACACGCTCAGTTTCTGAGAGTCATTGGGCAAATGGGAAGAGTGAATGTCACGTGTGCGCCTACTGAGCAATAAGACATATAGACGATCATAAGATAGTAAAGAAAGAAATGAATTACATAAGAAGCATAAAAGATAAGCCGAAAATATAAACGGAGCAGAAGAAAAAAGAGAAAAAGAGGGAGAGAGCGAAGATAGTCGGAAGGAAAGAAACAAAACGAGAATAAGAACAATAGAGATGACATACAGCTAATAGAAAAAACATACCACAAAAGAACAATCATGTTGGGGTAGGTGGAGCCACGCGAAGGAGGCCAGACGCCGGATGAGAAATCGCAGGACGAGGGGCACACGCAAGACATCATCCAGGAAGAACGAAAAAAACGAAGAAGGTAAGGGAACACAGAAACCGCAACCTGTTAAAGGGGAATATAAGAACAATAATTAACATGGGAAATAACATAACTCCAACATATACACATATGAGAAACATAAAGAAGAATCCGAATTTAGGGCAAATAAGAAACAAACAATGAGCATTTGGAGCAAAAGCATTCAAGTCAAATCATGGCTTAGAAACGTCCATAGAGACTCCACTACACGAGTTCAGAAATTTTTGAAGCACCTCAGGGTCCTCATAGTTGGTTGTTTTGTTATTGTAAGTTACTTTGAACAGACAGGGATGGAATAGGCCATAACGAGCATTCATGCTGCGAAGTGCTTGTCTCATATCCAAAAATTTCTTGCGTCGATCAGCCGTAACCTTGGCATAATCTTGGGCAAAAAAGAGGTTAGAACCATTCCAAGTGATCTTTCCTTTCTGTTTGGCGGCGTGCAAAACCTTAAGTAGGTCAGTATATTCTAAGAAGTACAAAATAACTCCTCTGGGTTTTGCTGAGGAAGATGAAGAATGAGGACTCTGACCCAAACGGTGTGCACGTTGAATATTTAATGGCGGAGATGCTGAAAAACCAAGAAGAGTTGGAAGGAAAGACTTAAAATGAGATATTGGATCGGAACCTTCAAGTCCCTCGGCCAGGCCATAAATGCGCAAATTATTGCGCCTATTGCGATTTTCTAACTGCTCGACCTGTTGTTTGAGGTGATCGACTTCTTTGTGAATATGAGGAACTTGAGCAGCAAAATCTCGAACAGAATCCACACGCTTCTCCAGAACATCGACCCTTTGCACAGTATGTGACCAGTTATCTTCCAAACTCAACAGACGGGTGTTAGTTTCTTCCATATATGGTTTGAGGGCACGAATCTCCTCAAGGATAAGCTCCAACGAGAGAGGTGAAGAAGAATTGGTGGGGGAGGGTGGATTCGCTTTTCCTCTTTTCCTAGGCGTGAAGGAAGCCGATGATGGTATCTTGGATCCTTGTTTGGCACCTAACCGAGTCATAGAGGAAGAAGAACCTTTCATAGTAACAGGGTCACCAGGATTATCGTCCGCTCCCTCTTGCAGAATGTTAAAAGGGTTAAAGTCCTCCAGAGATGTATCGCTGGTTTGCAGAGTATCCTTACGAGCAGTTCGGGGTGTTGCCATGGCTGAGTTGAGTAAAAGTACCCCACAGCAAAAATTTTGTGAGAGAGGTACAGTATTAGAGAGTCTCTGAAAGCAGAGTACCACCCAATGCACGTATACGGTTTTAGGTATAAAGAAGCGCCAAAAAATAATTTCAAGTTATTGTTCAGAAAGGAGTAGTATTCAAAAGGAGCGGACAACAGCAGAGAGTGGGGGATTCATATGACTGACCAATTAATACTGTTTTCCTGAGGAGCGCAGTCCTTCTCTAGCAACAAGCATGAGAGAACAAAAAGTCAGTCAAGGCAGTAGAAAGGCAGAAGATGCGCTCCAATAAATGCTCCAATAAATTGCCCCAGACTCTTCATTATAAAGATTTTTCGTTGGGGGTCTGCATTATTTGCGGAGAAAGGGCGGCAAAAGTGAGGAGATTACTTCATGAAAAAACAAAATGGTGGCCGCGGGTGAATCGCAACCGTCATGAAGTCGAAAAAGTGTCTTCTCGCTCACCATATGCCAGGAATTTGAGCCTGACGACTGGAGCAGTACTTCCAATGAAGTCGGAAGCAATTTCCGCGCTCCGACAGCGGGAGAAAGTGTCCTGGAACAGCTGCGCCGCCTCACATCGCTGCGGAGCTCATCGTAGCGGCGGCCATCTTCTAAGGCACCGAAACCACGCCCCTGCATGATGTGTTCTGATGTACACAGTAGTGCAGGTGTACATCTGACAAGGTATGCCCATCCTCATGATGTGTTCTGATGTCCACGGTAGTGTATGTATACATCTGACATGGTATCTTCCTGCTCATGACATGTTCTGATGTCCACAGTAGTGTAGGTATACGTCTGACATGGTATCCCCCTCCTCATGACATGTTCCGATGTCCACAGTAGTGTATGTATACATCTGATATGGTATCCCCATCCTCATGACATGGTCTGATGTCCACAGTAGTGTATGCATACATCTGACAGGGTATCGTGTACTGATGTCAACGGTATTGTATGCATACATCTGGCATGGTATTGTGTCCTCATGTCCACGGTACTGCATGCGTACATCTGACATGGTATTCCCATCCTCATGACGTGTCCTGATGACCACTGTAGTGTATATATACACCTGACACGGCATGTCTGGGGTGCAAGAGAGGAAGGACAGAGGGTGGAGGAGGCCTATATACCTCCCCCCTGTTCTTCGCGCCCCGGAAAAGACGCGCCCTGCGCGCCGCCGACACAGCCTGCCTGAGTAGGGGGACTCCTCCTCGAGGGGTCCCCATAATCGGGAGGAAGGGGGGGTGGGCTGGTGCCTTGCTGGCATGAGAGGCCCGCCCTTCTAAGGCACCCTGCGGGCACCAGGGCAGGCGCAATTGCGCCAGCAGGAGGCAACACTCCCCACCTCCCAACAGTAGCATGCATGTCTACGCATCAATAAAACACACCACACAAATTTTGTTTGGGTAAGAAACGGCTGCAGGTTTATTACATACACCGTTATGTAATATGGTGGGTTATCTTACGGGCGATACATTATCTTCAAAAAGGAACTTCAGAATTCCCTTATCACTAACCCAGGCTACACCTCATGCGAATACCTGGAAGCAGAACTGTTAACTTAAAACTCCCTCCCAATTCGTCTACACAACATCTATCACCCCCCCCCCCCCCAGGACCACCACAGCCTTTCATTGAGGACTTATCTGATCTACTGGCGCAATCAGCATTATCTAACTCAAAAAATCTCTTTCTTGGGGATCTCAACCTCCATTGGAATGATACCAATGACCCCACCA
Source organism: Triturus cristatus (assembly GCF_964204655.1). NCBI lineage: Eukaryota > Metazoa > Chordata > Amphibia > Caudata > Salamandridae > Triturus > Triturus cristatus. The sequence goes on from NC_140590.1 coordinate 1,809,318,987, forward strand.
TCTCCCTACTCACTACACTTCTTGAAATCAACAAACTCAAACAACTCTGCCAATCTCCAACTCACACTAAAGGATCCATACTTGACGTGTTCTGTCCAACGATGATCTGACCTCCGTTACCAATATCATCCCCACTGACTGGTCCGACCATCACCTTATACTGTTCACCATTGCTACCTCAGCAAACCTCCCCACCCCTAAAACTATCAGACTAAAGAAATTGACCAGAAACCTAAAAGGCATCCCCCCAGGTGTTCTACAATCGAAACTCCAAGCTCAACTTCTTCTCATTCCCCCCTCCCAAAATGCAAATGAGCTCACTATACTATTTAACAATACTGTTACACATATTCTTGACCAACTAGCCCCGCCTAAACTCAAAAACCAAAGAAACGCCCCCTCAAACTCTTGATTTAATACAGAGATAAATAATGAGAGACAGGCACTCAGACTGTCGGAAAGAACCTGGATACACCATCCCTCACCCTCCCATCTTGCACTTCTCAGACATGCTAGATCCACTTACAAAAAACACATCCTCAAGGAAAAGACATCCTTCTTCCGCACTTAACTTGACCGTGTCAAAAACAGACCCAGGAAACACTTCAAAATCATCCGAAACCAAACTTCCCCCGCACCTCCTAATATGACAGCCTCATCAGACAAATGTGAAGGAATTGCCCACTTCATCTCGGAAAAAATTACCAAAATTGACCAATCCTTCCTTCCCACACAACTATCCTCCAACTTCCAATCTTGTCCTCACCTCTAATGCCTACTCCACATCCCCCCTTCCAGACAACACTCTCTCTCCTCTGCCCTCTATCCTACCGCTCCCCAGCAAGCCTCCTCATCCACCCATTTCCATACCCCCCCACCACTCCACAGGCCTCTCACCTTCCACATCTCCAGTAACCAACTCCCCTAAATCTCAACCTAAGAACAATGCTTCCGTGCTCAACTTTCTCCCAGTCACTGAGCTTGATGTCCTCAATATAATTGACAATCTAAAACCGTCCTCCCACACAAAATACCCAATAGCCTCGAACCTTGTCCCTGCCCTTAAGCACATCATCACCCCATTCTGGACCAAAATCATCAACACCTCTCTCTCCACCGGCTGTTTCCCCTCCTCCCTTCAGCTTGGTCAAATCTCGCCCATAATCAAAAACCCCAATGCTGACCCCCAATGACCTAAATAATCTCTGCCCCATCACTAACCTCCCCCTTCTCTCAAAGGTACTTAAAAAATGTGTCCTACTACAACTAGACAAACACATAGAAAATGTCAACCTTCTCGACCCCTTTCAATCTGGCTTCAGAAAATGCTGCAGTACTGAAACGGCAATGCTCAATGTCATAGGTGACATGCATCAATCACTTGACAATGGCAAGACCTGCCTTCTTATACTTCTTGATCTCCCCGCAGCATTCGATACAGTCAACCATTCAGCCCTACTTAATGTGCTTAGGACCCGTTTCAGCCTTAATGGCACCTCCTACAAATGGTTCATCTCTTATCTACAACACCTTACTCAGCAAATCAAAATTCAAAACTGTCTCTCTACCCCCACTCCTGTCTCCCTTGGAGACCCCCAAGGATCTATTCTCTCTCCCTCCCTATTTACCTCTTAATGGAACCCCTCACCCTCATTCTTAACCAAGCAGGCATAAATTACCACCTCTGCGCCGATGACACCCAAATCTATTACAAGATTAAAACTCATGCGGACATCTTACACCTGAACAACACCCTTACCAAGATCCAAACCTGGTTCCATTCCAATCATCTCAAACTCAACCCTAACAAAACCAAAATCATTCTCTTCTCCCCCCAAAATAACCCTCTACCCATTCAATCATGAATCCCTGACCTCAATGCACTCAATTGTTCACTCACCCTGTCCAACTCCGTCAAATCTCTTGGCATCACTATCGACAACACCCTAACCCTTAATGTTCACATCAAAAACTCTGCCAAAGGAGCCCTCCTCACTCTTCGTCACCTCAAGAAAATCAAACCATTCATACCCACCGATGATTTCAGACGCTTGTTCTGTCACGTATTGATTATGGTAATGCCATCCTCAATGGAATCCCCAAGGAACACCTAGCTGCAATCAAAGCTGTGCTCAACCTTGCTGCCAGGCTCATCATGGACTGCAAACGCTTCGATCATATATCCCCGGCTCTCAAATCTCTTAAATGGCTCCCTATCGAAGGAAGATCTGCCTACAAAACTGCCTGCATTACTCATAAAGTCCTCCACCAAAACACTACGCATTGTACTCTCAAAGAAACTCCACACTGTGGGCTCCACTCGACCTCTGAGAAGCACCAACACCCTACTCCTAATCCCAGCTCTACATAAATAGAAATCTACACAGTCTCGCTCCTTCTCTGGCAATGTCCCTATTATCTGGAATGCCCTCCCAAAAAACCTGCGCTGTAATCCCTCCTATTCTAGTTTCAAAAAAGACCTCAAAACCCACCTCCTCAATTATTATTGGGGTTCCTAACCTGTGTCCTACTCATGATTTCTTATCTATCATACTATATTTGTTCAGTAATTATCTACCCTGTTCTCCTCCTGTTCACCATTTACCTAATTACTTAAATGTATAGCTCCTGCCCCTGTTTGTTGATCTGGTTTGGTATAATGCTCATGTTGTTTGTACTTTGTATATTTCAAATTTCTGTTGCACTTCCTTTCATATGCTTTTATACCCTATGTGCCTTGTACTATCCTTATCTTGTAAAGCGCTCTGATACCTCTGGGTCTAGCCAGCGCTATATAAAACCTTCAAAATAAATAAAAAATAAACCTGACATTGTATGCCCATCCACTTGACTTATTCTGATGTCCATAGTAGTGTAGGTATACATCTGGCATTGGTATCCTCATCCGCATGATGTGTTCTGATGTCCATGGCAGTGTATGTATACATCTGAAATGGTATCCTCCTCCTCATGCTGTGTTCTGATATCCACAGTAGTGTAGGTATACATCTGACATGGTATCCCCATCCTCATGAAGTGTTCTGATGTCCACGGAAGTGTATGTATACATCTGACACGGTATCCTCCTGCTCACGGCGTGTTCTGATGTCCACAGTAGTGCAGGCATACATCTGGCAAGTTATCCCCATCCACATGACGTGTTCTGATGTTCACGGTAGAGTATGCATACATCTGACTTAGTATCCTCCTGCTCATGACGTGGTCTGTTGTCCACATTAGTGTAGGTATACATCTGACATGGTATCTCCATCCTCACGACATGTTCTGATGTCCACAGTAGTGTATTTACACATCTGAAATGGTATCCTCCTCGCCATGACTTGTTCTGATGTCCACAGTAGGGCAGGCATACATCTGACATGGTATCCCCATCCTCATGACGTGTTCTGATGTCCACGGTAGTGTATGTATACATCTGAAATGGTATACTCCTCCTCATGATGTGTTCTGATATCCACAGCAGTGTAGGTATACAGCTGACATGGTATCCCCATCCTCATGATGTGTTCTGATGTCCACTGCAGTGTATGTATACATCTGACATGGTATCCTCCTGCTGATGGCGTGTTCTGATGTCCACAGTAGTGCAGGCATACATCTGAATTGGTATCCCCATCCTCAGGACGTGTTCTGATGTCCACAGTAGTGTATGTATACATCTGACATGGTATCCCCATCCTCATGACGTATTCTGATGTCCAGAGTGGTGTTGGTATACATCTGACATGGTATCCTCATCCGTATGATGTGATTTGATGTAGTGGAGATATGCATTTGACATAGTGTAGTTATCTGATTGATGTGTGGTGATGCCCTAAGTACCAACACTAAAGAAACATTGTTGTGCCTGAAATAATGATATTTGATAAATTCAAACAATGAAATGAAAATCTGTTTTCACAAAGATAGAAGGAATATTGAAGAAAGAAGACTGAATAGAATCAATTCCAAACGTCAATCGAAATAATGAATAAAGAGTATGAATTAGTCAGGTTTTCATCTTTCCTGAAGCTCCACCTAAAAGCCACTGCACCCATATAGCAAAGCTCAATGTTTTGTACATACACATCTCACATGGTGTTCTCCTTTTCTTACAGACCAAGCTTCTTCTGACCCCTTGAGCAAACTGGACACTTGTCCCTCCTCCTTATGACAACAAGGTAGATGTATAAGCATTCCATGTAACCTTAAGAGGCATTCCATAACAAGGCAAGGGTTCAACATGGTTGATGTAAAAGTATAGTCGTTCAGCACATGTGTGATCAAAGATGCCTTGTTTCCATGATGAACTTCTCAGCTTTTAATGTAAGGAATTATTACTTTGATGTGTAATGATGTTAACTTCATTGCAATACTTTCAGTCTATCTCATCCAGATCTGTCCTGCCGGCGGTTGGTGCTGCCAAATTCACACTGCACTTGTCAGTCAGTTGCTATAGTTCATGGGGTTACTATAAGTTGCAAAAAGAAGTCATACAAGGATGTCGACTCCATTCAGATCAGTTCACAAGTAGAACTTTATTACATGAGTATGCAAATATAGGACACAGGTGTTGATTCAGCATTGGGCTCATGGTTTCCCCTCAATAAGCCCTATGTGGAGCAGGAAGGACTCAATTACATTGTAGGTGTTATGGCTTAAACAGCCCAGCCAGAGAGAACATCATAATGGAAGTGGTACAATTTTTAATTCACATCATGGCAACCACTAGGCAGTGTTTTGCACAGATTGTATACTCCATGGCAACATGTATGATGAAAACCTTTACAGATGTATTGTTATCTCTGGTGGCTGCCACTTTAGTTTGGGAGTAAAGAGAACAGTGCCTCAGTTAGTACCATGCAAACATGTCCCTCTCTGTCACACCAAAGGCTCACTTGCAGCTTTCAAGTGGCAGAGCCAGTGTCTTTTTATTCAGCTACAATTCTATAATGTCCACTTTTCTGCATGTTGACGTTGTTCAATATAATTTCTGGTCCAAATTCAGATATGTTGGTGATGTCAACATTGGAAACCCTCTTTCTATGGCTATCAAGTCAAATATGCCTACATTTTGGTATTTTGGCTGTGCTATATTCAACTAGCCCTCCTACATTTGGTCAAATAAACCAAATACCACAATATTTGGTCTACCAGGGCTCTGCAATTTAATAGTCTTACACCACTATAGACTCCAGTCTGCCCTTCTACCTTGGTGGTATCACCACCTTTTTTCCATATCAGGAAGTCTGTTTCACCGCAGAAAGTCTGTTAAGATTTTTTTAATGTCTGAAATTATCTATTCAGATTGTAAATGATGGTGCTAGAGGTAGGTGTGAAAATCTAAGGATCACTCTCAATTTGGCAGCTAGTGTCCTGCCCAGCCATGACATGTATAGCTGTCTCTAGCTATATAAAAGTGATTTAGTGGCCTTGATCATGGATGAAGTGTTGGCCCCATGCAACTCCCTACTGATGGTGTCCAGTATACATCTAAGTATTTCAATTCTTCTCTGCCAATCTGAAGGTGGCATAGCCCATACTTTCATGTAGTCAGTCCTACCAGCAGGAGAACCAGATTTATCTGACTTTATTTCACACCATGAGACTTCCCAAAATCTCTGCGGTAAACACAACATTAAGGGAACTGCCTCTGTGACCATAGTCAAAGAGATCATGTCGACATAGGGGAAGTGTAGCATTTTGTACTCACTGTTCTTAAACTCCATCGTGGTTATATCCTCCTAGTGAAATCAACAAAGGCCATAAGACCAGGAAGTACAGGAAAGGTGACATCAGTCTCCTCTGTCTCGTGCCCCCATAGATGTGAAACCAGCCAGAAAAATTAGGCCATCACCATTTTTGCCCATGTTTTTCCCATTCCAATCTTTTACTTCCCATTAACACAAATATGTTAGTTCTGCCAAGGAAAACCACAAGAAGTCACTAAATGTGTAAAGTATGTATGCAGCACACAAACAGAAATACAGTGAAAATACAATGCAAGAAAAATCCCACATCATTTAAAAAAAGTAGAGTACAGTTTAGTAAATTATTTGACACCAAAACAACAAAAATCTAATTAGTAGAACCGGAGTTAGGAATTTTTAAGTTAAAATCTAGCACCTAGAAAATGCCACTTGCTGTAATCTGGATGTGCAAGACTGGCTGAAAATCACAAGTTCTTGCTAACTGTGATGGAGTGCGAGCTGGATACATGGACCAGATTATTCCTGCTGAAAGAGTTATCTGCACAGTCAATTGCAAAGAATTCAGTTTGCAGTGGAATGGATTGTGTGGAGCAGGGAGAACATCACAAAAGAGGGTGGAAGTATAGCAAAGAGCAGACCGAGTGTGCCAGGACATTGCCGCTGAGAGCAAAGATCCTGTCAGGTAATGTGGATGGTCATTGCTGGAGGTTTGCACTGGCAGTCACTGCAAGCCATCAATGTTGTAGTGAGAAGAGGCAGTAACTTCACATTGGTGGGTGGTGATGAAGGTAAGATCCTGGTGCCAACTGGCCCGTCTGCTGAGGACTACCAAGGGTCCAGCATCTGACAGGCACCACTTCTGGATGAGGATCGAACTCCAGAAGAGACAGGCAGGGCTCGGACTAATCCAGTTGTAGATCCAGTTGAAGGTCCAGGCAGCAAGTCAGATGGGTATTTGCAATGAGCCTCTGGAGCATTTTATGCTGCTGTAGCTAAGAACAAACAGTCAGCTGACTGACTCATGGAGTCACTTCAGTCTGGGATGAAGGCTGCATGTCCATTTTCCTTTTCAGCAACCAAGGGGAACAGGCCACAGAGCAGCAGGGCAGCAGAATGCCACTCCTTCTGGCAGCAACGCATCACATTAGTCCTTCTTCTGTAGCATACACAGGTCCAGAAGTGTACTGATTGTGCGTATGAAGCCCTATTTTTATACCCGGTGCCTTCTTTGAAGTTAGCAGGTGTTTCAGGAGGTCTCTCTTTGAAGTGATTGAAATTTCCTGACTCTTCTGGCCTGGCTCGAAGCTAACAGGAAGAATGCAGTGGCGACAAGCCTTTTGTTTGATGCAGGATTGCAGCCTATTTAGTTAGAAGTGGGGATATTCCCAACTATGCCACCCATCCTATCAGCAGGTGACCCATTCAGGAATAATCCCTCTATTGTGTAAATGTCTGGGAGAAATTCACAAAATCTAACTGCAAGGTACACCCAGTCATGTGACCTAAGACAGGCTGCAGGTATTTAAAGACCAAGGGCAGGAAAAAAAAACTAAATGTGACATTTTCAAAATTGTCATTTAAAATCTCCTTTTTCAATTACAATTTCATAGATACGAAACATTAAATGCTTATCTGTCACTTATTAAATGTAATAAAGCAACCCCATGTTATCCTATGGGACTGATAGCCCTCACAGTAGTGAAAAATGAACTTAGAGGTTTTTCGTTACCCGGACTTCTTACAAGTATTGGACCAACCTTTTAAATAAAATACCCCCTTCTCTATGGGCTTCCTAGGGCACACCTAAGGCGATAACTTCGGTACAATCAAAGGAAAATTTAAGGCTTGGTGTTGGACCGTGCCCTCTCTGCAAGGGTCACCCCCAAACATTTTGCCTTCACTCTGTGTGCTTTTCTACCACTGACCACTGCTCAAGTGCTTTTGCTCTCCATTTGAACATGGTTACATTGGCTTATACCCAATTGGCATATTTAATTTACTTATGAATCCCTTGTAGAGTGGCATGCCATATAGTCTGGGCCTGCAAACTAAATGCCACCAGTGGGCCTTCAGCACTTTATAGTTTCACCCACTTAAGTAGAACTTAAAACAAATTCACAGGTCTGCAGTTGCAGCTTGAATGCAATTTTAAACGGCCAACTTGGAGAGAGGAGACAGCGATGGCTAATTGGAAAGTGTCTTAGAGCCGACAAAAAAAGTTCAGTAAAAATAGGAGTGAAGGCCAAAAGTTTGGGGGTGACCCTGCAATGAGGGCCAGGTCCAGCAACATGAAAATTGTTTAAGTACTGTCATAAAGTAGTATGAGAGCATTGTTTTTTATGATTCCTTAGCAGTTTCTCTGAATAAATCCAGATCACTGTACTGAATGATTTCTCAGTATCTAACACTAGCAGTGCCAGTGGGGTTGTCTGTTTGTTAGCCTTTTCAAAAAGGTAATGGTATTGAATGACTGCATGCCTGCTATTAAGCATGCCTGACCCGCATGTTTTATTTCTGGAAGTATCTCCACTCGTCATAGCACCTGTACGTATATATTGTTAGGTCTGGATTTCCATATGGTGACCATGTTTTGCTTTGCTTAGAACTTTTCGGCTGTTTGGCAAACCTTTATGAAACTTTCCAAAAAACAAGTTTATCCAACTCAGCCCCCTTTGTGGAAAGCTTTGGGTTGATCCTTTAGGAAGGAGCACATAAAAAACGGGGGTCCCAAAGCTAAATTTCAACATGCATTTTCAATAGGCTTTTTCGGATCACAATACTGCAAAAGCTGCTAAATGTACTACATTTGGCAGGCATCTGGAGCTTTGTCCAGAAAGCATGCTTTTTGTAATTTGGTGTAAATCTGTTCAGTAGTTTTAGTGATATTAAAAAATAGAAAAAAAACTATATATATATATATTCACTTAAAAAACCATAGGTTTCAATCGTGCGCCCGCAATCCTGCTCATGACATCACATATTACATCACTCATGACATAGTCAGTGGCATCACTCATGACATCACTGATGACATCATCCTTGTGATAGAGTAGCGGTCGCACGAGTTATAGTTATCTGAACTAACTATAACGGGGGAATTTTATTGGTTTTTTACGAGTGAAATATCCACCTAACTATAACATGTGTGAAACCTATGTTTTTTTCAGTGAATTTGTGCGTTTTTTGAAATGCTAAGTCATGTATGTATTATTTTTTTATATATATATTATTTTACAATAAACTACGTATTACGGTTTTTTTTTTAATGGTTTTTCACGGTGCGCGCACCCCCACGATTTAAAAAAAAAAAAAAAAAAAATGTTTTTTTCTGCCTTCGGGGTCCTTCAGGGACCCCCTGACAAAGTCTAGGGGGTCAGGAACTCTCTACCCTGCCCCCTTTTCACGTTCGCCACCTTCCTTTTTCACTCTCGCACTGAAAACAAACAAAATGGCGGCTGACACTTCCTGATTTCGACCGATTCGAATGTTGACTGACATGTAACCACCAATCAGAATTACGCTCGCGCACGTTAGGGTGCGCGCACGGTGCGCGCACGGTGCGCGGCTATAGATATGTATGTGCTTTTAACTGCAATTTTCTCAAGAACTACTGAACAGATTGACACCATATATCCAAAAGGCACATGCCTGACCTGAGGACTACCTCTCTGCCAAATTTCAAGTAATTCTGTTCAGCCGTTCGAGCTATACCTTCGACTAAAGGTCCTATGGGAAAATGCATGGGGAAAACGCGTTTTGGGACCCCCCTTTTTTCTCGGCCCCTGCTTGACGAATCCCCCCTGAGCGGAGCGCCCCATTAGTTTTGAAAATTTCGCGAAGATTCGTCAAACGGCGGCAATGTTATTCAAAATAGAATTTTGAGATTTCCTATGGAAACACGGTCCTAACTATAACTATCTACTGGCGACCGCCAGTAGATATTATATATATATATATATATATATATATTCAATGAAAAAACCAAAGGTTTCACACATGTTATAGTTAGCTGGACATTTCACTCGTAAAAAACCAATGAAATTCCCCCGTTATTTGAGATGTCATCAGTGATGTCATGAGTGATGTCACTGACCATGTCATGAGTGATGTAATATGTGACGTCATCAGCAGTGCATTGCGGGCGCGCGAGTTATAGTTAGCTGAACTAACTATAACGGGGGAATTTCATTGGTTTTTTACGAGTGAAATGTCCAGCTAACTATAACATGTGTGAAACCTTTGGTTTTTTCATTGGATTTCTAAGGTTTTTTAAATGCTAATTCCTAACTATAACGTGTGTGAAACCCATGGTTTTTTCAGTGAATTTGCAAGGTTTTTTAAATGCTAATTCCTAACTATAACGTGTGTGAAACCCATGGTTTTTTTCAGTGAATTTGCAAGGTTTTTTAAATGCTAATTTTTTTTTTTTTCTTCTATTTTTTTAAACATATTTTTATTTTAATTTTGTATCCTTTTATAAAGACTATGGTTAAATTTTTAAAATTCTTTAATATGTTTTTTTTAATATATTTTATAAAATAAACATGTAAAATTTATTTGCAGTACATTTTTTCCTTTTGCTTACGGTAAGCGTACGGTTTACGCAACGTCCGTAATTTATCTACGCTGTTTGCGTATATTTACGCAATTTGCGTAGCCGCGCGTACTCTGCGTGGGACGTGTACGCATGTACGCTACACGCGCACGTTACGCGGAAGTGTCGGGGAGTGACTGTTAAGCGCATGCGCGCAAGCGCGTGTCTTTTTTACGCGCATGCGTACTTTTGCCGTAAGCGCACCGTAAGCGTACCGTAAGCGTACGGTAGGTCATGTGATCATGAAACACAACTTTTGATTGGTTGAAACTACTTTCAGTTCTAGAACTCTCCTACACCACACCCATTCCCCTCATTTCTGCTTGTGATCCCTTAGGAGAAGGAGCTGGGTTGTCTTTGTGATACGATGGCAGAACAGCAGAGCCCTTCTGAGAGTGAGGCTAGCACTAGCAGCACTACCTTGAGGCAGAGAGCGAGGAAACAAAAGACCTCTTATGTATGGGATTATTTTACTTTTCCTGAAGGCCAGCAAAAGGTAAATGCACCCTTAGTACCTTGTAAGCTGTGTAAGCGTGTACTTTCAAGAGGTAATCCTGACAGGAAGTATTCCTTTGGGAATCATACCATGATGAGACACCTCAAGGATGTACACAGAAGGACACATGCTCGACTTACTGGAGGTAACCCTTCAGTAAGTCAACCAAGCACATCCACAGCAGCTCAGCCTGGACCATCATCTGCAGAGCCGAGTCCTTCTTCTGCAGGTCAGGTGAGCCCTTCATCTGTGGGGGGAGCATCTCCTTTTTCTGGCCCTCTGGAAATTAACCCTCGGTTTGCGAGGGTTGAAGTACGGTGCGCCACTTGTCATGATCTAATTACTTATAGGGAGACCAGTGTTTCCCTGGTGAACAGTAAAATAGATCAGCACACTTGTCGTACCGTCTAATATTCCCAATCTTTCTTTCCTCTGTCCCTGCATGAACACAATGGCTCTTTTAAGAGCCAACCTTACCTTTCATCTTTTTTTTATTTATGTTTTTAAAAACTTTTTTTATTTTTATTTTTACCGTACGCGTACGGTGCGCGTAATTTTTTTTTTTTTTTAACAAACAATAAAAATCAATTTTCACATTACAAGGTCCTTGAGAGACTACAATTATTATTATTGACTTACCATACCCACTCAAAAAAATATTTATTCATTTGTTTTTTAAAAAAATTGCTTTAAAAATGGTTCTAGTTTTCGAAAATTTTCTATATCAATCTGAAAAAAAAGAAAAAAGTATTAATATTTTTAAAACATTTTATAATACAGTACACATATTTACATATTTATCAAAAAATATTTTTGCCTTATTTTTGCTGTTTTCAGAATATATTGCATTTCACTATAAATTGTGAAAACAATTGCATTCATCATTTAACAGCGGGCAAAAAAATATAACAATCTCAAAGATTGTATTAAAAAAGCCCAGAATCTCTTTTTACTTAAACTTAACATTATAGAAATGCATAATATTCTAAAAAAATATCATCTAATATCAATACTTATTTCTTTAAAATACCGTCTGATATTTTTGTTTCAGAAGTATAATCACAATATTATATCTCAAATAACTCCACAATACATCTGGTTCCATTTTCTTTAGGCCAAATAGTAATTTTAAAATTCTTTTTTGATTAAATTTCCAATGGTAATCCAATAAAATTCTAAAGTTTTATTTGTACAGATCTCACCGATTCTCTGTAACATATTGGTTCCCGAAAGATTTATTAATAATTTATTAAGTCCACAATAGAATTGGTTACCTTTCCACATGGCCAAATAGTAATTTAAAAAATCTTTTTTGAAAAAATTTCCAATGGCACTCCAATAACATTCCAAAATTTCAATTGTGCAGATGTTACCGATTTTCTCTAAATTTTTGGTTTTCGAAAGTTTCATTAAAAATTAAAAAAGTCCACATTACAATTGGTTATCTTTCCATTAGGCCAAATGATAATTTAAAAAATCTTTATTTTTGAAAATTCCAATGGTAATCCAATAAAATGGTAAAATTGTTTTGTCCAGATCTTGCCAAGTCTCTCTAAAATTTAGGTTTCAGGAAGATTAGATAGGAATTTGCTAAATCAAAAGGCAAACGTTGCTTAAAAACCAATTGGGAATCATTACACAGTGTCCAGCCTTTTTCACATTTAAGATAAACTGTGTAATGTCCAGAAGTAACAGTAGGTCCTTCATGGAAAATTATTGCAACAGTTACAAAAGTTTTTCCTGAAATTGATAATTGCTGTCCTGTAAACTTCTTTATTAAAGTATCCAATTTTGAACCATCAGCTCTACATCGTTGCATCATTAAAATTACATACTGTCCGTATTCCTTTAAAATTAATGTTGAAAACATGTCAGATTGACACTCACCGCATTGCATGCTATGATTAGCATCTTTAACTAATTTAGCAAAAGTGACTGTTTTACTCTCTGGCAATGTCAAAAAAATAAACCTTTCATTATCAACATTAGAGCCACATATATTATAACAGTTTTCACAACTATGTTCCCATTTATAAGAGAGACCAAATAAATTATCAATTGCAACTTCTTCTTCTTCCAGTACCTGAAGAAAAAACATCAAAAATTCGTGTGCATCTTGCTGTTCATTTTGAGAAAACTGTGTTCGTCCTGAACATACATCTAAAAGTTTTCTAATTTCAGTAGCACTTTCTATTTGAGTTTTATCATTACTCAGCTTTTGAAAAAGGAGACTCAGCTCAGAACAGAATCTTTTTCCCTGATTTACTATTATCTGCTCTTGCAAACTTTCCAGATAAAATGCAACATTCAGCACTACATTAGCGTAGCAGTTGACACCAGAGCTATTTTCAAAATGACATCCTACAACCTGTTCTTCTTTTTCCTTACTCTTTTTGCTTGCAATTACATCACTCCTCTTTTTTTTCCTCCTCTCTACATCTTCATTACAGATATTCTCATTTCTCCTTTTACGAGAAACTACACGTTTCTCCAACACAGGATACTGACCTAAATGAGGAGCATAGCTTCTTCTTAATCTATTATACTCCTTTACACAATTTGTATCAGCACTAACTCTTGAGTCATCAAAGTCTATCATGAATAAACCTGATAATGTTTTCACTCGTGACAAAGCAACATATGCCATACCTTCTTTGAACACAGTTGAACCAATGTTCACAAATGCACAATCTACAGTCAATCCTTGAGACTTGTGAATAGTTACAGCATATGCTAGCGAAAACGGAAACTGCTTCCTACGTACATATAAGTCTTTCACAAGCATGAAACGAACTGTACAACGACAAATGTCTTTAACTTCTTCTATCTGATCAAATTTTATTTTTAAACATTCAATTCCATCTTTTTTCTGATAATTAATAAAACCCACAACTCTTCCCATAGCTCCATTAACTAAACCTTTTTCAACATCCAAATTTCTCCTTAAAAATACTCTACAGTTCATGCAAACATATAGATTTTTTTCTAATCCAGCTGTTTTGGAAATGTTCTTCTCTAGTGAATCCAATTTATTTTTCAGTGTGCCTGTTACTGTGACAGTAATTCTTCCATCCTCAATTTTGTCCACTGCTTCCAATTTCCTGATCTCTTCCTTTTCCAATTTCAAAAGCTCCTCATTGAATATTGAGCATTCACGTAGAGTTGGCATTAAGCAGATGACACTTTTGTTTTCTGCAATGTTCTTGTATATCTTCTCTGCAACTATTTCTTCCTTTGGAAATAAATGATGTAGCAGCCGACTCTGTAATGCTTTTTTGCCAACTTCTGTGAGTAGTCCAATTCTGATATCTTTCAGAATACTTCCATATTCTTCATCGCTTGCTTGCCTCATATTAGTAGTAAGTTCCTTGTACTCAAAGAAGGACCAAATATTTGTATTTCCGATGCTTCCCAATGACTTGATCGTGTCTTCATGTGTGACAGTATTAAACACTGGTTGTCCTTTAACTGGAGTAAGTTGCAAAAGATCTCCAAAAACTATGACGTGTTTTCCACCAAATAACATGTCATAGTCTGTCTTCAAAATTTGCTGCATTCTTAAATGCACAAAGGCAAGCATTAAGTTTGAAACCATGCTCACCTCATCAATAATGAGAACTTGCATCTTCTTCAATACTCTTGAAACTTCCAAGGATGCTTCTCCAGTTAGCTTGTTGTATTGTATTTTGTTCTCATGCTCCACTGGTAACATTAGCAAACGATGTAAAGTGATTCCTTTTATGTTATATGCTGCTAACCCAGTTGGAGCAGTAACCACACAAGACAAAGTAGAATCAGTTTTTTGCTGTAGGTAGCTTCTGATGACTTTAATTAGGAAACTTTTTCCAGTTCCAGCTTGTCCGCTTACATACATCCTGATTGGATAACATGATGTGCATGAGCACTCTTTTTTTTCATGTAGAAATCTGTGATCAATTTTTTTTCTGATCTCTTCATAAATTTGTTGCTGCTCTTCATTCAGTTGTCTTTCCAAATTTTGTAAGTCTATAAATTCTTCTTGAGCTTGATTCATAGCCGTTTCCACTTCATTCATGGCTATTGATGCTTCATTTTCAACTATTGGTTGTCCTAGGGGATCTTGACTGAGTGTTTCTGAACTTTGGCTGTCCTGAGAACTGTCTCTAGCTATTTCTGCTGCAATTGTAGTTTCCTGTTCAATTTCTTCATTTAACATTTGCAGATAACTTGAGAATGTACTGCATTGTATGCTGTCTTTGCAAGAATTAAAAGAATCTTCATAGCTTTGAAATTCTCCCAGTTGTTCATCCTCTGTACGCCATGGTTTAAACAACTGTAAAAGAGCCAAGTAGTAAAATTCCTTCTTGTCAGTAGTGTCGCAACTCAGCTTCCTGTGATTTATCAAACTTCCTTTTGTTTGCTTTACCAAACATCCTTCCTCACCAATGACTTTATATTTTCCATTGTTGATGTCTTCTGCGGCTTTCCGTGAATAAATGTAGTTCTGCAGCACTTCATAGAGACACATGTTCTCCAGATGTTGACTTCTCTTGGGATAATATGTGTCCAACATGTTTGATTTCAAAATATCTGTACTTTCTGGGTCATTCTCGGCCAAATATTCAATTTCTCCAACAGATTTTAGTACCCGATTTCTCATTGCTGCAAGGCCTAAACTTGCCCAAATTATTCTTCTTGATTTCGAGTAGAGACTTGCAGAAGATAACCTATCTGAACATTCGTAGGATCCAATTTCTCGATGCGATAACATCTTCAAACTGAAACTGTACAGCTTCTTACTGACAGTCTTCTCGTGAGAAATCTCTTCCCACATTTCCTTCAATTCTGTTTTTTCTGATTTCGTAATGTAAGACGTTACATATCGAGCAACAGCAATGGAATTGTCAGCTCCATACTGTATATCCATGTTAGCGTTCCACATGGATAAAATGACTGGGTTGTAGTCATTTATATTTTTTGATTCTTCTTTTCTTTTTAGGTTGTAGGTATTCTTAGGTGATTTTCTTGTGATAGTATGTCTCACAGCTGACATAAAACTGTTTACTCTTCCATTTGAAAGAACAGGTCTAGGAAATCCAAATCGACATTTAGTGTAGTATTTATCTTTGCTCTTGTATTTCCGTCGACAGTATTTTCCACACCGATGACTTTGGAAACGTAAAACTTGCTCCTTTAACTTTTTCTCTTCTGTGCTTTTTGGTATAGCACATGTTGCATATTCTTCAATGTAAGATAACACTGCTTCATCAGTATCTGTTCCAAACTTTGGGGCATCCTTGATCCACAACAGCATATGAATATGAGGAGAACCTCTTGCCTGGTACTCTTTTCTCCAAAAGAAATCTACTACTTCTCCAAGAGGTGGATTTTTTTTATTGCAGATGAAGGACATCATAGCCTCAAATCTATGATTGAAATATCTGCAAACATTAACCGGATCCAATGAGCACAGTTCTCCTGCTGTCTTGTATTCGATGTTTTTAATGTTTGAATTTGCCTCTCGTAGAAAATCCAGTAAATCATCCCAAGCGTACTCAGCACAGCTTAGGGTAACGAACCATGTTGGTGTTCCTAAATTCCGTAACATGCATTTTAATTCACCATGGCGTCGGTACCAATATTCATTTGTCCCACGCTGACAAGCCATCAGATTGATCAGTTGTGTTTCCAAATGATCATCTCGGTGCTGCACTTTCTCCATAAAATCCTTAGCAGATACATTTTGTAAATGTACTCCACTTTTTAAAATGTGATTTACTGCATAAGACAGTGCAGACAAATCACTTTCAAATAAAAGATGGAACAAATAAGGAATACTTTGTCGAAATCTGGGATCTTCAGCATATAGTCTTGTAGTCCGATATTCAGAAGCTGGAATCTGTTCCGGACGTTCATCGTATCGTCCTCCTTTTCCTTTAGGAAACAGCTGGGGAAAACATCGAGCTTCCAAGCTCTCCTCCCATACACTCACGGGAGTTCCTTTTGCTTTCTTCATCTGAAAGAGATCAATATTGTCTCCCATAACTTCTTTTGAATGAAGAGGATGTATGCTAAAATGTTCATAAATTTCTTCTTCCTTTGACTTGTCCACTTTTTCAATTTGTCCAGTTGGTGTTTCTGTGTCTTCTTGTAAATCTTCTTCTTCTTCTTCTTCTTCTTCTTCTATATAAATTGATTCATACCATTTGTTATTCCTTTTCAAATACAAATTTGCTCTTTGTACTTTCCGTACATCTACCAGCTCCTGCCAAATCTTCTTATTCTTTGTAGGTACACCATTAACCAGAATAATTAATGGTTCAGTTTCCAAAGTATCCGCATCAATAGTTTCCATATTTTTTTTCAAATCCAAGGGCAAATACACCACTCTACCTTTTAAACCTCTCAGTAAATCTGAAGGAGGTAATTTACCAGTTTTGGGCTCCATACGTACTATGGTCTGGAACGGATGAACACATTGAATGAGTATAGACTCATATGTATTTAATTCAGAAAGTTCAGCAGGAATAGCATCCAATTCTAAATTATTATGTACAGCTCTGGTCGGCATTCTATTTTCCTCTAACTTGTTGTAACAGTATTTACAAATACGCTGATCTTCACCCAAATCAAAACAATTTTCAAGAAATATATAGGTGGCAAAATCCTTCCACTTATAATTATCTTCATTTTCACTCTTTCTGTAGAGATCAACATTCCTGGTTTGTTTTCTATAATGAGTTCTGCGGCAACAAATACAAGTAACATTTGGTCTTTCATTAGAGATTATTGCAAATTTTGTTATGTGATCATTAAATGTGTTACTTACAGAGGGTTCTACATTCTCTTCCACTTCTTCCTCATTTACTGTGTCCTTCTCTGCACTGTTTTGTTCAGGACCAAAGTAACAAAACTGAATTTCATCAACAACCTTCTCTACATCTGATACCGTTCCTCGGAACAGAGCCCTATTCAATTCATTTAACTTTATTGCTGGACTTTGGGCAAAATACAACCGTCTCACAAACTTTCTCATTTCAGTATGATGAACAGCCAGCATCCTAAAATGATGGAAAACACTATTACACACTTTTCTAGATAGACAAGCCAGAGAATGACCCTGCAAACCAGTATTCTCTCTCACTCTGCATGGATCCAGACTTTGAAGCACCTTAATCTTCTGTTTTATACTTTTTTTACTATATTCTCTTAGAAACTCACGAAATTTGTCAATAGATTCCTGACGCACAGTGCAAATACTACTACAATTCCAAGTGTACACTGGGGCTTTAGGACGTCTCCCCATAGCCTCATCCGCCATCACTTGTACCTCATCTCTTGGAACCATTATCTCCTTCTCCATTATGCAACCATTTTTCACTTCGTAAGCACGACCTCTGGTGTCAACTGCATGCAGCAAACTATTACTTTGAAAATAGCTCTCTTCATTAAAAAAAGGTTCACTACTTGAACTATGCATCCACTTTCCTAAAAACACTTTACAAAAGTTTGTTCTGTTCACTACTCTTTTCCTTTTGCTATGTGATTTCAGTACATTAACCATTTTGTCTAATGTACGCATCCTATTCAAAATTAAAATGAATAGTTTCCTTTTTAATTCTAATGCCTTTGCTGCAATGGCTTCAATTTCTTTTTTTCTTTTATAAAACTTAGTCTTTTGCTTATATTTCTTCACATCCTTTATCAAATTGGACATAACTTTTCTCTGAAACATTTTTCTACGTATCTCTTTAAACGCTGTTTTTCTATTTATGTAAATCTTTTCAGTTGCAGAAGGTATATTTGCATTAACTAAATTCTCAATTTTTTCCTGTCCTTTTCTTTTCAAAACATTCTTTCCAGTACAGACATTTTGTACATTTTTCCTTCTTTTGAATATATTTTTTAGAAATTGTTTTGTCTGCTTACCAGAAGATTTTTTCTTTTTCCCAACATGAGCATCTTCTACTAACTTTGGTCCTCCAGTTGTCTTCAAATATAGGTTTTTTTTGTGGGTTTTTTAACTCTGGATTTTGTAGGCATCTTAAATTTTGTTCACTGCTCTTCAGCAATACCTGAAAAAAACTAAAAAAAAAATCCTTTATTTTATTTAAATATATTACTACATTTCTTTTCACAATAGTCACAAAACGTAATTTCTTTGCCAATTTGAAAACACACTTATTACTCTTTTTTTTGGCAAGTGATAATCACTTTTACAGACTGACACATTATAAATCCACTTTTCAGATTTTTTTAAAAGCACATGTCCAAACTGCTTTTTCAGACCACCACCATGTGTATCCTGGGTGACTGCCTACACTCCAGCAAGGGCAACCAGCCTTAGTGATGCTGAATGTATTTGCATTACAGACTGAAACCTCAAACCCCACTCGCTTGTAAATACTGTGCATGATTATACATGGAAAGCAGCTGGGTGTGTGCTAAGAGTCTGCTTCTGCACCAAAAAATCGCTCCCCCTTTTTCCTACTAATGCAACTGTGAAATCACCAGAGCAAAACGCAATAAATCTCTGGCTGTAATTCCTATTTGCACACAGAGTCATGTTTTCACATTAGTCACAAAACGAAATTTCTTTGCCAATTTGAAAGCACACTTACTGCTCTTTTTTTTTGGCAAGTGATAATCACTTTTACAGACTGACACATTATGAATCCACTTTTCAGATTTTTTTAAAAGCCCATGTCCAGAATGCTTTTTCAGACCACCACCATGTGTATCCTGGGTGACTGTCTACACTCCAGCAAGGGCAACCAGCCTTAGTGATGCTGAATGTATTTGCATTACAGACTGAAACCTCAAACCCCACTCGCTTGTAAATACTGTGCATGATTCTACATGGAAAACAGCTGGGTGTGTGCTAAGAGTCTGCTTCTGCACCAAAAAATCGCTCCCCCTTTTTCCTACTAATGCAACTGTGAAATCACCAGAGCAAAACGCAATAAATCTCTGGCTGTAATTCCTATTTGCACACAGAGTCATGTTTTCACATTAGTCACAAAACGAAATTTCTTTGCCAATTTGAAAGCACACTTACTGCTCTTTTTTTTTGGCAAGTGATAATCACTTTTACAGACTGACACATTATGAATCCACTTTTCAGATTTTTTAAAAAGCCCATGTCCAGACTGCTTTTTCAGACCACCACCATGTGTAACCTGGGTGACTGCCTACACTCCAGCAAGGGCAACCAGCCTTAGTGATGCTGAATGTATTTGCATTACAGACTGAAACCTCAAACCCCACTCGCTTGTAAATACTGTGCATGATTATACATGGAAAGGAGCTGGGTGTGTGCTAAGAGTCTGCTTCTGCACCAAAAAATCGCTCCCCCTTTTTCCTACTAATGCAACTGTGAAATCACCAGAGCAAAACGCAATAAATCTCTGCCTGTAATTCCTATTTGCACACAGAGTCATGTTTTCACATTAGTCACAAAACGAAATTTCTTTGCCAATTTGAAAGCACACTTACTGCTCTTTTTTTTTGGCAAGTGATAATCACTTTTACAGACTGACACATTATGAATCCACTTTTCAGATTTTTTAAAAAGCCCATGTCCAGACTGCTTTTTCAGACCACCACCATGTTTATCCTGGGGGACTGCCTACACTCCAGCAAGGGCAACCAGCCTTAGTGATGCTGAATGTATTTGCATTACAGACTGAAACCTCAAACCCCACTCGCTTGTAAATACTGTGCATGATTATACATGGAAAGGAGCTGGGTGTGTGCTAAGAGTCTGCTTCTGCACCAAAAAATCGCTCCCCCTTTTTCCTACTAATGCAACTGTGAAATCACCAGAGCAAAACACAATAAATCTCTGCCTGTAATTCCTATTTGCACACAGAGTCATGTTTTCACATTAGTCACAAAACGAAATTTCTTTGCCAATTTGAAAGCACACTTACTGCTCTTTTTTTTTGGCAAGTGATAATCACTTTTACAGACTGACACATTATGAATCCACTTTTCATATTTTTTAAAAAGCCCATGTCCAGACTGCTTTTTCAGACCACCACCATGTGTATCCTGGGTGACTGCCTACACTCCAGCAAGGGCAACCAGCCTTAGTGATGCTGAATGTATTTGCATTACAGACTGAAACCTCAAACCCCACTCGCTTGTAAATACTGTGCATGATTATACATGGAAAGGAGCTGGGTGTGTGCTAAGAGTCTGCTTCTGCACCAAAAAATCGCTCCCCTTTTTTCCTACTAATGCAACTGTGAAATCACCAGAGCAAAACGCAATAAATCTCTGCCTGTAATTCCTATTTGCACACAGAGTCATGTTTTCACATTAGTCCCAAAACGAAATTTCTTTGCCAATTTGAAAGCACACTTACTGCTCTTTTTTTTTGGCAAGTGATAATCACTTTTACAGACTGACACATTATGAATCCACTTTTCAGATTTTTTAAAAAGCCCATGTCCAGACTGCTTTTTCAGACCACCACCATGTGTATCCTGGGTGACTGCATACACTCCAGCAAGGGCAACCAGCCTTAGTGATGCTGAATGTATTTGCATTACAGACTGAAACCTCAAACCCCACTCGCTTGTAAATACTGTGCATGAATATACATGGAAAGGAGCTGGGTGTGTGCTAAGAGTCTGCTTCTGCACCAAAAAATCGCTCCCCCTTTTTTCTACTAATGCAACTGTGAAATCACCAGAGCAAAACGCAATACATCTCTGCCTGTAATTCCTATTTGCACACAGAGTCATGTTTTCACATTAGTCACAAAACGAAATTTCTTTGCCAATTTGAAAGCACACTTACTGCTCTTTTTTTTTGGCAAGTGATAATCACTTTTACAGACTGACACATTATGAATCCACTTTTCAGATTTTTTAAAAAGCCCATGTCCAGACTGCTTTTTCAGACCACCACCATGTGTATCCTGGGTGACTGCCTACACTCCAGCAAGGGCAACCAGCCTTAGTGATGCTGAATGTATCAGAGTCATGTTTTCACATTAGTCACAAAACGAAATTTCTTTGCCAATTTGAAAGCACACTTACTGCTTCTGCACCACAAAATGGCTCCCCCTTTTTCCTACTAATGCAAATATAAAATTACCAGAGTTGTACACAATAAATCTCTGCCTATATTTCCCAACATGTGTAACCTGTGTGACTGCCTACATTCCACCAAGGGCAACCAGCCTTAGTGATGCTGAATGTATTTGCATTACTGAGTCCAACCTCAAACCCTTAAACTATTCTTTTTTTATACCAATACACCTTAATTTATCGTGAAAACATAGTCCATATTATTTTACATGTTCCTCACATTTAAATTTCTCCCAAAACAGAAAATAATAAACACAACTTCAACAAAAAGAATTACATTTCTATTATTCATTTCTTAATTTACCATATACATCTCCTCTCAAACTCTAAACTCACCTTTAAAATTAGTTAGTTGTGAAAGAAATGTGGCACTCAAACAGCAGATTATCAGAGCCAGGATCTCTGTTCTCTACACCTCTCTCCTCTCAGCAGAACCAGATAATGGCAAAGTTTCCCTCTATTTTTCCACACATATACATGTAAGTTTCAAATCTCAGTGCTTCCCCCTTTTTTTCAAATGTAATCACACATTTCTATTGGTTGAAAACCAACCCTTTTCCAAAAGTACCCTTCCCCCAACTTGACTTCTGCCTAGTACCCTTCCCCCAACTTGACTTCTGCCTGCTACCATAGCAACAGCTCATGGAACACTGCTGTGTGGAGTCAGGTCAGAAGTTCGCCAAACAATGTTTCAATTCCACAGAGCAAGAGTGCTTGACTTTTCAAACCTAACAGCAAATCCATAGTACTGTTCTTTGGTAACACATTTTTCTGTACCAATACAAAACATGCTTCTATTAATTTACACATACAGCCTAGTTTTTATTCTAGAATGGTATGAAACAGCCAATCAGTTCTTTTTTTTTAAAAAAAAATATGTATGCCTCCATTTCCAAACTGTCTTTCTTTTCATATTGCCATTCTACTGAAAGACACCTCCTGAGTGCATCCAGTTCTCCTTTGAAGATGTTCACAGTGTGGATTGTAGGGCACAGCTATGTCTTCTGGAGTGAAAAGTTTGCAGAGAAAACAGGTATGGTGAGAGACCTTGCTTTGCCAAATGTAGACATTAAATGGATTGGTCAGAGAGGGTTAAAGTGGCACCAATTGATGCCATTGGTGAAATCCTTCATGCAAATCCAACACCCTGACCTCATAATAGTGCACTGTGGTGGCAATGACCTAGGCACTTTGACTGGGGTAGGTCTGGAAATGCTTATGAAGGACACCTTTGCACAACTGTTTTCACTTTTCCCTAAAACTGCCTTTGTGTTTTCTAACATATGCCAAAGGCAAAAATGGAACTGGTCCAATCATTTCTGTCCGCAGATTGACAAAGCAAGAAAGCACGTCAACAAATCTGATTCTGCTTTCCTCCGTGACTATGGTATGGGTTCCATTTACCACAACAACTTGCGTTACGACATGCAAGACATTTATAGAGGAGATGGTGTGCACTTCAATGATGAAGGGAACAGAGTCTTCCTCTTGAACCTTAGACTCTGCATCGGTACTTACTTGTAGGTACCAATAAAAAATCACTTCATAAACACAACGGCTCTTTTTAGAGCCCCCTAATATCTAAACACTTAAATCTGCATTTCATTTCTTTTTTTTCTTTTTTTTACCGTACGCGTACGGAGAGCTTACCGTACGCGTACCCCGCGATTTTTTTTTAAAATCAATAAATGTTTTCTTTGTACTTTTCTGTCCTTCTTTGACCCCCTTACAAATGTTAGGGGGTCTGTAACTCTCTCCCTTGCCCCCTTTTCAAGATATCACTCTTTTTTACCGGAGTGAAATACACAAAATGGCGGCCGCCGCTTCCTGGTTTCGGCCGATTCGAATGTTTACTAAGATCTAACAGCCAATCAGAATCGCGCTCGCGCACGCCACCGTACGCGTACGGTAAGCTTACGGTAAGCGTACCGTAAGCTGGCTCAGATATATATATTGATTTAAAGGCTATTTTCTCAGAATCTACTGAACAGATTTACACCAAACCTACAAAAGGCACTTCCTTGACCTGAGGACTACCTCTCTGCCAAATTTCAAGTAATTCTGTTCAGCCGTTCGGGCTGTAGCCCTGTCTACAGGTCCTATGGAAAAATGCATGGGAAAAACGCGTTTTGGGACCCCCGTTTTATCTCAGCCCCCGCTTGACGAATCTCCCCGAGACTTTCAGGGTAGGAGCGGAGCGTAGCGCCCCACCTATTTTGAGATATTCGCGAGGATTCGTCGACCAGCACCAAAGTTATTCAAAATAGAATGTTGCGGATTTCCTATGGAAACAGGGTCCTAACTATAACTACCTACTGGCGACCGCCAGTAGGTAATATATATATATATATTCAATGAAAAAACCATAGGTTTCATGCACGTTATAGTTAGGAATTGGCATTTAAAAAACCTTTGAAATTCACTGAAAAAAACAAAGGTTTCAGGGGAGTTATAGTTAGGAATTGGCATTTAAAAAACCTTATAAATTCACTGAAAAAAACATAGGTTTCAGGGGTGTTATAGTTAGCTGGATATTTCCATCGTACAAAACCCTAGAAATTCTGGCGTTATAGTGAGTTCAGCTAACTATAACTCGCACCCCCGCAGTGCACTGCTGATGACGTCACATATTACATCACTCATGACATGGTCAGTGACATCACTGATAACATCACTGATGACATCTCAAATGACATCACTGATGACATCACTGATGACATCATCCATGTGATAAATTAATGCATCTTCTCACACCCTAATTTAACCGTTGATACACCAACTCAAAATTTAAGACGTCCATTCTGAAAACCATAGATACTCCAATACCAATAACTACATACCCACTCATTAACTCTTAGGTCTACATACACCTCCACTCACTCACCTGTACAGTCACTCATACTTACAGTCACTCCGTACAAGACTATCATATGCATTTATACACCTACATAGACACTCACACACCACCAATCATCCATAGAGGTACACTCACACCTAGTCAGTCATGCAAATAATCAATCACACTCCCATTTACTCACCTATGCAGTTATACACACTCAAGTTCACTTACTCATAAAAATAGTACCACATTCTTACGCTCTTATACAATCATTGATACAAGCACACACTCATCCATACAGCCACTCTCACAATCACACACTCTCACATATACCCACTTATATACTCTTACACATATATATACTGCCTTTCACATATGTAGTTACTGACACATGTACAACTGAGATATACACTCAATCCCTAACACACCCATACATACACTCACTCAACCATACAGTTCATCACGGATGCACTCTTAAAACCATGTACCCATAGAATCACCCAGTCACACATCTATGCACAGAGTCACACACACCCTACCCACACAAACACTCAGGCACCCATACAGATACTCAGACAACCAATCAATAACCCATATAGACACTCATATAGCTATTCACAAAACCATACAGCCACTTATACACCAACAGACAGACACATACAGACCTTCACACAGTTTAGTCACTAGTCTGCAGTAAGATACATTTAATGACTCACTTATAGAGTCAGTTACGCACCTAGAAAATCATCCATTCACACACTTGTACACCCACTCATTCTTCCACAGGCCTTTCACTATAAATATATAAAACATATTTAAACTTTTCAGAAAAACACAGAGTCACTGGATGACGCCATCAGTGATGTCATCAGTGATGTCATTTGAGATGTCATCAGTGATGTCATCAGTGATGTCACTGACCGTGTCATGAGTGATGTAATATGTGACGTCATCAGCAGTGCATTGCCGGGGCGCGAGTTTTAGTTAGCTGAAGTAACTATAACAGAGGAATTTCTAGGGTTTTGTATGAGGAGAATGTCCAGCTAACTATAACACCCCTGAAACCTATGGTATTTTCAGTGAAATTCTAAGGTTTTTTAATGCCAATTCCTAACTATAAAGCCCCTGAAACCTTTGGTTTTTTCAGTGAATTTCAAAGGTTTTTTAAATGCCAATTCCTAACTATAACGTGCATGAAACCTATGGTTTTTTCAGTGAATTTCAAAGGTTTTTTAAATGCTAATTCCTATCTATAACTTATCTCTGAAGATATCATGTTTAATGATTTTCATTGGATTTGTATATTTTTCAAATTCAGTGTGTCAATTTCATTATTTACGTTTTTTTTAAAAATACTTTTTTATCACCATTTTTTAAACGTATTTTTTCAATTAATTCTTTTAAAAATTACAAAATATTATTTGAACTTAATGGGTTTTTCAAACATATTTTTTTAACTATATGTTCAAAATGTTATTTTATATATATTTTTTCAATGTTTTTGGATCCGCGCACCCTAAGCGCACCGTTCTCGATCCCTACGCGATAGCATCGGCGCATGGTAAGCGTTGGGTACGTGTTTAGTGCATGATTGCAATGAGACCAGTACGCGACTCCCAGCTTATACGCGACACGTTTGATTTACGTAACGCGGAGTTTACGCGCTTCCGCGATGCGTCATCTGCGTCTATGATGCGGTGGGTGTGCGGATCCCGTGAAATATTTAATATTAAAAAAACATATATATATATGTATTTCATGTGAATATTAATTGAAGACAAACTCTAAACTAGTCTTAAAACTAATATATTTTCACATCTTATCCTATAATTTTTTTTAATTCAATTTCGCGGATGCCTGCTGGGTGCGTGCTGAGTAAGCGAAGGGTGCGCGGATCCCATGTGACCTGCAAAAAAAGAGATTTGATTGGTTCATTACACTTCCTCTTCTAACTATTGAAAGACCCCACCCATTTCAATCATTCTTCTTTGACCTTCTTTAGAGCACCATCTCTTTGGAGAGAAGAAGATTTTTTAGACTAAGTTTACACTTAGCTCTAACTTTTTTCAACCAAAAATGGCTTCAGGGCAGCAGGCATCACCTGCATCACCTCATACTTCTGAGGATGAATTTTTGGCGGAGGCACCACCCAAAGAACGTTTTTCTTCAGTGGTGTGGACATTTTTTACTTTTCCCGAGGGGCAGAATAAGACCAATGCCACCTTGGTCACGTGCAAGATTTGCAAAAGAGTCCTGTCGCGAGGGGATCCTAACAAGAAATACTCGTGCGGCACGGCAAGTATGATGAAGAACACGAGGACCCTTCATCGAAACAATCTTGAACGAGAATAGTGCCGACGGATGAGAAACACTCCTGCTCCTGCGCCATCCACCTCATCGCAGCCGAGCACCTCAAGAGTACATCCATCAGCCCAAACCTTGGACATCCGTCCTCAATTTCAATTTTTAAAAGTGCTCTGCACTAAGTGCAATGCGACTTTGTGCTATGGTGAGCAGTCGATCGATCTGATCTGCCGCCGGCAAGAAAGTCACATTTGCTAGTTTTTAAAAAAAAGTTTTTTTATTGCTCCCTGAAGTTCATTGTTTGGTTTCTCCTGTTTTGTTCTTTGTTTTCTTTTTGCAGAAAAACCAAAAAAAATAAAAAATTGTTCAGAAAACTCAAAAAAAATTATAAAAGAAGAAAGAAGAAAAAAAAAAGTTCTTGTAAGAACTAACTTTCCTGGTTTAAAAAAAGAGCTAAATTTCTTTGTTAGTGTTAGTTTATATGAATGTATGTGTAGTACGTAATTGACTGAATGAATGCATTAGTAGCGTACGGTGAATGTATAAGTACAGAACTATGAGGAAGTGCTGCAGCATCACACAGTAACCTCTTTAACTGCAGTGTGCTGT
Organism: Triturus cristatus; assembly: GCF_964204655.1. Classification (NCBI taxonomy): domain Eukaryota; kingdom Metazoa; phylum Chordata; class Amphibia; order Caudata; family Salamandridae; genus Triturus; species Triturus cristatus. The sequence continues at coordinate 1,809,346,618 of NC_140590.1, forward strand.
AATACTTCTGAAGCACAGAGACGCAATATATGTACATAAATATGTTGCAAATCTATGCTTCTGTCTGCACGGCTGCTTAAACTGCAGCCATGTGGTGACAAAGGCACCCTTGCACCATAGTGCAAGGATATCTGTGTCATGTGCTGTTTGTTTTTCTACAGGAAGACACACCTTCCTGCACAAAAACAATGAGAAAATGCATTTTTCTCCTTCAATGTATGCTGAACATTTCAGCATGCATTGAAGATATAAAAATGTGGAGAAATTAAAACAATTCTCCTTGTTGTGCTTTCCTACACCAATTTTAGAATGGTGCACCATTGACACACATATCGAGATTTATGATTTCTGAAAAATCTAGACATGTGTCTTGTTCTATGAGTATTAAGTGCAATCATGTACAACAACTCTTTCAACACAAAGTGCTGTGCATGATGAGGTTGTATTTACATGGAGTATAAAAAGTGCACAGAGTGCCTTTTCCTCTCTTTGTAAATATGAAAGAGTATCGTACACAATAACTATGTTACAAAAAGTGACATATTTCCATTTTTAAAATTCCTTGCGAATGATAAAAGGTAAGCACAGAGTTTTGTCTGCAAAGATGTTCAAAGAAGAATGATTGAAATAATTGCGGTCCTTCAATAGCTAAAATAAGATATATTATGAACCCCAGTCAAATCTCTTTTTTTGCAGGTCACATGATATCTGATTATGGTCAGATTTCAAAACTACAAAGGTATAAACAGAGTGTTTTTAGAAAAGATTTTCAACTTTGTAGATTCTTGCAGACCTCCTCATTCTGCATATTGAGACTTAGTTAAACTTACCTTCACAGTAATAGGAATAAAAAATGGTACACATGTTTTTCACATTTTCATTCCAATCTAAATTCATAAAAATTGTTTATTTTAAAATTTGGATCTGTGAAAGAAAAGGAAAAAAATTATAACATGTAATAATACATTTTTTACAACACAGCATAATTTTGCCTTTTTTGCTGTTCTCAGAATATATAAAATTTCACTAAAAATAGTGATTTCAACTGTACTCATCACTTAACAGCGGGCAAAAAAAAAATAATCTCAAAGATTGTTAAAAAAAACCAACATGCTATTCTCCCAAAAAAAAAAGGATACAAATCACAGATATGTAAAATGCATACAGCTAACAACATTTTATAAGTTTAACTTACAAAAACTGTAAATTTTGTCACTTTACAATATTCACCGAATGTAAGGATGCATTTTTGGAGCAAAAGAGCTTCCTACATATGTCCCTACATCTGTTTATTGGCCTCCACTTGATAAATCACCCAAGAAATTTCTAGGAAGAAACTGAGGTGGATGAGAAATTTTGGGGAATGTTTTGTGAAGATTTGTCAAATGGTGCCAAAGTCATTAGCAAAACCAAAAGGAAACATACTCCAAATGGCATTAATTTGGGTGGTATAATAAGAAGTGCTGCAAATCTTTTCCTAGCTTGGGGATCACTGGTCTATCCCTCCGTGTCATTGACTCCATGACACTGTCCTTCTCCATTACAGTTTAGAGCATTTGAGTAACAGCTGGGATGTGAGGGTCAGCAAAAGGCATATACAACTCACTTCTTATCACATGTGGGCCTGATGCCATAAACAAGTGTATTCTGCATATGGCTAATCAAATCTTTTTCTCTGTAAATTGTGCAGCAAGCACCTCTTGTTGCCCCTCTATCTATGAGGATGGTCAGCAACCAAAATCTCGTCTTGTGTATCTCATACTTTTCTCCTGCAGGCCTCTAGTGACTCATAAAAAGAACAGGATGTTGCTGCTGTATCTTTATCTTCAAGACTGAAATCCCCCTTTCCATCTCCTATGAAGTGTATTCTCTCTCTATTTCTCTTTAGCAATTCTATGGGCTTTAGTCTCTACGTGTAAAAGTTTTACTTCAGAGTTAGCAGAGATTTTTCCAACTATTTGACCAATATTATGTTTAGTTGTACCCTGATTACCGATAGCACCCTTAAGTTTTTCTTCTCCCTGTTTGTTTGTGCCATTAATCTTCTGCCCTCAGCTGGTTTTCCAAAGTCTTTTGGAGATACCACCTGCTTCTCCTGTGGTCTGATGCGAATGCCATCATTTCCCCTCACCACTGCCTTACGTGGTTCCCAAAGTATCTACTGTTAATAATGTTAAACTTCCTTTATGTCGCTTTTCGCTATGTTATGAAATGGTCTAATATGGGTATTACCCAATAGCACCCTTTGTTGTCTATCCCGAACAGTTTTCTAGATATAGACATCATGTCAATAAATGAGTACATGTTGTGGACATGGGTGAAATAAATGTACCCCACCCACTTCTGATCTCTCTTTCACGAGGTCAAATACATTTTTATTGTTTAGAGCCTGCAGCCACTCTGGTTGGGGCAGTCCTAAAGCATCAGGATACTTTGCGGCAGGAAACCCCCGCTCTTAGCCTTTCAAGCCCAGAGGTGCTGTCTTATGTGTTACTGGGGGTCCTGCAGCAGGGGAGAGACTGCAGCCATGCTGGTTGGGACAGACCGCAAGTCCCAGGACACTTTGCGATAGGAAGCCGTCGCTGTCAGACTTTTTCACCTGGAGGCACTGTTTTAAGTGTTGCTGTGGATCCTGCAGCAGGGGGGAGACTGCAGCCATTTATTAGTACAGACCACAAGCACCAGGACACTTTGCATTAGGAAGCTGCCTCCATCAGCCTTTCATTCCTGGAGGCGCTGTCTTAAGTGTTGCTGGGGGTCCTGTACGAGGGGAGAGACTGCAGCCACGCTGGTGAGGCAGACCACAAGCCCCAGGACACTTTGTGCAAGAAAGCCACTGCCATCAGCGTTTTCCACCCAGAGGCACTGTTTTAAGTATTTCTGGGGGTCCCAAGGTGCACAATATGGATGGGGCTCGCCCAGCCCAAGCATGGCCTGGGTGAAGACCGGGCCAAGAGCGGGCCTATCTGTGCCCCTCAGTGACCAGAAGAGGATGGGCTGGGCATGTTCTCTAGGATTCTTGACCCTTTCGCCCAGGTCTTCATGACTAAACTATACAGTAAGTAGCTGCTGTATTGTTTCCCTCCCAGGTATTTTGGCATCAGGAAGTCTGTGCCCCCGTTGTTTTGGTCTTCATAGCAACTATGGGAAAAAGGAAAGCTTTGAATGCTATGGCTGCAGCGGGCCCAAGCCATGCTACCATTATAGTGAAATGCTAATTAGAGCTGAGAAAATGTAGTCCTCCACTAATAATTCAACCCCCTGAGTCCCGTGCTCTCCATGCCACTGGAATCAAGCTTTCCTGGCTGAAGAGGGGTGAAACCCCGAAACCGGTCATAGGATGCTTGGTTCCAGTCCAGGGAGGACCTGGCTTGGTAGTTCAGGCTGGACTGTTCCCATGAGGCACAGGGTCAAGACTGATTTGTATATGGCTGGGTTAAAACTGGAATGGCATGGTGAGCAAAAAAACGATAGATTTAGGCCCAGATCTCTGTACTGGGGTGAACGTTTGACATTGTTCTACATTCTGTCCATCAACTGTTGTTTTTGCAGGCTTCTTTTAGAGACCCCCTCCACTTGTCCAAAATTTAGCCCAGCATATAGCTGTCCTGGTGGGCATATGGCACACTGAAGTCAATATGCTCCCCTGGTGGACCTCAATGACTTGGATTGACTCACTGTGCACAAGTCCAAATTCACACCTCAGGACTCCCATCTAGAATTGTCCATACAGGGTTTGGTAGATCTTGCCCCCTGTCCCACCCAAAGCTGACTCACCACACTACATCCTCGCCAAGCTCAGATATTTTTAATCCCCCGGCTAGGCCCTATACTAGCTCAAAGAAGGACTTAAGACTTGTATCATGGAATGTAGAAGGCGTGTCCGCAAAGTTCCTTGACGTGAGGTGGCTCACATTTATTAATTGCTTCAATATTATCTGCCTACAAGAGACATGGGAATTAAAGAATATTTTTTTTTCTGGAGGGGTATAAAACCTTTTTTGTCCTGCTGTGTATTCTTGCACTGGTAGAGTGAGTGGAGGATTCATTACTTTTGTTGCAATTGAGTTTTTTTGGGCTCTGTGAGGGATTTGAAGTGGTCCTCCACTCTTTTTCAAGGCCTTAAATTACTTTTCAGGAGATATTTTCCCCTGGTGTTGATTAATTTTTATAATGCAAAATTGGGCCCCTTGGGCCCTCAAACATCTTAGTCTTAAGTGGTGCTATTGACTCACTAACGGGGAAGAGCCTTGTGCAAATAAATCTTATCTTGGAAGGGGATTTCAATTGTCATCCATGTCCAAATTCCTTAAATCCATCTGATAAGAAATACACTTGCACGTCACTTCAGGTCACGCATATAGAACACACCTCAGAAAGCATAGAATTAAATAGCTTCCTAAAAACCCAAAACCTGATTTTTACCTTAGATGAGATGATAAACTCAACCAAGCCCCAGATCCCCCCCACATATAAAGGGAAGGGGACTCCACAATTATTGTTTCTGCTTGCATAGATTGGCCCTCTTTTAATTTCATCATCCTAGACCACCCCTTCAGTGATCACAATCCGTTGTGTGTGGCATTTGAAGGGATGGGGCCCTCAATGGAGAGCTCTTGCATTGCATTCCTCAAGAACTATTATCCCTAACTGATCAGGGGAGGCGCCTATGATGGTAGCAGATATATGTTAAGTGCTTTAATCACTCAATATTTTAAACCTGTCGGCAAGAGATATTAACTTGTCTGGACCCTCTATCATCAGTCGAAGAGACCCTAAAATATTTCTTCTCTATTGCTCAGATGGTGTCTGGACTTTCAATGTTCCCTGTGAGTGGCCCTCAATCTGTTTATACTAGATGGTTTATACTGAGTGTTCCAGGGCTCTCTGAAATTTGAAGTAAGCATTGGAACAGTACCCTTGAGTCAGAGTATGGGTCACAAACTGGTGCCTCGCTAAAAAAGAGACCTTGAAAAAATGAAGACAATTGCTACAGAAAAAGGCAAGGAATGACTTGGTTGAAGCCAATGAGCAGAGAGGGACATCACACCTTTTTGGCAGGTCATAAATAGTCCTTGCTTCTCTGACCCAGTAAGGCCAGCACTATGTCATCATATTACCTCTGAGCAGTGAGTCAATCATTTTGAGGGGGTTTACAATGTTGGTCAGTCTATAGAAACGCCAAATGAGGTGGACTTTGGCCTGTGTGATACTGTACTTACTTTTTCCCTAGAGGAATTTCATATGGGCATTAAAGCATTATCCTGGTACAAGGCCCCAGGACCCGATAGAACAATATTGATGTTTGGGCCCCACTCCTTAGCTTGGTGTTAAATTCAGCAGCAAGGCAAGAGATGCTGCGTTGTTGGTCTACGGCACCTATAATCCTGATCTTCAACAAATGAGATAAGAATAATCCCCAAAGCTACCATCATATATCCCTTCTTGACTCTTCAGTAAAGGTCCTCGGCTGGGTTTTATTGACAAGACTGTCAAAATGGTCTGATATGAACCGGATAGTATCGGAGGTGCAGTTTTGCTTTCACCCGGGCAAATCAACCACCAAGCAATGCCTCAACCTGTATCTACTAGTTAGTAGATACACGGTTATTCCACCTGGCGCAATGTTTTTATCTTTTATTGACCTTACGTCTACCTTTGACGGGGTGAACTAAAAGAAACATTAGGACCTACTTAACTCTCTAGGCATAGACCCTGCCATTGTATGCTTACTAAAGAATCTTTATGCCCATATCACTGCAGTAGTTAGACATTCCTGGGGGGCTCTCAGAACAGTTTATTTGCACCAGGGGGTTCCGCCAAGGATACATATTAGCTAATTTTGTATTCACCATTGATATCAATGCTCTAAAAGCCGCCCTCTCTTTACTACTGTCTGACTGTCCTCGAGCTGTTGAGAAAATATAGCCATTTTACATGCCGACGTCATGGTGCTTTGTAACGGAGATCATTGGGCCTGCAGGTTTTAATTGGCAGGTTTGATTCTTTTAAGGACAGACCTGACCTGATGGGCAGCTTCACAAAATCTTACATTTTGGAATTTGGCCCTTGGCTGATTCGGTCCAATACCTTTACGGCGGGGTATCACACCCTTGCGAAGGTCCCAGCATTTTCCTACTTGGGTACTTTATTTGGTGTAAAATTAAACGTTAACTCACTGCTGCAGCGAAAGTTGGGTAATGTGAAACAACAACAGGGTTTATTGCCACTTATGCCAACAGATTAGGATCATGGTCTCCAGGGGTGATTTTAAAGTTATATCGGTCCAAATGCATATCTAAGGTTTTATATGGAAGCGAATTATGGGGGTATACCTCAGCTGGCCCAAAATAAGTTATTGAGATGAATCTTGAAGGTCCTACAGAGCACCCCCTTGTTCTCCATACATGAAGAACTCAGAGGCACTTTTATAAGCAATTTGGTGGCATTGATGCCCCTGCTGTGTTGTGTAAAGATCTGATCCAGGGAGTACGCTGAGTTAAATTGCCTAATTATTCTAGATTGTTTGTCACTAGTTCATGCTTTTAAAATCCCTTGGTTATGATATGTAAAGGAGCCTCTCTATGCCTTAGGCAGGGCAGACATTTTCCTCAAATACCACTCAGTGAGGCCCCAAGAGCTCAATATAGTAAAGGACCTGTTTTTCAAGCATGCTGCTGCTCTCAGCAAAAGTATTGCGCTCTTGAAGCCCTATGTGAGGAGGCACATTTTGTTGAAATCTGTGCAGGGAATGAAGAAGTATCTTTTTACCCTCACCAGTGCAAGTGATAGGTCACTGTTGACCTGATTTAGGTTTAATGAGATTCACCATCTCTTGGCTGTTCCATCTGGTTTTATTCGTTTAAATGAGAGAGAGTCAAATGTCTGCGACACTAGATCTCCACATGACACCCTACATTTTGTACTTTTAGGACCCTAGGATACAGATTCTGTGGCCCCTTTTAAAATCCATGAAGTTCAGGCAAGCCTGAGTGGAGTTTATGTACTTGCAGCTTTTGCCCAAAGAACATACCCTTTTTGCAATTAATATCTTCTTGCGGGCCCCTTTTAGGTCAAGACAATCAATATCCAATTGTTGTTTGAACTTTTACCCTCCTCCTCATTTGGATCTTAATTAAATTAAATCAGGTATTTATTTTTATGTATTTTACCTATTAATGGATTTATAATTGTATTGCTCCGCCTTTCAGATAATATAGAATGTCCCACATTGTGGTTCAAACACAGAGAAGAAAAAAGCATAAAACACAACAACACCTAGAAAAGGGTTTCACTTTACAAAATGCAAAGACTCTCTTTTTTGAATAAGGCTTGGGGATTTATTTATACAATGCTCTCTAACAGAAAGACTTTCCTAGATGTCAATGTGTAGCATTCAAATACACATCGAGATATATATTCATATGCAAGCAATAATAACACACCTGCTAAATGCAACAGTTAAATGCATGAATAATACTAATGAATAAACAAGCAGCAAATATTACTGGACGTCCTACAGAAAGATATATAGGTACACTAAATGCATCAAATGATTACTTTGGATGTGCACCTCATCTCACTCACACATCACAAAGAAAACATCTCAAATGATCAAAGCCACTGCCCACACATCACAATGGCAATTATCAAAACTCAGCACTTCACCTTGTGCACACACTGCATCTTAGCCCATACGGACCAGGGGATTTAACAGCTGGGATAAGAGCCTCAGCAACCAGGGTTCCGCTCTACCGAAGTAGACAAGTCTGTCCGCATTCGGATTCCAAAATCCAAGTGTGTCAGTCAACAACCCTCAGCTATATAATCTCAAAACACACACTAGAAGGTTCGAGAGTCTTTCCCTCCGCACCAAAGGAAACTTACTGAAACTGGCCCGCTTCCAGGCAAGCATTCCACAGCAAGAAGGAGTTGCCCACGTTCCCTCTACATTCTCACATGTTCCAGCCTTTATCTTGACAAAGCTTACGAAAGCCTTCCAGGGTACATTAAACAATCTCTCACAAAACAATCCTTGAATGTGATTAACCTAAACAATTTGCAAACCTGTCTGTGCGAGCGGAAAAGCTCAACAAGACAGAGTTAGAATTCAGGATGACATGATGCCATGTCAAAGCCAATAGTAAGAACTTAATAATACTTGCCAATGTACAACACAATGCACATTTGTGCACCACTGCCTATAGCATCAAATACTTCATCTCTCAATGTACAACATAATGCACATTTGTGCACCACTGCTCATAACACTGAACTTCGAGACCAAACAGTAGATTCCACATCTCTCTCTCTCATGCTTTCAAATGCACATCCTACACATTCTGTTCTTGGCGAAGGCTGTCCTACTGTGACAGCTTCCACTTCAAAACTACGAAAATATACATTTTCAAGAGAAACAAGGCATATGCAGGACGCTGTACATTCAGCACTACATTAATGAATGTATTTCCCTCCCTGGTTCTTCAGTTAGGCTATTTCCCTATCTTTTTGTCAATGAAGAGTCTTGCGGAATGATAAATAGTATACTTATTTTGCAGCGAATGCTGGGAGATGCAGGACCTTAGTAGGTGAGGCTGTGGGGCAAGACATTTGAAGAAAGTTTGACTACAAGGCTACCCCAAAAACTGCAGCCCCTTGAGAAATATTAGAAACTCCTGAATAGGGCAGATTTGAAACAATACACTACTGGATGGCAGATAAGTATACTATTTACCATTCCAAGAGAGTGCAGCTATCTGCACTCTTCATGGAGAAAAAGATAGGGAAATATTCTAACTGAAGAATCAGGGAGGGAACCACAATTCACGCTAAAGAAAGCCCAGGACCCACGTGGGCCATCCAGCAGGTCTAAAACATGTTGGCATGACATTACGGTCATATGACCATTCCCTCCTGATGACCCCCCTTTAATTCATTTTCCGCTAATAAAGGGATACCTGGAGACGTAGGAGAATTTTTAACATTGTCGAGCCCACCTTGACTTTTAGGAGTCAGGGTGAACCCGACGATGAAGCATGACACTACTAGAGTTTGTGAGGGTTATTTAACAAACAGGAATTGCTTCCTTCCCAGCACTTGAGCAGTTGATGCCACAAGAGTTTAGTGCCGAGCTTTCATCACACTAGGTGGGATACCTTTAGTGACCAAATCTACATGATCCACATCTGTCTAAGCTTAAACAGTTGTAGGAAAGAGATCTAGGACACCCACAGGATAATAAAACATGGGGTAAGATTCTGGATTACCCTGGAAGGAGGAACTCCTCTCTCGATTCGGTGTACCAATTTTTGGCACATCTAGGTTTACCTACTTTAGTAAATGTGGGTTTGCATTAAAATCCATGGGCAGATTTACAGGAAAACCCATGCTCCATCCATTAAATGCCTCCCTGATGCAAAGTAATACAATGCAGCACTAAGCCATGCAAAATCACGTAAATCAGGCTTGTGTGGCTTAGTAAATCCAGAAATAGATTACTTTGAGTCTAACACTGACACAACCCCTACACACAATGTTAGCATATATGGGCATAGTTCTTGCCACCTGTAAGTTTAATCTCCTACTCGAACCTCGAATGTCCCTATATCCTTTCTGATTTTTTACACTTCAAAACCTGAATTTGACAGGTGTACTTCTGCAAATACTTGACCTCTTCCCCCTCCCCGCCCTGTACAAACCAGTTTGCCTGTGGCCCTAAAAACCTCCCAACTAAACAGTAATCAATGCAAACTTAACATTATCTCACTATGTTGAGCACATATCCCAAAGGTAGTGTGACCCTCTCATAATCTGAGGCACTGCATCCAGGTTTTCATTCTATGAATTCCTTGTCTGTGACATCTGGAACCAAATGAAACTCTCCTGGCAGGTCTGTCCCCTAGTTGATGTCTTAGGTAAATAGTCCTAGTGCTCTGCTCATATCCATTCTTCACTCAATGCAACTTTGGTGGTCATTTTCTTCTTTCTGCCTTAACTCTTCCTTTCTGTGTGAAGAACTGTCACACCTCAATGATATGCCTCTGTTTCTTCAATTTGTTTTTCCTCTGTGTCTCTGCGCTCACTTACATTTGATGCTCTTGTTCCTGTAAATCTAAAGCTCTTTCATCCCATCTTTCATTTACTCATGTAGCAGTGGGTCAGTGAAATCAATCAACTCATTAACCTGAAATTGTATGCAACAAGAGACTGCTCAATGGAGCCAAGTGTTTCTATTTGATAGTTTCTTAACAGCAGGTTTAAATGTTTTTCATGTGGCTAGCGAGATCAACACTATAATCTGCTAGAGGAGGATCATGTTTCTCAAGAAATTTCCAGAGCTCTTGCATCTGACTTTACTTATGAGTCATTTCCTCTGTTGATAATAGGAAAATGATGCTATGGTGTCCCTTAAGACCTTGCAATTGGTTCTTCCTCTTCCTCTTTAAGATCTTGAAGTTTAATATATTTCATAATGTCTGTACCTTCCATTTCTTCTCTGGCATTGTAAATGTACATGTTATCCCATTCTGCCTATTTTTTAGGTTGCTGAATTTAATTTGTAATGCCTCAATTTAGTTATTCACTTTCTTCATTTTGTTCATGGTGTTATTTCTCCATTTTTGCCATTGCTTTCAGTTTGATCATCCCCTGTACCACTCTTTCGCCCGCTTGATCCAAGTCCTACCTCAAATGCCTCTGTGAAGCTATTTTCAACTAGTCATCTCCATTCTTCAACCTTCTTTCCATTCCCACCTCGGTTCTAAGGGAAGGAGAATTACCACTTCCGTCGGGTTTTTCCTTTCCACAGGTAGCACAATTGTGCTTGTTCTTGCAGTCTGTGCCCTGGGGAGAGAACAATGACTTGTCTTTTCTTGTCAAGTTCAATACGAATTGAGCTCATGCTGTGACTTGTTTTGGCTCAGCTTCATCAAGGTTTTGAGGAGAGACTGCATCTCTTGTTCAAACTTGTTTTATGCATCCACTTGACATAGGGCACAGTGGTGTAAAGACTAGGTCTGACTCCCTAGAAGACCCTAATTGTTCTTACTCTAGCTCCCTATCATCTACGCTCCCCTCCCTAGGTTGCCTTGACATGTCTTATGGTTGCCTGCAATATCTTAAACATTTCTCTCCAAACTAATTCAAAGCTCATAAAGTTCAATAATCTCATAGCATAGATGGTCTGGTGGCTCCATACCTCCAAAAGCAATGTCCTCTCATGAATCCCATCACTTAAAGTATCAAATTGAAAAATGGCTGATAGACAAAAAAGAAAATTACACGCATAATCTTCTATATTTCTACAGCCTCCTACACAATTTACATTGTATAATTTATTCTTCCTATAAATGTCTAAATCAATTTATATATTGCATTTTATTTTGTAGAGTTGAAGTCCCAATCGCTATATCCTAACTCCAAAGGCCGTTCCTTGCAATGTAATCAAATCTCCTATTATTTGGAACAAACAATTATGAAGATATATGTCATACTTTCTATCACAAAAAGAGACAGGTAAAAGAAGAAAGCTCAGAAACACCCCTCATCCTGAAACCTAATCAAAGTATAGTTATGTAAAATGCATTGCAGACTAGTTTATATTTGTCCAGGCGGCCTCTACTATTATATGATTGTTCTGCAGCAATAACACTTGCCCAGCCATGATATAGGGGCCCCAACCAGCAATTATGTTTTTTGCCAATATTCGTAAGTTGGCTGCGGCATTTCCAGTATAATATGTCCCACCGAACGCTTGGGGAACTTCAAAGATCTTGGGAGGTGTAAGCAAATGCTTTGATGTGCATGGTCACCCACAAGGTTTTAAACTGACGCTGCTGGTTTTTCAACTCTGAAAGTGCAACCAACTAACCAGACCTCAGTGCAAATACTTCGACAATCAAAGACGTAGGGTTGTTTGGCTTATACCCAATTGACATACTTTATTTACTTGTAAGTCCCTGGTATATGGTACCAGGGTACCAAGGGCCTTTACGTTAAGGTGTACCTCATGGGTTGCAGCATATATTGTGCACCCTAAGTGTGTTAAATCAAAACATGTCTCCTAGACTGGTGGAACAGTTTTAAACTGCCAACTCAACTATGCTATTTAAACTAATGACAACATCTAGATCTCCATTGTAATGTATATAAGTCACCCCTAAGGTAGGCCTATCGAGCCCTAAGGCAGATTGTGGTATATTAAAAGTTAGGACATGTGTCCTAACAGTAACAACACCAAATTGGTGGTTTTACTGTAGAAAGGCTACTAGCCCATTGGACGAGTACTGATTTACATACTGCCAACTCAGTGTACTAACTTCTTAATGAGACTACTAAATTTAGTGCAATGTATCAAAAGAATTGCTACACTAATCCCAACATGATGCCTAAGTCAAATTTTTGTCACTTTCTAAAGGAAAATTTAGAAAGTTGTCACTCTGTTGCCTAAACTTTCCAGTGGCCATTCACAGATGCTGGCCCAAAGATAGATGCCTGCTCACCTGAGGAGAGAGGTGTAAATAACTCCCAGAAAGTGAGACAAAGGAGACCTGCCGTTGGCAGAGGTGTTGATTCTCTTTGGAATGAAGTCACGTAGGGTGAGCACAAAAGGTGAGGTTCCAAGGGGGAGTCGCCATTAAATGGCAAATGGAAGACATACATGAGAAGAGCTGTTCTTTTGTTCTGGTAGAGAGGTTGGAGTTGGGGACAGAGAGGGAGAAATTGTTGCCAAACCAGTTTTCCTGTGGGTGTGTAGTCTTTCGCTAGCCTCATGTCTTAGTTGGGCTATCAAGCTTAGCACACTGAGATTCTGCCAATTTCAGGAGTGGGAAGAATATTGCATTCTGGGATAGCTAAATGACACATTTTGCAAAAAGCCCCCTTCCTGCGGGAGGGAATCCGGTATTTGTCACCACACCCCGGGGCATGTTTTGGGCATACAAGTGGCACCCGGACCTCAGATCACATCTGCACTGGAGGGAGGACAAATGAAGGACTGCCCTGCTGTTCCTTGGATCTGGTAAAGGGAGTCTACACCAAAGACTGGACTGAACCTACTGCTCTTGGGCTAGCAAAGAGAGGATTGTGCCTGTGGTGCACTGCTCAAGGAAAAGTCATCCTTGAGCTCCAGACATAAGAGGTGAACTCTAAGAGTCACTTGACTGACTTCCTGTTGCAACTCCAGGGCCAAACTAGCTGAATGAGCCTCTTTGAAAATGTTGGTAGCCACAACTACTTTTTTACTACTGACCACTGAAGCGCAGCCTGGGAAATTGAGCCATAACAACCAAACATTGCACCTGAGTCTACTAGACCTAGGAGACTCTTCAAAGTGAAGTTTGGGTAAGTCCATTGATGAATACAGTGGTTTGACCAGAGAGCCAGGAACTGGACTGGATACTGCTTTCCCTGCAAGGCAACTCTCTTGCTAAACCATACTGCCCCAATCTATACCTCTGGAGGCCTGTAATGGAGTTCCTTCATTTTGATATCTATAACTTCATGTAAAAAAGATCTGTTTTTATAATTTGTCTTGGTTTTTTTAGTGTCATGTTTCTTGTTCATATTTTGACGCTTCTAACTTCGCCATTAAAAAGTTGTCTTGTGCATAAACCAGCACAAATTTGGTATCCTGCAGTTCCTTGTCCCTCACACCTTTCTACTATTGTTGGGGACAGGGCAGGAGTTCTGGGGGTGGATGGGGTGGGGTTGAGCCCTGAGAATGTTGTAAAAAAACACAAAATGGAATGGAAACATTGCCGGGGAGAGCTATGATATGAAAGGGTGTAAATGTGGTTCCAAAAATGAGACCGTTTTGGGGGACCTGAAGCAGCACTGCTCTTGAACAACTGCACTCCAGCTGCTGTGCTGAATGCCTCTTCGGGCACCCTCAAAGAAGGAGAAATATTTCCCCTATTTTTCTTTTAAATTTGTGCACTGTTGCAAAATTTACAAGGTTTAAAATGAAACATAGAACTTTGATATGCAAATGTACAAAACCCTGCAATACAGTTACAGTTTATTCTTATTCTTCATTTGTTTGCTTGGAATACACTGTGATGCATAATGCCAAAGTCAAACCATATTTAAATATATACACTTTCAGATGATTGTGAATTCTGTATAATTTGATGTAATCTTTCTTTCTAGATGGAAAGTGAGAACCAAACGTTTTGGACAACATTTATTCTTGTGGGCTTCTCTGATCTTCTCTACTTGCAAGTTCCCATTTTTATTGGCTTTCTCCTCTTATACATTATGACCATTTCAGGTAATCTTACTGTTATATCTGTTATTTACTCAAACTCACACCTCCACACTCCCATGTATTTCTTCCTTACAAACCTGTCTTTTGTAGACATCTCTTACACTTCTGTCACATTTCCGAAAATGCTGACCAGTTTCTTTCTCTCAAAAACAGACATCACTCTTCTGGAATGCCTGCTGCAGGTGTACTTTTTCATAGCCATGATTGCAATAGAATTCTTTCTGCTGACCATCATGTCTTATGATCGTTATGTAGCCATCTGTAAACCTTTACAGTACATGCTGATTATGAATAGGTCTGTATGTCTGCAATTGGCCAGTGGAGCCTGGATCATTGGCTTTTTGGTGCCAATACTTCATACTGCCCTTATATCAACATTTTCCTTCTGTAAGACTCATGAAATTAACCATTTCTTCTGTGACATCATCGCCCTACTGAAGCTATCCTGCACCAGCACTCGTACCATTGAAAGAATGACATTTATGTTTGCCATAATAGTGTTAATATTTTCATGGAGTTTAATTATTTCTTCGTACATTAAAATCATCTCAGCTATCCTAAAACTTAAGACTACCACACAGAGACAAAAGGCATTTTCCACCTGTGCCTCTCACCTCACAGTGGTTATTTTATTTTATGGAGCCCTCATGTTTGTCTACTTCAGACCAGTCTCCATGTACTCAGTGAGCGAGAGCAAAACTTTCTTCTTAGTCTATACTGGAGTGGTTCCGATCTGTAACCCCATAATCTACACTCTTAAAAACAAAGAGTTCAAAGATGCCCTGAAAAGAAGGAGAAGCAGAAGATCCTAACATTAGGAGTAGGTAGGATGAATAAATATAATTCATTTATTTTATGCATGATTGTATTATAGTGGGGTCAACAAAAAAAGTGATTGATTTTGTATACATTAGAACCAAAGAATGTTTTTAAGATAGACTTTGTGATGTAATCTTTTTTACAGGCATGTTTTCAAGATATTGTATAATGTCAAATTGCCTGTTAGGTTACATTGGAGTTCTGGGAAGCAGTTGTATCTGTTATTATTCTTATGAAGAGTGTGCCAATGAGACACGATTTGGTATGCTTACTTGTTAAATTTGTTATAAACAAATGAGCAAAAAGGGCCCATAAAGTGTTCTGTGGAATTTTATAAGCATGGTACAGAAGGAAGGCATCAGGCATATTATAATTGTTTCACACATTTGCACCCATCTGAGAAACCTACATATATATATTACACTTCAATAATTTTCAAAGCAAAGTTTTTGCCTCACAAATGTTGTTTTTGAGTTATCAGAGGAAAGGCATTAGAATCTCCGTCCTATTTAGGTGGACATTATACATAACGTTTTTTTTTCTCTGTCTGTCAACGTCAGTATGATCCTGGTGACGAGGGACAGAAAAACAAATGTTGCCTCCCCAACACCTTGGGAGAAAACCCCCAATCCTTGTGGGTCTACTGGGGATAATATATTTTTAACCAAACGCGTACTTAGGTGGTTTGTTTCTGAAAACCAAAAACGTTGAACCTGATCAAACTGACAAATCCTACTTTGGGATATATAATTTACCTATAAATCTGTTGTAAATTAACAAAATGTATCCAGGGCCTGTACGTTAAGTTTCACTATTGGGTCAAAGAACCTATTGTGCCATCCAATACAGTAATGGTTTAAACCATGTCTTCAGGTCTACCATTTAAGTCTGATTAATGCAGCATTCAAACTGCAATTCAAAATGTCAATAGAAATCCTTTGGAGAGGTCTAAACTTTGCTTTTAAAGAATAATTAGTCATCAGCCTTTCTGCCCATAAGGGAGGGTGCATGGTACTTAAAAGTAGGACATGCAGAGTTTTATGGTTACATGCCACTGCTCTGAAAAAGCTCCTTCTACTTTATCAAGGCTGGAAGGTGCACAGAAAATACTGCAATACTAAATTTAATAATGTCTGGCTAGGAAAAGACTAGAAATGTCATTATTGTTCTCTCTGTAATATTCATTTAAAGCCTAAAGCCTTAGTGAAGACACACTTTTTAATGATATTACAGAAAAGGTAATTTTAGAAACTTACTTTTTCACAGCCTAAAACCTCTAGAGGCTAATTTGCATTAGCCTTCAACCGCAGCTTCACTGTGACCGCAGTGTCCCTCATCTGCTGCAGACTGCTGCCTCACCCTGCTGAAGATTTGGGATTTCCATTTCAGATAATAAGGGCCATATTTAGATCTCGGCAGACAGGTTAACCCATCACAACAGTGGCGAATATCCTGTCCACCAAAATATATATCCCATAGGAATTAATGAGATTTCTATTTTGGCTGATGGCATATCCGTCACTGTTCTGACGGCATAACTAATCCTCCAAGATCAAAATCCGGCCCTAAGTCTGAAGATAAAACGTTCAACTGGGTTTAACTTGGTTTCTATAACTCACTCATGATCATGTAACAAACCAACAGTAAATACAGTTCATGACCACAACTCCCAGGTATGAGTGACAGAGCAGACCTACGGATTATTAAACTTAATTGTTCTGTCAAATTAACCTCTTTCTTAGATAATGGACAATTTTGGATGATTCATTTATGCACACATATTTCACACAGGCCTCCATCCACGCTAGATCATACCTATCTTTCCCCATTATCCTCTTCCACCTGTGTAAATTGTACCATCCTACAGTGTAACAAAATTGAAAGAGAGATTATTTTCCTTTTCTATCAATGTAGGATTTCCCCTTAAATTAGGTCGACTGCAATAAATTGCAACACTCCACAATAAAAAATTATATATGTAATAGTCTTTTAGATCCAGATCATTCATTGTCACTGTGCTGACATTTTTGAATGCTTAATCAATACTTTAAACAGCAAACAAAAACAAAGACTACATGTTATATGAATGCAACTTGGTTCATACTTGCCTTAAAAGTATATAGGTTTGAACTCAAGGCAGTTTTTTATAAATAGGACTCACACAATTTAGAAGAGAATGGGCATAGATCAAATGTCAGGCTCTGTCTTCTGATCAATAGCTGTTTATTTGTTTTACATGCTGAAGGTTTTACAAAGCTCCCTCACTTTTCAGTCAATGTAAGAAACTAATGTAAATGATGAGACCATCATGCTGAGCTATAGGAAGTGTGAAAGGAAAGGCTGTAGGATGCTCTTTTTGTAACACACAGCACAATGTAAATACTTGCAAAATTGAAACACTTGTTTTGTAATTCTGAAGTGTGATGGATACAAAAATGTTCCTAGGATCAAAACAAAT
Source organism: Triturus cristatus (assembly GCF_964204655.1). Classification (NCBI taxonomy): domain Eukaryota; kingdom Metazoa; phylum Chordata; class Amphibia; order Caudata; family Salamandridae; genus Triturus; species Triturus cristatus. Next base: position 1,809,364,161 of record NC_140590.1, read on the forward strand.
CAAGACACTTTTACTTTGTGATGCACAAATGATAAATATATCACTGAAATCTGATTTCCTCACATTATCATTTGTGGTCCCTCCAACTACTGGACCTTCGGTACATAATCAAAAAGCCAGGTCTTCAGCATGTTGTGGAATTCAAGAAGCGAGAAGGAGGCTCTTATGTCTGGTGGCAGGTTGTTCCATGCTTTAGTAACGATGTAGGAGGAAACTTCACAGCTAGGTTTGTGAAAGAAAATGCAATAGTTGATGTATGCAATCCCAGTGCTATGAGGTGCCTTGTAAGTGTGGGTGAGGAGTTTGAATTGTGCTCATTTGTGAATGGGGAGCCAGTGGAGCTGCCCAAAGCTGTGGTGTTGGAGGTTGGGATTCATTGTTGCAACCTGAGTTCTAAATAGTCTGCAGCGTTCTAGTGGGTTTTCTGTTGATCCTGGCATAGAGGGTGTTCCCGTAGTCCAGTAGTGCAGCTTGCTAGAAAACAGGGCTTGCATTATGGTTTTTGGGTACTGATTAGGAGCCATTTGAAGATCTTTCTCAACATCTTCAGGGTATGGAAGTCAAGACTTAGGCAGTCATGTTGATTCTGCTGTCAATGATATTCCCAAGGATTTTGACACAGGTTCTGGGGCTGATTGTCTGTCCTAGCTCTGTTGGCCACCAGGTGGATCCCACTGTGATTTGCTTTGTCTGAATATCATGATTTCGTCGGGATAGGAGAGGACATTGATATTGTGAGAGCAGAGGGAATGCATTGAAGAGTGTTATACTTTGAGAGGATCCTTCGGTCTTCCGAGTCAGAAAGGAGCAGATCCATTTGAGTGTGCATCCCTGTATTCCAATGTCATGTAGGTATTGGATGAGGATGGGGTGGGAAACTGTGTCAAATGCTGTGGAGTGGTCCATGAAGATGAGAGCTGCCATGTCTCCTCTGTCCAGAATTATGCAGGTGTAATTCATGGCAGCAATGAGGGCAGATTCCATCCTGTGGTTGGGTCAGAAACCAGGTGAGTAGTGTTCAGTTGTTGGTATTCACTGTGGTATTCATTGAGGTGTCAGTTGAGGATTTTTTATACCAACTTGGCTAGGAAGAGTAGCAGTGAGATCGGCCTATGAAGAGATTTATGTGAAGATATTGTTCAAGCTTGTTTGTTGTAAGCAGTGTTTTGATAATACCTCCCCAAAAGTGGTGGGGGATGTAAGAAAATTAATTGCAGTAGTAGCATCAGCCATGCTACTTATCATAATAAAATCCATGCTGCTATATGACAATCAAGCACAGTTGCAATACACAATTTGTGCCCATATTTTACTAAAGCTAAACACTGGGCACAGGCAAGGAAAGCAGACCTTGCCAGACCTTCTCCCCACAAGAATATGAAAGGAAGGACATGTAGACAGAGCAATGCTCTTAGATTATGAGATACTGCACTTGTTAAAAAATAACATGAGACAATTACTGAAAGTTCAATCTGAATATAGTGATCTGTGAGCAAACCCCAAAATAGATGTTTAACTGTGTAACACTTCAAACCCATCTACATCTGAATGGCATGAAACCTCAGTGATCGTTTATCTCACAGACATTCTACAAATAAACTTACAGACATGCTTTATTACAAGTGTGGCAGAGTGGTGTTCTGAGGAAGGATACTTTTCCACTATACTACAAGTGGTCTGGATTTATGGGTCAGAAAACACTGGACACAGTTATACAGGGTGTCTACCCACAAAGTCAATTAAACTTCAGCTAAATAGAAGCAGGGCAGGAACTACAGGAAGAAGAACAGCCTGGTATCTGCCTGCCTCTCCAGCACCATAGGGGAGAAGTCAATGTAAATCCCATCAGGTCACAGCTTTTCCACAGTCTGGATGTCCTCCCCTACCTTGTGCATTCACACCAATCCACAGCAGTCCTCCCAGTGTCAATTTCTGAGCAGCAGGTAGAAAATTTGATCTGAGAATGGCTCGTTATTGAGCTTGCAATAGGAGCTGGCATTTGAAAATGTAACCTGTAATAACCATGTATGCATGTTATTCCTCACTAATAGGTACATAACATGCAATACTCTTGATCAGATGTAAAGGGAATAGTTCAGAACATTTGTAAAAATACTCAACTCTAGATGTGTTGTATAACATATACTGTAAACCTCCACTCAAAATGTTCTGTATAACATATATCAAACAATTCTAAAGCAGAGGAACTCTTCCACATATATAAAATGTATTATACCACAAATAACATGTGCAAATATCATCAAGGAATAAGCGGAAAGTGAAGGATTTTATGCACAGCAGCCACTAAAAGCGTTTCTGCCAATAGTTAATGTAGCTGCATTGCAATGTGCAAAGATTTCCCAAATCTTAAATTGTATATTTTGCATGTAACCATGTTGGGTCCCATGATATTAACAGGTCAGAGGCTATTCAATGCTAATCCATAAAATGCATGCTATTGTGAATTACAAGTGGTTGAGCATGATGCATAATATTCCCTTTATGTAAATCCCCATGTGAAAAGCCCTGTGTCACTCCTAACACCTGCTTCAAGCAGGCATAAGGATTTCACACAGTGACATCCTCAAACTGATGCAGTGAAATCTCATTGATTTTGCTGTGTCACATCTACGTGGCTTTCCTGCATTGGAACACCCACCCTGCATACAATATACCTGTTGCTTGTATAATGTAACGCAGGGGTTTACAAAGTGATGCAACTGTGGTGTAAGGCCTTCATAAATAAGGCCCCATATGTGCATAATATTTCATAACACAGCAATGAATACAGCAATGAAGTCTCTAGTTCTGATGCATCCAAATGTGTGTGCCATTTGTGCCACGTAGGGGTGATTCTGATCCGGGTCGGACAGCTCTCTGAGAGCTGTTCGTAGCCTTACCTTGCGACCGACACGTTCCCGGAGCAGGTCCGTCCTGGCGATGAAGTACAATGCGCATAACTGACAAAAATCCGACTGATACGTAGGCTGTGATTCAAACTTCATTCTCCGTCCGAGCCGTACCTCTGAACACCGAACTGAGTCGCCCGGAAGCAGTATCCATAGCAGTTTCCGGCCAGACAAGTACGATGCGCAAATCATACGCGCCAGACAGGTCGCCACATACGGCACGTCACAGACCCAGAAAAGAAGCATATCAGGTACGATTCGTGCCAGAACTCAATCCACGGCTACGAGACGGACCAGATTGCAACGGGTAGGAGACGGAGCAACAAGCAGCGTGTACGAGATGAACACATCATGAATCCCATTGCGCAGGTCATACCAGTACTGTACATCTATGACCGGATCAGGAACCGACACGGATGGCGCAGACGGTAAGTCAGACACCCACCACACAAACAAACAACACATACTCGCAAAATGTCACAAACACACAGGGAATCCATATCCTGGCCACTAGCAACAGGCCACCATAGGGGTTGCATGGCCAGCACCACTACCACCCCGACTCATAGGGCTTATGTTCCCACCACTACTGCCACCCACACCCATAGGGCGTTTGTTGCCCATCACTACTGCCAACCCCAACCATAGGGCTTATGTTGCCCATCACTACTGCCACCCCCACCCATAGGGGACCTGTTGCCCAGCACTCCTGCCACCCCCACCAATAGGGGACCTGTTGCCCAGCACTCCTGCCACCCCCACCCATAGGGCTTATGTTGCCCATCACTACTGCCACCCCAACCCATAGAAACTATGTTGCCCATCACTACTGCCACCCTTACCCATAGGGGACCTGTTGCCTATCACTACTGCCACCCCCACGCATAGGAGACCTGTTGCCCATCACTCCTGCCACCCCCACTCATAGTGCTTATGTTGCCCATTACTCCTGCTACCCCCACCCATAGGGACTGACATACTGCACAGTATGTGGTACATGGCCATGATGTCAAAGCTCATGTAAGCTTCCGAATACCTGCCATAGTCCCAGGACAATGCAGAAGCCAAGGTGGACCACAAGGCACACATGCTGACACCTGCAAACGTTGCAGCCCTGAACCGGACAAGTGGGAGCAGTCACACACACATACACATGTCTCAGTCACTGAAAGGTACCACCAAGGGAAAACTACATGATATTGCAAACAAACAAGTGCCTTGTGGACCCCTGACTGTGTCCCATCTGCGTCTGACCACATCATCACCACTCAGAACTGACAAATCCCAATGATGAAACACCAATTAACAGTAGTGTGTCATGCACCCACACATCTGGAAGCCCATGGCAAAGTTGTGGGATGAACACAGTACAACTCAGCAAGCATCAACAACAGGAACATATCAAGGGGACACTGCCTGTGTATGAAAAGGGATGTGGACACACACACACATGCTCACACAACACACACCATGGGCCAAGGCAATGTCATGGAACAACACACTTACTTGAGGGGACTCAACTCCTGTGGAAGCTCAGCTGTGCCAAACATAGTCCCAGCAGGTCTCAGTCATGTCAGCAGAAAACTTGGTCAGTCAGCCATCAGTTACCACACAATGAAAGCTCTGGCCAGAACAGCATGTGCACAGGAGTGTCCCTTAAGTCATCTGCACATACTCAATCCATATGTCCAACAAGTTGCACAGAGGACCCATTTGCCTTCCACCAATGATGCCCACACTTACATGTCCAGTGGAGATGCGCCCACAGTCAGGGAAATAGGCAAATTGGACAATGGGAAGCACATCATATGTGCATGTGTGCAAGCCACAGATGTGACCATGAAAATGAAATGTTTACAGAGATGTCCACAAATTGTTAATCATGACACACCCATTTAGCTGCAAAGGATGATATGGATAATGACCAGAATAGGATACATATCTCATGGACCACATGGAGTACCTCACATCAACACCTCAGTATTCCACATTGGAAATCCAGCATTACAACTGCAAGGTCATGTTAAACATCATCAACATAATGTACAGCTAAATCAAATTCACAAGGATAAAGAAAAATGCTTTATTCAGCAATTTTAAAATGCAAAGTCCTTTCAAAACAATTGCCATTGGCCAGTCCATATCCAAATGACAAAAAGTTAACTTGAGTGACAACTGTCACACGTTGCTTGCCTGCACTGGTAAGGACAGTTGCACCGCAGGGACAGGATCAGGGCGCAGCATAAGGAGGCAGTGAAGGGGTGGTGGATGCAGGAGAGTCACTAGCAACTGCAGTGGAGCTGACTGAAGTAGTGGGTGCAGACACAACTGTGGGGTACAAGTCAGATGTGGTGGGTGCTGGCACAACTGCAGTGGGCAGGTCAGATGGAGTGGACTGGGTCCCAACTGCAGTGCCCAAGTCAGACGTGGTGGTTGTGGACTCCACTGCAGTGCCTAACTCAATGGGAGCGGAATGGGGTTCAGGTGAGTTCGGCAGGACAGAGGGGGGACACGGTCCCCACATCAGTGGCACTAACTGTCTGACTGAGGTAGAAGAGCAAGTGGTAGCTGGGAGGGCCTCAGCATTTTGGGGATGGTATATCTGTGTGTGGGGGAACCAGGGGCAGGGTGTGGCGGGGAACATGTGGAGTGGTGGCCTGAGGGATGGAGGACGGAGACTTCTTCTTGGAGCTGTGGGGCAGGGGTGGGGTCTTGCTCTTCCGGCTCCGGGGGGACTTGCGGGTAGGGACCTCAGTCTGACTGCGCCTGGGGGAGGTTGTCCGGGTGTGAGGGGCACTCCCCTCTGTGTGTGAGGACTTCCTCTTCCACTTGTAAGATGGATCTGCTGGGTCAGTGGGGAAGAGGCCAAGGTGACAGAGGAAGAGCTTCTGTGGAGATGGGGTTGCAGGTGAGGCAAGAAAAGGGGGCTGAGAGGGAGAGGTATCGGAGGACTGCAGAGTGGTTGTGGATGACTGTGTGTGTGTCTGCAACCCATCCCCTGTGAGTGTGGTAGCAGTCCCCTGCACTTGCTTGTGTGCACATCTATCCCTTGGTTTGGCTCTTTTGTGTGCTGCCCGTGTCTGTGGGTTTGTGAGAATGTGCAGGTGTGTGTGTGCTTGGGTCAGGTAGGGTGCTAGGAATCGTGGGTGGTGCAGGGGTAGGAGGGGTGCGGGACTGTTGGAGGAGGGACACTGCTGCCATCAGGGAGGAGGCCACGGACTGATTGGTCCTCTGTAGGTCTGACATGCCCGATGAAATGCCCTCCATGAACGACACCAGTTGTGTCAACAGACTGGTGTTTGCATGGAGGACACTCAGCATTGATGTCTGTCCTACATGTATCTGTCGAAGCAAGTCCACAGACTCCTCACTCAGGGCAGCAGGGGACACAGGGGCAGGGGGTGCGGTGCCTGGCACAAAGGTGACATGCTCCCGAACATGGCAGCCTCCACAGACCTCTGGGATGGAAGCTGATGGGAAGGTGGTGATGGTGGTGGTGGGGGCGTTGGCAGGGACAGCCTCACAAGCTGGGGTTTGATGGCTGCTGACACCCGCCTCCACAAGGGAGCCATCCTCCAAGGTGCTGTGACCCACAGCTGGGGTGGATGTTACTGAGGACTCCTTGGTGTGGCTCCACTCGCCCTCCGTGCCACTGGGCCTCTCTGACTCCCCGCCTACTGTACCAGTCAGGCTCTGTGGCTCCTCCTGGTCCATGGAGCTGTCCCCTCCTGTGGCTGTGGATGTATCTGGATAGAATTAGGAAAAAAGAGAGCACCATCAGTCACCTGCACTGACTGCACACACCACAGTGTGTACATCACATCACAGGGGAAGCCCTGGCATCATCAGCTGAACACTGCTCAAAGTGCTCACACTGTTTAGAATAACCCGATTGTCAGTCTCACCATCAAACATGGCACTCATATCCCTCCTGGACTTGCACCCATATGTCTGTTGTATGTTGGATGCTAATACCCCAATGTGCCGACATGCACCACCTTCACATTTGTTGGACATGAAAGTGAACATGTAGGAGTATGTCACTATACACACATACCATCTCTTGCCACTGACTCAGTTCAGGTGTCAGGATGAAGGGATGGGCAGAGTCTAGGGGTAAACGGAATTTGCTAAATTAACTTTCGCAAATTATTGCGAAAATGCTGAAAATCTCCGTAAACACGCCGGAAATATCGCAAAGACGCAGAAGTGTTTTTCCCGCCTGTTCGCGGTATTTTTTGCGTGATCGCGGGTCGCCAACTTAACCATGCAGTTGCTCACGGGCGCGCCCATCTTGTTTTCACTTGTCCCGCCCTCTCGCGATGCTTACTTCCTGTTCCGGGTTGCGCAATGCATGTTCGCGCCCGTTCGCGGTAGTTATTTCCTGTTCAGGACTGCTTTTATTTGATCGCGTTGCTTTTTGCTTGCTCGGGGAGAAAATATTGCACGAACTTACGCACGTGGTCGCAATGGGCGCGGCCATCTTATTTTTCACTCTATTGCATGGTTCTGGGGCCTGATTTTGAATCCTCCCAAAATCTTTTCAATCCTTTGTTTATATCCACTTTTTTTGAATCTTTCTTACTTACTATTTCTCTAACTCTTTTCCTGCTTCTATATTTTTGGTTTTTGTCTACTTTTTTTTGGTTTTTAGCTACTTTTTCTCTCTTTCTATTGCCTGCTATTTATTTCCTTTACTCCTTTATTTTTTTTACCTTTTCTTTCCCGCCCCGTCCCCAGAACCATGTCTGAGGGTAGGGCTGTTCGCCGTCACAGCCAGAGCCGCGACCGCCTTCCTTTTGGAAGGCGGCGCCCACAAGGGGTGCAGGCACGGGCCTTATTTGGTTGGGGAGGTGGAGTTGGCTGCACTAATTTTCTTTGTGCAGCGCCACCTCCCCTCAACCCTGGCAGCAGGTGGCAGGCCTGGGTCCGGGTCCGGCCTCCGGGAGCGTCGGCAGTGGTGGGGGAAGGTGCGCTGGGCAGTGTTGCGCTTCTCTGGGGTCCGGCGCACCCAGGCGCAGCTGACGCACCGGTGTTCCAACATCCTGGACCGTGAGCAGGACCTGCTGGACCTGCTAGGAGTGGAGGTCTCGGGGCTTGGTGAGTACCTATTTAATTATTACAACTTTGTGTCTGTTCTTCTGCTCTGTGTTATATATTGCGAATATCTTTTGTTCCTTCCAACCAGCTAGAATGTTTCTGCTTACAATACATTCCAGGTTAATAACGTTTAAAAGTCTTCTGTGATTATGACACAGGTGCTCTTCTGCGCTACTACTAATCTTACTTGTTTGCAGCTTTGTGCTTGCACTTGCTTAGCGTAATTCTTTACGAGTTTATTTTAGAGAAATTAAGTTACGTAATGCTACAGTGACTCCAGTCCACTCCTTACTTTGTCCTGTCACTAATAGATAGGGGCGGATTGATACTTAGGTTTAGGTACTTTGTATGAGCTTCTAATTTGTTAGTGGTATGCGTGATGCCCCCTCACTCAGTTACATGATGTTAGCACCTTTTCTAGTTTGTTCAATGAGTGATGGTAGGCTTAGCACTAGCAGATCAGAATCAATCAATCAAACCAAAATTTGGTGTATACAAAAAATTTAGTCATGTGTCCTCCATGATTTGACCATATGCATTGTTGAGGAATACAGTGGAAATGCATACTTAATGTACAATTGGCATGCCTGGAATAGGTGGGCTAGGTTGGGTGGTATGTCATACTTAGGCTTAGTTGTAACTTAGTATTCTGGAATCAGAATGGAAGACTGGATTACTGTTGATAAATAGTAACTTAAGTAGTCGAACTGCGAATCCCCCGATATTACTTGTTGACCAGATGAGATCGGTCAATTTAGTTATTGCAATTGTTGTTTACATAAGTGTTTTTTGACCGTTGTTGAAAAATATTGTATTTGTTTGACACCATCCATCAATGTTTGTCTCTTTCTTATATCTTTCCTGTTCATCAGCACCCAGGGGCAGACAGACATGGAGTGGGCAGTCGGCGGGACAGTCAGAACACCACCAGGAGGACACCAATGAGGGCTCCTCTGCTGGCCCCAGTAAGTCTTCTTGTTTTTAATAATATTTCTTATTCCATAACTTTTACTGCCCCATATTTTTCACGAACTATTGTTTCTTTCCAAATGCTATTTTTTTACCACCAATTATCCTTCAATCTGTACGGTTTCAAAAATCTTATCTCTGCCTCAGCAATGATGACTCTCAGTACTACTACTACTACATACTATCAGTCTGTCTCTACTGTAGTAGCTAGTGTTGCCTAGTTGGCCAGTGCCACTCTTTATGTGAAAGGTTGTAATATAAAACTCATATTCACCAGTAGCTCGAGCCATTGAGTCCAATCCTTTGAGTCGTCGTCTTGTACTACTTTTACTCTTATTGATCTTGAGTCTTTGTTAATCTTGAGGCTTTGAAAATTCACAGCAACAACAGCCCTACCAGATTTATTACTATTTTGATATGATAGCCTATAGGACATACTACTACTGTTGTAGGGATCTTGCACATACACAGACATTTGCACTAGAAAATAGGATGTTGGTGATGGTAGGTTGGACCTTCCTTGCACACCTCAATCAGAAATTCCGCACCCACCACAATTCCACTGCTTGACTTATAGTACTGTCTTGTCATAACTATTAGGTCTTGGAACCCTCCCCCCAAGATACCCAACAAGTAGACAACCCATCACATAACACACCCAACCTCTCAGTCGTGGAAGCAATGCACATGCACACCCTTACTTTGCTCACTCGTGTAAGTTAGTCCACACCAAATACCACCAAGTCTATGTAAGTTCAAAATGTTTATTTCAAATTGAGAAGCTCTGTACACTGTTTTATTATAAAATGCAGCACCAACCGGAAAATCAATAACATTAAAACAATATACATTGTTACACTTATACAGTTGGGAATTAAATCATGATAACTGAACAGTGGTGGAAGGCAGCACCACCATCCCCTAGGAATTTAGTATATATAAATTTATAAATGAAGATGTGAGTGAAGGGACCCCTCACCTTAGAAGAACCTAGTACTGGTAGTTGTTGCATCATTCAGAAGCTCTAGTTCGTAGAAGGGAATCTTCCGTATGTAATGCGAAAAATGAAATGGTGTGCGTTAGTATATTGCAACTTGCAAGCATTTCTCAGCCGTGCCAAAAAGTGTAGCATTTATGGATAAGCAATATGGACTAACAGTAACAGTACACCAGAACTTCCTAAAAAAGTGGCTTGTTAATGTTTTTGTTGACCGCTTGTACGCAGCGCTTAGACTAGACAGTAGCAGTGTGAGGCAGGTCATGTGGGCTCAAAGGTGTCTTATACAAGAAGCTGCAAGGTAACGTCACATGTGCAAAAATAAAAGACACAAAGGTAAAATGGTAGCATGGCTACGGCTAATTGAGCAAAGGCTACAATGATCATATATAACTATTAGTGTCTACTCTACTACTACCTGATTTGTACTAGTGACGTATGTTAGTATTAACTCATTTTTCAACCTTGCTACTGATCAATAGGGGGGAGGTGTATATGACGCCTAATAAATGTGTAATGTTTTCTAGGCGCACTACCGACCACCATTGCCGGGGCCAGCGAAGGCGACGCGGAGGGCGAGGATGCGGCAGTTGCTGCAGATAGCAACGGAGCAGTAGGGGGAGTGGCAGCACCAGTGGCAGGCGGTGGTAAGTTAGATTCATAATCCTTAACTATTGTTGAACTTGACAGTACACTCACTGCAAGGGTGTACTGTATGTATATGTATACTGTACAGTTGTGACTTAGGGCCCCATTAGGATGGTGGACGTATTGCCCTCGCCGGGCCGGCTGGAATTCACTGCCGACACCACAGGGGCAAACCTCCCGCCATCCCTGTAGAAAATATTCAGACCCCCCACATGTCGGCCAGGCGGAAAAGGGTTCAATATGGCGGTGGTGTCTCTCTGAACACACTGCCAGCCATATAATCTGCATTTTGGAATGCCTTTGCGTGGCGGGATTGCCGTCCGCCACGGAAAGGCATTCAGACATTGAAGAGTATGCTTGGGGACCCCATGGAGGGTACCTACTATGCTATGGTACCCCCCGCCTTTCAAAGCAAACGTGACAGACTCCATGCGGGGCCCGTCATGTTGCGCTTGGAAAAGCAGCACAACATGTATTTTTAGCATTGCTTTCGGCAACGCCAACCAGAATGTAAAAAAAACAGGATGAGCCCGCCACTGTGCCGGGCGCATCATCCTAATTAATTGTCCCCACGGGACCCCCACCCTTTTTAGCATGAGGATGGCGGGCGGACAAAGTCTGCCCGCTATCCGATGTTGTAAGTAAGTATTAGTTGTTGGGGACGTTTGAAGAGTGAACTAGAAGACTAGAATTCCCTTTAATTGCCATAGGAGCGGGAGTATTGAGTAACCAATGGCCTCATCTATCTGATTTCAACTCCGCTTTGAAAGTTTTATGGAGAAGAGCACCTGGTGCACTGTTCAACTAAAAAGTGAAAGACGGGTGGAAGGAATAAGGACGGGCGAGATTTAAAATGTTATGGACTACTGTGCTTTATAGTGCTACTCTACCATGCCACTATGTGTATAAATAATTAACTTGTCTTACTGTTTTTCTAAGAGTATATTTTACAATTGTCTGTTTTTTTCTTTTTGATACACAGCTACTCCGAAACAAAATCGCAAGGAGTTGGCCGCCAAGGCACGGCGCCCGAAGCTGGAGGCAATCCAGCGGGAATACCGGCGGCTGGTGGTCTTAGCCGAGGAGGACGAGGAGACTGCGGCAGCAATTGTTCAAGCCTCCTCCAGTGCCCCGGGCCCCAGCCACTGCCCTCTAGCGGTACGGCACCACCGTCTGGCGGCTGCCCGCCGCCACCGTAGTGCCATCTTCGGTGCCCCCTCCACTGTGGCTGCAACTGCCGCGCCCTTAGACGCCGCATCGCCCGTTTAGAGGGCCAGATGCGTGTCCTCCTTGAGTCTCGCCCCACCACGTCCCTGTCATCCTGTTCTGCCCCTTTTTTAATTCTTGTTTGGGTGGGTGGGAACTTGTTTCGGCGTTACAGACTTTTTTCTCCTATGGACATTGGTTGGGGTTAGGGAGGGGGGTGGGTCAGCTTTTGTGGGTTTAGTTTATTTTTGTTAGGGTAAATTAAATATATTTTTCTATGTTATATGCAATGTTGTTAATGTTTTGTAGGTGGGGTCACTGTTTTACATCACACTGTTTCCTTGCTGGTGCATGGCCGCCCAGAGCCTGTGTTTGATTTAAACAATTGGCTGACTGTATAAGACACAAACAGATAGATGCGACACACCTCACTCATTGACTTGTCCTTCTAGTACTTTCAGTCTGTCCTCTAGTCTAAGCATTCTTTGGACTGGTGTGTGAAAATGAAATCATTGACAACATGCCCATTATTATTTCTGCCTCCCCCAAACTTCTCTCTTACCGGTGCTTGATGTTTATGTCCAACTGTGGCACAGCACTGGCTGCATGGTGAAGATTGTTTCCTTTTTCATACATGCCATGATTGGGGTGGTGGTGGTGGTAGCATAGTAGTAGTAGTAGACACTGGCAGGGCGGCAGCATTTGCAAAAAAAGAAAAGGAGACAGTCAATCGCCTTTGAGAGACTGTTAGAGGAGTAGTAGAATGAAGTACAGTACAGAACATACCGAGCAACAATAATATGCTCAAATATTTGACAGAAAAACATAATGGTGGTTGGGATAGCCTACTAGACAGAGTTACAAACTATAGTTGTGTCGAGACACTCGACTAGGCCTACAGCCTAACAGTCAGTGCTGTATATGAGGAATGACAACAAAAAAATACAATCAATGGCAGCAATTCATGCTGAGGTATATGTTCCTTTGCTAAATAAAATAACCTCTGAAATATCCTACTCATTGGTGGGCAAGCAGAAGAAGATCATCGCTCTGCCTTGCAATTGAAGTACTGTTGCTTTCACCACATCCGCCCCAGCAAGTGTGTGATTAAGTATTGGTGTACATTTAATTTAGTCACACCTCAACAATAAGTCACACAGCCCGGGGGAAGAGGGTTAGGGTTTGTTGAATGGATGGGAAGGGGTTTTTGGGGAAAGGTTTGACATAGAAAACCAATATGCATGGACAAACAAACGACAATCATTGAAGACTACCATATCCATATGTTAAGGGAGAAAAAGGAAATGGATGCATGATGATGAGAGACCCGGATTACATACACTTCTAGTTCTTGTTTTGTTTTTACGGCCTTAATACTTTTACAGATAGCAAATAGAAATTTTAAATATTGGTAGGGACGAATCGTAAACACAGAGCAAACCTAATGATAATAACAACAACTCCAAGAACACACTGTTGTAAAGATTGCATACAAAATATTAATCAAATTATTTAAAAGAAGATTTAAGTGGATACCGTTACTGTGTTATCCTGGTAAAAAATGTGGACTGGATTTGCATCTCGGCATTCCTCTTACTCCTCTCGTCCATCAACCTTGGGTGTGTCGCCTTGAGTCGCCACTCGCCACTGCCCGGCTGGAAAAAAAATGTTGATTTATTGGTAAGGTAAGTGTGCATTGTAATGTTTTTCAAAGTATAGGGCAAGGCCCGGCCTGTAATTGCAGATGGAAAACCAAAGGGGATATTGAGAAAGAAGGTTAAAACAAATGCACACCTTATGGTGTAGTGCAACAAGAATACTTTCCGAGGTGGCATGTATGCATCATCTCAGTCTACTCTAGTCTGTTTCCAGCATTGACCTTCAACAATAACAGGAGAGAGCAGGCCCACAGTGCTTAGCAGTAGCACATCCTACGTTAAGACTTTAGAGTACTTTTTTTTTTCTCTCAAAGAGTTGGACAAAGCAAAAGCACATTATCCATTCCAAACATAGCATTTTACAGTTTAAGTTAGTAAAATCAATGCACCGCAGTCATCCCACCGCTACACTCTATTCCACTTCTACACAGACATTTGGGTCTGCTGTGGTTGTTGTTGACATGTTTACCTTTAGGCTTTTATGTTTTATGCCACTCAAGAAACATCCTCCTGACTTCATCATATCCTCTCCGATACTTTTACTGACTGACTGTGAAGATCGGCCTGCAGTATAAGTAAAATTTTTATTACACAACAAGAGTAGAAATTACTGACTTGAGTCATTCTTTAGTGTGTACAGAAAGATAGATTACTAGTACACTTTTACTTCACTTTGTGCATAACAAACAAACAACGAAAACACAAAGACCAATCGCTCAGAGTCAGGTGTCCAATGCATGCCATTAATTGTCATTACCTGTTCCTTCTCCTCTTAAGTTAACGGGCCGTCTATTTTGCCATCATCATGATGGACGGTGCTGTTGTGTCAATCATACTCATTGCACAGATTGAGTTAGTACCCTTCCTGTATTGAATTAAAAGCAATGTATCACCTAGCTGGAGGAGAAGTACAAATTTTATATTTTCAAGAAGGGGAAAATTTAATTTACCTTGAGTTAAGTTTAGTGTGTTCTGTAGAAAGATGATTAGTGGCAGTGCACAATTACATAACTTCATGCACAACAAACACAACAAAATCATTCAGTTTGCGACTATGCGTCCAATGCATGGCATCAATCATTACCTGTTCCATCTTATTTTCAGTTAATGGGCAGTCTCTCTCGGCTCTGAAAGGAGAGCTATAGTAGTCATCTGATTCATGCTCCACTTCTTTTAGCAGGACTAGGAAAGTTTGAATTTGTTCTTCTACTATTGTTACCATCATCCAATCATCATTCATGAGGGCAATGGATTTGGGCGGGAGATTCAGTATGATGGAGCGGAGGAGCTGGATTCGGAGTACTGTACTGTCAAATTGCAGACAACTGAAACTTGTATATTAAATTAGAAGAGTAGAGGACGGTGGTAATGGATTTGTTGTGATTCACAAGTTTGTAACCGGAACGACAGACACACAAACAAAGGGGGAAAAAAGGGAGGTAGTCAGTAAGTGCAAGCCTAATTGCCAGGGAAGTATAGCTTGTCCTCAAACTCTGGGGGTTCAGCCAGTAGTAGGTAATCATGTGACACAATACTTCCGTCACCTGAGCCGCTGTCCTCATCTTCCTCCATTGCTTCACGTATTGTGTAATTCGGTGGTATGAAGCGCTGATTCATTTTGATCATTGTTAACCTCTCCACGTTTTTGGGCGAGAGACTGCTCCTTCACAATGTTACAATGGAACCAGCAGCACTGAAATAACGTTCGGAAGAGACACTTGCGACAGGGCAAGCCAGATAGCTTATCGCCAGCCTGCTGAGCTGTGGCCATTCAGACTAAGGGTGGGAGTAGTGGGCGTAGTGGGCGTAGTGGGGCTAAGTGAAGCAGCACGTAGTGTGCCCAAATCTATGCACACTACGTGCTCCGCATAGCCCCACTACGCACCACCCGCCTCCCGCCCGCCCTCCTTTTAAAACATACCGTAATTGTAAATTAAATAAAAGTAAAGGCACTTACCTGAAGCACAGCGTCTCCGGGGCTCCCTCTTCCTAGTTCCCAACTTCTTCTGACAAGTGCGCATGCATGGATGACCGTGCATGCACATTTCTTGTGAGAAATGCGCATGTGCGGGCGTCCACGCATGTGCATGGCATGGCTACAGCTGCATGTTTCCGAGTACCTTCAAAAATTGCAGCTGTGTCAACAGCACCTCGTGCAGATAGCTTATCTCTAACCCCCACAAAAGAGATCCAGTGTGCAGTGATGCACATGTAATCTGTGGCTTGGTAACTGGTCCACATGTCTGTTGTCAGGTGGATATTGTGCACAGCACTCTGCTGCAAAGCTTGTCCAACCAATTCCAGCACATCATGATGTAGTGCCGGAACAGCAATTCTTGCCAAATAGGACCGGCTGGGAACCTACCATTTAGGGCAGATGGCAGACATCAATTCAAGGAAACCCACCCCTTCCATAAGTGAAAAAGGAAGAAGGTCCAGGGCTAACATTTTAGCCAGCTTCGCATTGTACAACCGTGCCGTTGGGTGAAACTGCCCCTCAAACCTAAATACGCTCTCAATGGTAGGCTGAATTACTTTCCTTTGTTGTGCTAACCCACTTAGGCTCAACGACACAGATTGTCTCATTGCGGTACTCGGTCGCCTTGGTGTCTCAGCCTGACTCAGAGTATGGCTCTTACTGTGGTGCCACTGCACTACTGGGGACAGGGCTAGAAATGCCTCCCTCTTCTTCACCTTCCACCGCAATAATATCGCTCCCTGATTCTTCCTGACCAACTTCAATGGGTTGAGTTTTTCTACTTTCTTTTAACTGAAGTAGGTGATTCTCCCACATAATAGTGTGGTGTATTCTGAGATGACTTGCTTGTCCTCCGGTACCATATTTTGTACCAAGCTTACCTCGCCGAACACCTTGCCAACAAATTGAGCATATAGCAACATTCTCCTCCTTGGTGCTAACAGAAAAAAAGTCCCAAACTGGGGAGGAGAACTTTCGGGTAGTGCTGGATGTGCCACTTTCAATACCAGATGAACTGGAGGGTGTGCTTGAAATACCACTACCTACTGAGATGGTTGAGCTGGATGTAGGTCCCTGCCGGGCCTTGGAAAATTTGGCAGCTGGAGGTAGTGGTGGTGTAAGCTACGTTGGTGATATCCGTGCTACATCCCGCTCAGTAGCAGCCTTTCTGGATAGGGTGAGAATGTTGGTCTCCAATCCCTTTGCGGCGCGGGATTAATGTGCGTGATGACTGGCTCGTCTTCATCAACATCCTCATCACCCCCTCTTCTACATCTACCTCCATAACTCTAAGTTTTTCTGGGACATTCCTTTTCAGAAGCATTGTCTTGTGGCGTATATCACTCTCAGACCGAGCTGGTGGGACCCAAGTGTCATCACGATCATCAGAAGCGGGGCTTGAAGAAGAAGATGATGGACTAAGCTTCCTTTTCCTTGCTGGTGGTCTGGAAGACAATAGATCTTCTGAAACAGTGGTTTGACTTTGCTCCACTTTGTCTGCAGGAAGCTCAATTTCCTGAAATGCCCCTACGTCAGGAGCAACAACTACTATGGTGGGCTGTTGCGGCCGCTGCTGTTCTTGTTGCGGCCGCTGCTATTCTTGTTGCGGCTGCTGCTGTTCTTGTTGCGGCTGCTGCTGTTCTTGTTGTGGCTGCTGCTGTTCTTGTTGCGGCTGCTGCTGTTCTTGTTGCGGCTGCACACTTATCTGCTGAGTTTGCGCCTGCGTTGAACTTGATTGTGTACTACTTTGCGGTAATGACATTTCTTCAACATCGCTGCTCGTTAGTAGACTGTCTACCGCTGCGACACTAAAGCCCTTGGGCCTAGGTTGGTGTGGTTGGACCACTGTGCTGATCCCAGCTTGGTTGCCGGACAACGCTGCTGCAGGCGTAACTTTTTTGGTGCCAAAAAAAACATTGGCCGGCACACCACCAGTCAAGGTTAATGGCACTTCCTTTTTCTGTTCCTTCTTCTCACTGGCAACTTTCTTGGTACTGGACCTGGTAACTTTCTTTGGGGCCATCTTTTTCAGATGTCAGGCAGGATGCAGATGCACAACAAGCTCTGGTCACACGTGAACGTGATGTGCAGCAGGACTTCTGTCTGGCTGGCAGCACAATGGGTAGCCGGGTGATGCTGATGACACCGCCTCCTCTGTCTTTTCTGCACCTGAAACCAAATAAGCCAGGAGAAGAACATCAGTGAAATGTTGCATTTGTTGTTGGGATTCAGTTACTTAGTACTGTACTAGTGCAAACAAAAAAATATAGTCTAGCCATTTATGACTTTTTTTAAACAAGGGCTATGTTATACTACTGTGCACAGTCACACACTACACTCTCAGGAAGGATAGGAAAGTTAATAATAACCACCAAAATAAAAATGTAATGGAAGTGGGGTGGACCCTATTTGCCATTAAATTTTTTGAGCATCTCGGCATCCATGGAGCTGCTGCCGGCAAAGGGAGTGGATGGATGGAAGCAGTAAGCCAAATAGTCAATAGGAAAACCATGCAGGCCTATGGCAAAAGCAGGACAATAATAACTCCCAGTCCAAACACTAAATAAGGCCACCAGCCACATGGACACTCACAAAACACAAACAAGCAGGGGGCCTGGGAAACACCAGGAGCTGTCTAAAGGCCTAAAAAAGCCAGGTACAGGCTGCATGCTAAAGCACACTGCTCTGCCTTTTTAATGCAAAATGAAAAAACGAACATTCACAGGCCCAACAAAAGGTCTGCAGGGTGCATGCATTGCATACCAACACCCCAGACACATACAACAAAAGCATGTCTTTAAGACAACCAACATCAGAAAGGCCACCCCCAAAAAACACACTTCCCCAACTCAATCCAATGCCATCCATGTCCTAAATGATGTCTACATTCAACAGACCACACAGAAAACACTTGATTAATAAAGCTGTGGCTACCTGCTCTGATCCTAGTGGATGAAAAAGCAGGCCTGTTGGCAGACAAGGCCAGGCAAGCTTGCAGGCCTAGGCTTCAAAATGGCCACCAGCCACATGGCCAGGCCCAACAACATCACAAAGGCCACCCCCAAAAAACACACTTCCCCAACTCAACTCAATCCAATGCCATCCATGCCCTAAATGATGTCTAAATTCAACAGACCACACAGAAAAAACTTGATTAATAAAGCTGTGGCTACAGCTCTGATCCTAGTGGATGAAAAAGCAGGCCTGTTGGCAGACAAGGCCAGGCAAGCTTGCTGTCCTAGGCTTCAAAATGGCCACCAACCACATGGCCAGGCCCAACAACATCACAAAGGCCACCCCAAAAAACACAATTCCCCAACTCAATCCAATGCCATCCATGCCCTAAATGATGTCTAAATTCCACAGACCACACAGAAAACACTTGATTAATAAAGCAGTGGCTACCTGCTCTGATCCTAGCGGATGAAAAAGCAGGTCTGTTGGCAGACAAGGCCCGGCATGCTTGCAGGCCTAGGCTTCAAAATGGCCACCAGCCACATGGCCAGGCCCAACAACATCACAAAGGCCACCCCCAAAACACACTTCCCCAACTCAATCCATTGCCATCCATGCCCATAAATGATCCTTGAAAATAAAATAAATTCAAAAAACACTAAAGGAACAGTTGCTTCATCATGCACACACACACCCATAGGCCATGCCCATGCTGCTCGGGCCTACTACTGACTAGTACTACCCACAACAGTTTTAAAAAAAGGAACAATGATAGTTACCAACAATAAATTGTAGTTACAAGAACTGCAATGCCCCCAATCAAACAGACACAACAACCACTTACTTGTAAAATATCCAAATCAAAAAATCCTCAAATCCAATTGCAATGATGCAGCAGACAAAAAGAGTGATCTTTCCAGCTCAAAATCCAAAGGTAGAATGAGCAGGAGATGGACAAAGTACTGGGAGGAGTCTGCTGGACAGGAACAGGAAGTTGGAGATTCTGTGTCACTTTCTCCCTCTCCTCACCTTTTTAAAAAAGGGCTCCTTGCACAAAAAAGGACAGCCAAATGTCAATCTGAGGAGTTGTTTTCATCCAAAATCATCTTTTGCAGATGGTTTCATGCTGCTAGAGCTGTTATTCTTCTCCAAATTGAAAATTTCACATGTTCGCGTTCTCGAGCTTCACATTACTTCCGCCGGATGTCGATTGCGTGTCAAAAATTACTTGATCGTGTTCTCTCGCTCCCTGTCGTGTTGGATATGACGTGTTCGGGGTCTCTTTCTCCTTTTCGCGTTCGATTAGACGTGCCCGCGTCCTCACTCTCTGGCTCGCGGTGGAGAATGACATGTTCGAGATCTCAATCTGCTCATTCTCTCGCGGTGCATGATCGCGAGAATAAAGACGTGATTGTGCGACAAATTACGTGTTCGCGTGACAAATGACGTTAATGCGGGCGCGAACTGTCGCGAGACAGCGCGAAATGGCTATCAACATCCAACATCTCGTGGAGAACAAGACCGGGTCGGGAAAACTTGTCAGCGAACGCGGGAATCCGGATCGCGCGAACGCGAGAATGTATTTTTTTACAGCGCGAGCAAGAAACAAATTATCGCTAAGCTGCGGAATGCGGAAATTTGGACATTTTCGCACCTTCCGCGGAACGCGAAAATGCCAAATTATCGCAATTTCCGCGAACGGAACGGAATTTTGGCCCAGGCCTACTCTTTTGAGCATTCCTGCTGCACGATTGTGTGATCGTGCAGCAGGAATGCCAACTAGACCCAGGGATTTTATTTTTATTTTTAAATTGTGAGTCTGTTTTGTTGTTTGAGGGAGCGGCCCCTTAGGCAAGGGTCGCTCCCTTTATGGGGGTAATAATTTTGGCTTTGTCTGCCCCCCTAAGGTGGGCAGATTTAGCCTAATTTAAAAAAAAATATCCCACTGGACTTCCAGGGAGAATTTAGTGGGGAGTGGCCCCTTGGGCAAGGGTCACTCCCCTTTGGGGGCTATGTATTTGGCTGTCTACCCCACAATTTTTTAATCTAGGGCCCACTAGGCCACCAGAGAGTTATTTGTGGAGAGTGACCAGGTGAGCAAGGGTCGCTCTCCTTTGGGGGCAATATTTGTGGCTGTGTCTGCCCCCCCCCCCCCGGGGGCCAGATCACCATTTTTTTTAAAATTAGGCCCACTAGACCACCAGGGATTTGTTTGTGGGCAAATCCCCCCTTTGGGGAGCATTCATTTGGCTGTTTCTGCCCCCCTGGTTGGGCAGATCAGCGGATTTTTTTTTGTATGGCCTCTAGGCCACCAGGGATTTATTTGTGGGGAATGGCCCCTTGGGCACGGGTCGCACCTTTTTATGGGAAGATGATTGTGGCCATTTCTGCCCTCTTTGGGTGGAAGAATAGCAGTATGTTTTTAGGCCCATCTGCCCCCAAGGGGGGCAGAGGCCACTAGACACCAGGGTTTAAAAAAAAAGAATTAATGGGGAGTGACCTCAAGGGCAAGGGTTGCTTCCCTTTTACGGGGGTGAATATTTTATTTATACTCTTAGGCCCACCTACCCCTTAGCTTGACTGGTGGATTGTGTGTGGACTGGTGCATTATTTGCATATGTGATTGTAATGTTTTTATCTCCTTTTTATTGTAGTGTAAAGCTTTTGATTCCTGTTTGCGGTTTCAACAGTGGTTGTTCTGCAGTTTTGCGTAGTTGCATTTTTTTGGTAAGAAAAACATTTTTGTTATATTTACTCCAAATGAGTATTATTGTCATGTATGGATGAATTTTTTTGTGAATGGTGTCATAATGGCAGCATTTTTAGTTAGTGTTTTGAGCATGAAATTCTTTGCGATGTGTTTTGCATTGTCTTATGTGTAATTTTCTTTTCTCTTTCTTTTTTAGTGAGATATTGTTGATCCATACTGTGTCTGTGCAGAGTAGGTGGCGGAAGTTTAGCTGCTTCTGGCAAGTGAGTGGGATCGTTTTGGAGTATATAGGTATTTCTGATAAAGGTGCATTTTGTTTATTAGTTATTTTACAAAGTGTTTGTTGTTGTTGACTTGTTTGACAAGTTACATTTATTAGTAAGCATTATGGCTAGCCGTAGATTGACTGCTCAGCAGGTGGTTGGTATGCTTCTTGAATCTTCCTCTCAGCAGGATTATGAGACTGACAGTGCGTCTGAGGGAGAGGAGGGAGGGGAAGATTCAGGCAGTGATTTTCGCTCCACATGGAATCATCGGATGATGAAGGTACTCTCAGTGCAGAGGAAGCTACTCTTGGTGTGGATGAAGCTACTCTCAGTGTGGATGAAGTGCCTGTTTTAGAGGAGGATACCGCTATGCCGATGGTGCAAGAGGCATCTGGATTGCAGCCTGAGGCTGCTAGGCTTCCTATTGAAAGTGCTGGACTCTGGGTTGATCCAAACATGGTGCAGCCGGTGTTGCCTTCCTTTAGTGGTGATGCAGGGTGTAGAGTGGATTGTGAAAATGTTTTGCCAATACAGTTTTTTTCAGTTGTTTAGGGATGATGTATTTTTGGGTGAGATTGTTGAGCAGACTAATTTGTAGGGGTGGGCGGAATTTGCGAAATTCACTTTTGCAAATTATCGCGAAAATGTTTAAAATTATCGCAAACAAGTGGAAATATCGCGAAGATGCGGAATTTTTTTTCCCGCATGTTCGCGAGATTTTCTGCATGGTTGCGGGTCGCCAACTTACCCATGTGGTTGCTCGCGGGCACGGGCATCTTGTTTTGAGTTGTCTCGCGGTGCATGATCGCGAGAAGAAAGACGTGATCGCGCGACGCATGACGTCACTGCGGGCGCGAACTGTCGCGAGACAGCGCAAATGGCTAAAAACAATCCAACATCTCTTGGAGAACGCGACCGGATCAAGAAAACTTGTCGGCGAACGAGGGGATTCAGGTAAGGCGATCGCACGCGCGCGAGAATGTATTATTTTACAGCGCGAGCAAGAAACAAATTATCGCCAAGCTGCGGAAAGCGGAAATTTTGACATTTTCGCGCTCTCCGCGGAACGCAAAGATGTCAAATTATCGCAATTTCCGCGAACGGAACAAAATTTTTGCCCAGGCCTACTAATTTGTATGCTGAACAGTTTTTGAGGGACAACAGTGACAAACTTAGGCCCCACTCTTGAGCTACCCGGTGGACTCCCACAAATCTGGAAGAGATGAAGACGTTTTTCGGTTTGACTTTATTGATGGGTTTGATAAGGAAGCCGTCCATGGCTTCATATTGGTCTACCAGTCCCTTGATGGCAACGGCCATATTTCCTGCAGTTATGACTTGTGATTGGTATTTACTTTTGCTACGGATGCTGTATTTTGTTGATAATTCTTTGGCGTTGCCAAGAGATCACCCTGACTGTGACCGTCTTTTTAAGATTAGGCCTGTTCTTGATAACTTTGTAGATCGATTTTCAGAGATCTATACTCCAGGCAATGAAATATCTACTGATGAGTCTTTGGTCTTGTTCAAGGGCCGTTTGGTTTTTAGGTAGTACATCCCTAGCAAGAGGGCACGCTTAGGAATAAAGCTGTATATGTTGTCTGTAGGACAGGATATGTTTTTAATTTCCGAGTGTACACTGGTAGGGATTCTACTATTGACCCCCCTGGTTGCCCGTCCACTTTTGGAGTTTCAGAGAAAATTGTGTGGGATCTTGCTAGAGGACTGTTTAACAGAGGCCACCATTTGTACCTTGATAACTTCTACACTGCCGTGCAATTGTTTAAGGAATTGTTCAAAGTGGACACTTTTGATTGTGGCACAAACCGCTCTAACCGTAAAGTTATCCAAAAGAGCTTGTTTGCAAAAAAGTTCAGAGGGGACAGTGCAGTTCCTTGTGTAGTGATGTACTACTAGCTGTGAAATTTGTGGACAGGCAGGATGTGTACATGCTGACTACCATCAATGATGAGAGTACTTCACCTGTGGCTATTTGGGGTCAGATTGCTGAAGTGCGCAAAACTGTGTGTATTTTAGACTACAATAAGCACATGGGTTGTGTTGATAGAGTAGATCAGAGGTTGGAACCTTAAACTGCAATTCGTAATCGTAAGGCTTACGTTTGGTATAAGAAGTTGGCCATCCATTTCTTCAATTTAGCAACTTTCAATGCTTTTGTTGTGTTTAAGGATTGTTCTCCTGCGTCAAAGTTAACTTTTGTTCAGTTTCAGTAGTCTGTGATAGGCAGCCTTGTTGTTGTGGAACAGGCAAGTGTTCCTAGAGTTGGAGTGGTGGAGGATGTGGCTTGATTGAAAGATCGTCACTTTCTTGATTACAGTCCTTCCACATCCTCAAAAGACTTTCCCACTAGGTTTCCTTCTAACCCTGCGCTGTGTGTGCCAGCTTGTTTTAGAGCGTACCACATGCAAAAGAATTTTTGGGAGCATCCATGAGTGGTAAAGTGAACTGCCTGGTCTGTATTGTTTACAAAAATGTATTCTGTTTCAAGGTTGGCATTAGAGCAAAGTTTCAGATTTTGTGTTAGTAGATTTGTATCTATTTGCAATTTGTTTGTGTTTTCTTTTTTGTATAACAAAATCCTAAATGTGATGGTGGTGTGTGTAGGCTGACGCTTGGTTGGTGGTGTGCGTGGACTGCCGCTTGGCTGGCGGTTTGCATGGACTGGCGCTTGGCTGGCGGTGTGTGTGGACTGGTGCTTGGCTGGCGGTATGCGTGGATTGGCGCATGGCTGGCGGTGTGCGTGGATTGGCGCTTGGCTGGCATTGTGCGTGGATGGTGCTTGACTGGTGGTGTGCGTGGACTGGCGCTTGGCTGGTAGTGTGCGTAGACTGGCGCTTGGCTGGCGGTGTGTGTGGACTGGCACTTGGCTGGTGGTGTGCATGGACTGGCGCTTGGCTGGCGGTGTGCGTGGACTGGCACTTGACTGGCGGTGTGCATGAACTGGTTCCTGGCTGGTGGTGTGCGTGGACTGGCGCTCGGCTGGCAGTGTGTGAGTAATGATTTGCTGCTGGTCACTACATACACTGCCAGCTGAGCTCCACTCCACGTAATCCATCAGCTTGTGTGGTTGCTGTGTCAGGAATGTGGGTGTGTGAAAGTGATGGGCCATTGAATGGCGCTATCTGCTTTTGTGAGTGCTGTAATGTGATGGGCCCGCGGCTGGAGGTGTGAATGGTTTTGTATGTGTCATATGTATGAAAGGTGTATGAATGGCCTGGAAAGAGGTTGGTACCTTGTTGTGGCTTTACAGCTAATGAGCTGTGAGTTGTTGCAGGGATTCTGCTTATTGCACAGAACTATGCGCAGGAGACCAGGACCTCAGAGAATTGTGGTGTACCAGAAAACTCCCCTCAGAACCCAGAACCCCTTATCCGACTAGCTTAGTATCCCATTCGTTAGCCTAGATCTAGCTAGGCGGTCCCAATGTATAGACAAACAAGAACAAGCGACTTAGATATTTCTCAGGAGTGGTGGGAATCCGAAATACCTGTTCGTATATATTTGTTAGTCTACAACAGAATAATACAGACACGGTAAAGTTTAAAGAGTTTATTTTATAAACCTCGCGTCCTAAGATGCAGTACTTTCACTAACACTAGCAGACTAACAGTACAGATCAGAACCATAAGCATTATTACAATACCATACAAAATGAAAGGAGCAATCATACTAATAATGACAGTGGTATACAGCCACACTCCTTTCTCTAGAATCTAATAAATTATTATTATTAGACTATTAGAAGGTCTCTTAGGTTAAAAGGGGGGACCCCATACCGTATAGATCAGCTTAGTAGAATCACATCAAAGGATCAGCTAGCTCTCTCATGCATCAGCTCTTCTGTTCGAATGTGTGCAAACCCAAACTGTTCTGCAATATTAAAGATGCTTGTCCTTCAGATATTGGCAGCTGCATGTATGATATGTCTAAGAAGTGGTACGATCAATCTAATCACAACACTCTGTACCTTCTAGTGAACCAGACTCGTTCTTTACATGATGTACAGACCAAGGGCACATTTCACGGTTAAGAATGTGAAACAACAGTTTGTTATCCTGTAAGGCAAAGTCGAGTCAGCATTTCTAAAATGAATAACACATAACAACAGTGTCGTGTGCAGCGCAGTAGAAACGACAAGCTGGCTTGCTAACAATTATCGCGTTTATGCTAACTTAGTGTTGTAAATAGGGCGTGGCCTAATCCATCCTACAGAGTCAATGGTTCAGTTTCTCGTCCTTTCAATTATTAACAGTGCATTTGATTTTTGTGAAATCACTTGCTAATACAATTGTATATACTGGACCATCACTCACTCTCATGCCAAATCCAACCAGAATGTGTGTGTGCTTGAGGATTAGATTGCTGTGCAGTAATATTTGTCTTTTTTGTCTTTCTGAAGCTGGTTGTACCTTGTCTCTTTTTTTGAATATTGTGATGTGTTGGTTTTGTGCCTGGTGGTGAGAATAGTCTTGTGTGTATCACGTTTAAAAGGTGTGTGAATGGCCTGTAAAGCGGTTGGTGACTTGCCGTGGCTTTACAGATCACGAGCTGCGAGTCACTGGTGCAGTATTCTGTCCATTTAATTATTGATAGCGCATTTCATTTTTGTGAAATCTCTTGTTAATAAAATGTTATATACCGAACCATCACTCGCCCTTGCGCCAAATCCAACCAGTATGTGTGTGTGTATGAGGAATAGATGGTTGTGCAGGAATCTTTGTCTTTTTAGTCTCTCTGCCAAGGTGTACATTCCATCTAAGAATAACCTACCAACTGCAGATATTATCGTAAACCCATGGAAGTACATGGTGATGTCTCTCTTTTGAATCCCAACATGTTATTTTATCCACAATGTCCTGCAAACCTCAAAATGTCTGTCACATTTTCCTTGCAATATTGTGCCAAAATGTTCACGTTGCAGAAATAAAAAACTAATTATCTCAAAACGATCTGGTTTTGCAAGGGAGGTCACCTGGGTGTGTGGCCTCGAGCTCGGCGGCCATCAAGGGAAACCTACCAAGCCCACAGATTTCTTAAAACTAGACACCTGGGGGCTTCCAGGGAGGTATGGCTTGTGTGGACCCCCCAAAGTTTCCTTACCCAGAATCCCCTGCAAACCTCAATTTTAGCTGAAAAAAATCACTTTTTTAGGCATTTTTGTGTGGGAAAGTTGTGGCATCACCGGGCTCACACAAATTTCCCACCACCCAGCATTCCCCCAGGTCTCCCGATAAAAATGGTGCCTCACTTGTGTGGGAGGCCAAGTACCCGTGACAGGCAAGGGCCCAAAACTTTGTGAGGCGACATCAAAATTGCCTATCTCAAAAACACCTGGTTTTGCAAGGGGAGTCACCTGGGATTTTGGCCATGTGCTTGGTGGCCATCTAGGGAAACCTGCCAAACCCACACATTTCTGAAAACTAGACATCCGGGGGCTTCCAGGGAGATATGGCTTGCGTGGATCCCCCAATGTTTCCTTACCCAGAATCCCCTGCAAACCTAAATTTTAGCTGTCAAAATCACTTTTTTCACACATTTTTGTGAGGAAAAGTTGTGGCATCACCGGGCACACACAAATTTCCCACCACCCAGCCTTCCCCCAGGTCTCCCGATAAAAATGGTGCCTCACTTGTGTGGGAGGCCCAAGTACCCGCGACAGGCAAGGGCATAAAACGTAGTGAGGCAACATCAACATTGCCTACCTAAAAATGTTTTGGTCCCTTGCCTGTCACAGGTAGTTGCATTCCCCTGGGTGTCTAGTTTTCAGGAATGTGTGGGTTTGGTAGGTTTCCCTAGGTGCCAGCAGAGCTATGGTTAAAAAACTATAGCTAGGCACTTTGCCGAAAAGGCGAATTTGAGGTGTGTCCACGTTGCGTTTTGCGCCATTTCCTTTCGCGGGCACTAGGCCGACCCACACAAGTGAGTTACCATTTTTCTTGAAAGAATTTGGGGAATGCGGGGTGGGTGAAAATTTGTGGATCCACGCCGATTCCGGAACTTTCCACCACAGAAATGTGGGGAAAATGTGGGTTTCTTGCCAATTTATTAGGTTTGCAAGGGATTCTGGGTAAGAGAACCTGGTGGGAGGCAGTCAAGTCACCTCATCCTGGATTTCCCTGGGTGTCTAGTTTTCAAAAATGTATAGGTTTGCTAGGTTTCCCTAGGTGCCGGCAGAGCTATGGTTCAAAATCTACAGCTAGGCACTTTGCCAAAAAAGGGTTATTTTTCACAGTGAAATTAAGGTGTGTCCACGTTGCGTTTTGCGCCGTTTCCTATCGCAGGCACTAGGCCGATCCACACAAGTGAGGTACCATTTTTCTCGGAAGACTTTGAGGAACGTGGGATGGGTGGAAATTTGTGGATCCACGCAGATTCCAGAACTTTCCACCACAGACATGTGGGAAAAATGTGTTTTGTTTGACAATTTTTTAGGTTTGCAAGGGATTCTGGGTAAGAGAACCTGGTGGGAGGCAGTCAAGTCACCCCATCGTTTATTCCCCTGGGAGCCTAGTTTTAAAACATGTATAGGTTTGCTAGGTTTCCCTAGGTGCCGGCAGCGCTATGGTTCAAAATCTACAGCTAGGCACTTCCCCAAAAAAGGGTTATTTTTCACAGTGAAATTAAGGTGTGTCCACGTTGCGTTTTGCGCCGTTTCCTATCGCAGGCACTAGGCCGACCCACACAAGTGAGGTACCATTTTTAGTGGAAGACTTTGAGGAATGTGGGTGGGTGGAAATTTGTGGATCCATGCAGATTCCATGACTTTCCACCACAGAAATGTGGGGAAAATGTGTTTTTTTGTGTCAATTTTAGGTTTGCAAGGGATTCTGGGTAACATAACCTGGTGGGAGGCATTTAAGTCACCCCATCCTGGATTCCCCTGGGTGTCTAGTTTTAAAAAATGTATAGGTTTGCTCGGTTTCCCTAGGTGCCGGCAGAGCTATGGGTCAAAAACTACAGCTAGGCACTTTGCCAAAAAAGGGTAATTTTTCATTGTGAAAATGTGGTGTGTTCACTTGGGTTTTGAGCCATTTCCTGTCGTGGACACTATGCCTACCCACACAAGTAAGGTACCATTTTTATTGGGAGATTTAGAGTAATTTAGATTTGTAAAGCAACTGTTATTACCTACTGACTTTTGATGCATTTCTGCCTTACAAATGAAAGACATTGTGTAAAAAAAGAAATCATTTTAAAAAATGACCGATAATTCTCATGCTAGTATGAGTATTCCCAATTTCGGAAATGCGCAAATATCTACTGTTTCTAAACTCTATATTTTGTTCCCATTTCAGAAATATATAGGTGTCTTTCATACCGATTTTTCCATGTATACATTTTCCCACAATAATTTCTATATACGCGGTACATAATAAAAAGCCATAGCAAATTACCGCTCAGTTTTTGGCACAGGGTTCGTCGGGTTCTTGGTGAACCTACAAGTTCTATATATCACCACAACCAGTAAGATCCAGCAGATGTAACGGTATATTGCTTTCAAAGAGCTGTCATAATTAGAAGAAGTTGCAGGTGAAAACGTTGACACAAAAGACTGTTTTTTGCAACTAATTTTCAATTTTTCCTATATTTAACTGTTACTTTCTATAAAGAAACCTTAAGGGATCTACTCAAATGACCCTTGCTGAATTTAGAATTGTGTCTACTTTTCTAAAATTTATAGCGTTCCAGGATCCATTATTGCATTCATGCCCATTTCTACCATTATCTGGAAGGAGGTTGAAAGCACAAATAATAGCAAAAATATTCTATGTCCCAGAAAAATGCCAAAACTGTGTAAAAAATGTTGGTTTTCTGACAAAAGTCTATATAAAGCAGGGAAAATTATGATTTCAGCCCCACAAACCCTTTTTCAATACCATTTGCAGGGAAAAACCTAGACGCTTTCATTTGCAGCTCTTTTTTCCCATTTTTACCAAAAAAACGAAAATGTAGCAGTATTTTGGCTAATTTCTGGGACCCCTCCAGGGGAATACACAAACCCTGGGTACCTTCAGAATCCCCATGATGTTGGAAGAATAGGACGCAAATTTGGCATGGATACCTTATGTGGTCAAAACGTTACAGGGGCCTAAGCGCGCACTACCCTACCCCAAATAGCCAAAAAAAGGCTTAGCCTGGGGGGGGGGGGGGGAGGCCTAGCAGCGAAGGGGTTAAAGGAGGTTAGGGTTGAAATGGGAACAGTACATGAGATCTAAGGATATTTTAAGGAGAGATCAGAACCAGTTCTTACCCCTTCAGAGCCATTGAATAGTAACAGTCAATGCCTTTGTCAGGGAATCTGAACCAGACACCTGGAGATCATGACAAAAAGAGGAAAGTATAAATCTGACTGGTTGGCCAATCTTACAAGAACATAGTTGTAGCATAGTAAAGAGTGTACAGTAAAAGTGGGCCAATTGTGAGTTAATTCATTGAGCAAAAAGATCAATTAGCAACAGACCTCAGTGCTGATTCAATGTTTGCAAAACTACTAGGCCCTATTTAACCCTTCGTAGCAGAAGAAGACACAACAGTAGACCTCAGCAAATCCATCGAGTTTGTGGACTTCTCATCCAAGAATGACATTGGTATAACCAGCTTCAAAAATCTTCCCGATGTGTACGAGGTCAGCAAAGATTTAATAACAATGAAAAGAGACTACGCAAAAAAAGTCACTTATTGGAAACACCCAAATGAAAAGTATAAATGTGACTTGTGTGGAGACATATTGGGAACTTTTAAAGAACTGAGAAAACATGTCTCCAACAAGCACAAAGGCTTCTATCTCAAAACCTGTTGCTCAAAATGTTACAAAGAAGCCGAATACCACAATATTGCATGCCATTATGCCAAATGTAAAGGAAGACCGCAAAAAGGAGAGCTGCCATTCCTGTGTAGATTCTGTGACCTCAGATTTGGAACAAAGATTTGAATTTCACAACATTCTCGGCATGCGCATCCAAGAGCGCAAAATGAGGCTAGACTAGCAGCTCTAACAAGCAGCAAACTGTCAAAATTATGGTCACAGGAAGAAATACTGCTATTAGCAGAATTGGAAAAAGTGTATGAAAACAAGAGAAATATTAATGCTCTAATGTTTCCACATTTTGACAATAAAAACAGAAAACAAATTGCAGAAAAAAGAAGAGATAGAAAGAGATAAGAGTAAAAAATCGGCAAAAGATGTACTGCAAGCATCAAATGTTTCTGAAAATGACTCTTGCGATGAACCAGAGGTTAGAGTGGAAGTAACAACAGAAAAGTGGAGAGACTTTATCAATCGTAAACGTGCGCAAAAATTCAAGAACTTTGATGAGTTGGAGGATAGAATCACAGAAGTCAAGAAGTACACCCAAAACTTAGAACAACACAATGCTGCTATGGATCTGATGGATGAAATAGTGACTTCTATCTCAGAAAATACCACTGATATAAGTCCTGAACCAGCAAGTGAACTCAATAGTGAGCCTATGAACTCTGCTCAAGATGAGCACCAGAATGCCTCAGTGAAAAACAAGATGACAAAAAAAGACAAGAAAAACGGAAGGCTTAATCGGACACAAAACAAAAATTATGCAAAAGCAAAGGACAGCTATAAAGATTATCACTGATGGGGAAGAGGATGCCACTTGCCAATTCAGTGCTGATGACATTTTCCAATACTACAAAAGCATAATTGAAAAAGAAAACAAGAAAAACCCTAAATTCGTGCCAATGGATCGGATACTGGATGAATGGGAAATTAGAAATGTATGTAAAGACATTACACTGCTCGAAATAACTAAGGCCTTCGATGACTCTGATTTAAAGAAAGCAGTGGGGCCTGATAAGATTGGTCTGAATGACTTGAATAAAGTGCATAGTAGGCAACCAGGACTGCTGCCCAGAATTTTATCGTCTTGGTTATCGATGAGAAGAGTACCAGAAAGTATTAAAAAGAACCGATCAATATTGATACCCAAGAATGTACCGATTAGTGAACTTAAAAAAATCAGTAATTGGCATCCAATTACCATTGGTACTGCATTCATGAAGCTATTTACAAAAATACTAACTAAAAGACTCACATTTTTTGTTGAATTGAATACGCGACAAAAAGGTTTCATTAAGGTGAGAGGTTGTCTCAAGAATCTGACTATTCTGCAAAATATCATAATAGGGGCACAAAAAACAGTCACTCATAAGCAGTAGTGTTCATAGATATCTGTAATGAAGGAATCTCGCACTCAGTGAGAATCATTGAGTATTTAATGAAGAAAACAGCACCACAAGAAAATACGTCCACCGGCCACAGGAACAGGTTAACAACTGCCTCCCAAGAACTCTCCCCGGCACGGACCCAGACTCTAGAACATCCATAGAGTCTAACCAGGGTCCGTGCCCAAACAAGTTTACTTATGAACTAACATATGCTCGCGCTACGCGCGACAGTAAACACAACACATCTTCCCCTCTTTAAACAAAACAACAAAAAAAACCATCAAAAAATAAATAAATAAATAAATAAATAAATAAATAGGTAACTAAATTACGGATGCAACTTCTTTTGGATAAGAGCTACAAAATCTGACAACCACACAGGTTTTTTATGCAAACGTTTGGTCCCATGACCATTCACATCATCTTGGCATGCACCAGAATTGACTGGAACACAGGGTAACACAACTTCATCAACGTTACTTTGATGTACGTCATGGTTGCAATCAAGACTGTTACTGTTGCAATTTTCAACTTCAGAAACTCCCTCAGAGATGTCTTCCAGAACTTGACTTCTCGTAGGAGAAGGGTGAACCACCTTATATAATTTCCTGTCACCTTTAAGCACAGCAATTTTGTTCAAATTCCACACCTTACCATTAGAAAGTCTAACAGCATTCTTCAAGACTTCACTCACTTCAAAAGGACCCATAAATTGGCTATCCCCTTTGGAAGCTTTCCATGGTTTTCTAACTTTCACTAGCATTCCTACTTCTATATTTGATAGAGGATTAGCTCTTCCCTTAAGGTTAAAGTTGTGCTTATTTACCAAATGAGATTTTTCTAACCTCTTTGTCACCTTATCAAGATCGATGCGGCATTTGGTAGATGAAATAAGCCAAGCAGGATTGACCTTAGTTCTAGGTAGTCTGCCTCTCATGATTTCAAATGGGGTACATAGGGTCATATCATTAGGGGTAATCCTGTATTTCCACATGGTCTTCATTTTCTTGATACTCCCACTTGCAGTCACTCACACCAACCATTTGAATTGCAGCTTTAAGTACTCTGTTAAACCTTTCTATTATGCCATTACCGCTAGGATTGTAGAGTGAAGTAGTGCAATGGCTGACTCCAGTTTTACTGAAATAATCTTTTGCCTTATTAGATAAAAACTGTACGCCATTATCAGTGATCACACGTATGGGTAAACCCTCTGCCGTGAACACTTCATCTAGGAACAGTAGAACAGTATCCGTGTTAACTTTCTCGACTACCTTTATCACAGGCCATTTAGAAAATAAATCAATTGTAGCCACAATGTATTTGTTTAGCGGACCAATAGGACCCATAATGTCCATAGCGATGGATTCCCATGGGCCATCAGGAACAGGGTGTCCTTGCATAACAGGTTTCAAAGTCTTCAAGGACTTATCAGCATTAGCACATTGCATGCAATCTCTAACAATGCGTTCCACACATATATCTAGGCCAGGCCACCAGAATGTACTTTTGACAGACTGTTTTGTCCTAATTATGCCGTTGTGGGCTTCATGGCCATGTTTAACAATGATTTCCCTCAATCCTAAGGGAGGAACCACTTTATCACCTCTCCATATAGTAGAATCGGAACTAGATAATTCCTCTTTTACCTCCCAGAAATGTCTTAACTCGGGAGAAAGGTTTTTTTTAGCTGGCCATCCCTCAATAAGGTACTTTTGAACCTCCTGTAAAACCTTATCTTTTTGGAATTCTATGTTCCACACTTCAATCTTAATCGGTGGAACTCCCTCGTCGTGACCCAGAGCAATGTGAAAATCATCCCAAGGATTGTGAATACAC
This sequence comes from Triturus cristatus, assembly GCF_964204655.1. NCBI lineage: Eukaryota > Metazoa > Chordata > Amphibia > Caudata > Salamandridae > Triturus > Triturus cristatus. Next base: position 1,809,397,617 of record NC_140590.1, read on the forward strand.
TCCTTCAAGGGTAAGGAAAGTCTGGATAAAAAATCTGCCGTAACATTATCCCGACCAGGAACATAACTCATCTTATATATGAAATCTTGTAACCTCATAGACATATGTGCGATCCTAGCAGAGGCTTTAATCAATCCCTCAGTTGTAAGTAACCGCACAAGGGGTTTATGGTCGGATCTGACTTCGCATCCTTTTCCCCAGACAAATACCCTAAAATGCTCTAGAGCCCACACTACAGCTAAAGTTTCTCTTTCAATGGTTGAGTATTTCTCTTCTGACGGAGTTAAAGCTCTAGAAGCATATGCAATGATAGATTCATTACCCTTCACTCTTTTCTGGGACAAGACAGCGCCTAAACCCTTTGCACTGGCATCAGTTGTGACAATGCAAGAAAGTTGAGGATCGAAATTATTCAATGCGGTGGCACTGCTAATGGCAGATTTGACATCTGTAAACTCTTTCTCACACTCAGAGTCCCACACAAATATGCACTTGTTCTTCAAAAGCTGTCTAATGTTAAATACTCTGCCAGAGAAATTTCGTATAAATTTGGAGTAAAATTCCGTCAACCCTAGGAAAGATCGGATATCGTCTTTAGACTTAGGGGACGGGGCAAGTTGGATGGCTTCCACAAGATCAGGCTTAGGTTTGACACCCTCAGCACATAAAGTGTGCCCCAAATAATTAACAGAATTAACTCCAAATTTACACTTACTGTGTTTCACTGTAAGGCCATTCACTGATAATTTGCTAAGAACACCCTTGAGGACTTGATCGTGAGAAGGTTTGTTGTCACTAAATACAAGAATGTCGTCCTGGAAACAAATAACATTTTTGCAATCACCAAAAATATCATACATTACCCGCTGAAAAACTGCGGCAGCTGAAGCCAGACCGAATGGCATTCTCTTGAACTGAAAAGAGCCAAAGGGCGTGACAAAAGCAGTGTACCTCCTGCTACTTTCATCCAAAACAATTTGGTGGTAAGCTGACGATAGGTCAATACATGAAAAAATTTTGCTCCAGCTACTAAAGATAACATTTCAGAGATGCGGGGAAGGGGAAATTGGTCAATGACAATGTTATTGTTCAAATGGCGCAGGTCAATACATAATCTAATGTTGCCATTGGAACGTCTGGCCACCACAATTGGAGAAATCCATTCAGAGGATTCTACTATCTCAATAATATCACTCTTAACTAACTTTTCAATTTCATTTTTAACTTCATCTCTAACTGTGATGGGAATGTTCCTGGCTTTGAAAATCTTTGGGCACGCATTTTCTTTTAAGATAATTGTATGTTTAAAATTACTCAATTCCCCAATACTGTACTTGAAAACATTGGGGAACCTGTCCAGCATAGAACTACTACACAGATCAGATTCTCCAATGACCATGACTGGATTATGGCTATTAGGGTTGAGGATGATACCAAGTTTCCCTTGCTCAAACCACCCTAAAACAGAAGGCCCCTGTTTGGATATGTATAGTTTGGCAGTGCATTCACGGTCTTTAAATTTAAATACCAATACCCTGAATCCAAGAATATCAATTCTTTCACCTGAATACCCTTGCGGACTAATGTCTCCAGGATACAACATAGGACTTAGTTTATCAATAAACTTGGATTTCCACACATTCTCATTAACTATGGAGTAAGGAGACCCTGAGTCCGCATACATTTGTAATTGTATCCCTCCAATAGTCATTTCGCACATAGGTTTTTTCTTTATCACACTATTGTCAATATTCAGGATAATAGGAAGACCCTCTGTGATGTTCAACATGTAAGATCTTTCAAACTCTTCTTTATTGTCGAAGTCATTGTCACTAACTTCTCCATCTTCCACGCACCGTACTTTTTTACCTTTATTTTTCCTACAAGCTTTAGCAATGTGGCCAACTACACCACAGACAGAACACCTTTGTTTAATCGCTGGGCATCCTTTAAAATTCGCCAAATGCGAGCTGCTATCACACCTGTAACATCTAAATTTGCTTGAGTCTGTAGGAAATTTGCTTGAGTCTGTAGGATTTTCTTTAACGGATTTGTTTTTTTTGTAAACTGGTTTGATTTTAGAATTATCAATCTTGGAAACAGTGTTGCTTACTTTGCTACTTTCCTCAACTTTAACATTAACTTGTTTTGCGCTTCTGCTGGACATTTCTGCTTTTCTAACAATCGTAAGAATGTCCTCCAATTTGGAATCACCATTGACCCAAAGCCTATCCTGGATACAGGTGTCTTTGATGTGCATGACAACCTGATCCCTAATGAAATCCTCTTGTAGATTTCCAAATTGACAATCCAGAGAAAGAGTTCTTAACGCGGAAACGTAATTGTCCACTGGTTCATCAGAATTCTGTTTTCTCTGGAAGAATTTATATCTTAGTATGCCAATGCAAACTTTTGTTGAAAAATAACGGTCGAAATCATTGACAGCTGCGATAAAAATATTCTGATCAGAGCCGCCTGTAGGTCTAGACATTTGGTTGTAGGCTTTGAGACCCTCTGGACCAACGGAGTGAAGGAAAATACCTTTCTTTTCTGCAGGAGACATTTTTCCTTTAACGTCTAACGTCTCTATATAATTAAGAAAATAGGCTTTCCATTCCACCCATTCCATACAAGGACTACCACCCGCTGGCCAAAAGCACTGGGGAGGAGCTAAATTGTAATTTTGTGCGTTAGCCATTATCGTTTCAAAGAACAAGAAACGAAAAGAGAAAAAAAAACGCTATTCAGACTGTGAGAATATTTAACCAGCCAGTTACACAATAGACTTGTGTCTAAAAAAAATCAGATTAAATAAACCTTGAACAAAACAAGTTGAAAAAGTTCACGTAATCTCCACAACACTGTGTAAATTAAAATGAGAATTCACTCTGTAAGTAGGCAGAACCTTGAAAAAGTTCACGTAATCTCCACAACACTGTGTAAATTAAAATGAGAATTCACTCTGTAAGTAGGCAGAACCTTGATTCTAAACCATTGTGTAATTTGAAAAAAAAATGAGAATTCACTCCGTAAATAAGCAGTACCTTTGAATTATAAAAGATCATGAATCTGAAGTCCTGATCTCCTGTTGCTAAGCGATGAGCGCTACCTCCACTGAAATTGACGAAGAACAACAAGAAAAAATGGCGGCAAGCTGCTTGCGTGCGTGAAGACCATCAAAAGGAAAGTGCAGAGCGTTGCTGGCGCTTCCTGGAGACGTCACACATGCGCACGTCACAGTGAGGAACAGCCAGCTGTAGAGACAACGGAATGCAGAGCACTGGGTGAGTACGAAGAAATTGTGAATTTCGTTTTAAATCCGCTTGAAATGTCCCTGGGCAAGCTAGACGCTTCTTAAAAAAAGGTCCAAAGTCGTATACTTGCGCTGGTGATGAAGCTTACGTTCAGAATCAACGAGAAGCTTCTCCCATGCACGCGAGTTTGTTTCTTCTTCCTTAATCCTTTTGGATAGTGGTGCTGTTAACGATTCGCTCGTTGCCAAGTTTGTAATGTAGGAATCTCGCACTCAGTGAGAATCATTGAGTATTTAATGAAGAAAACAGCACCACAAGAAAGTACGTCCACCGGCCACAGGAACAGGTTAACAACTGCCTCCCAAGAACTCTCCCCGGCACGGACCCAGACTCTAGAACATCCATAGAGTCTAACCAGGGTCCGTGCCCAAACAAGTTTACTTATGAACTAACATATGCTCGCGCTACGCGCGACAGTAAACACAACAATATCTCAAAAGCCTTCGACTCTGTCAATCATGGTCACATTATACAGAGTCTCGCAAGGCACAGAGTTCCATCATACATCAGAGATAATAAAAGACTTATACACTGACTCAACATTTTTCAAGGTAAAGAACAACAAAGCAACTCCTGAAATAACAATGAAATCTGGAGTCAAACAAGGTGACTCTTTATCCCCACTGCTATTTAACATTGCCATGGATCCTCTGACCTGTGATCTTCAGAAAAACAGCAAGGGATTCACATTCAGATCAGATGGTCATACTGAGCAAATCACCGCGCTTGCCTTTGCCGATGACATCGCAGTACTCAGCAGCACCAAGGAAGGAATGAGTACAAATCTGAAAATCATTAAAAAGTTCAGTAAAACAAGAGGATTAAAATTAATGTGAAAAAGACACATGGATTTTATATCAGTCACCATAAAGATAAAATCCTGATTAACAACTGTAAACCATGGCAGTTTGAAAAAGAAAATATTGAAAACATTCATCCAGGAGAAAGTGAGAGATACCTCGGATTGAACTTTGACCCACACACTGGCCATAAAAGCAACAACAAAATTAATGAGGTTCTTTTTAATTGGGCTAAAAAACTTGATAATCTACCACTTAAGCCCATGCAGAAAATAGAAATTTTGTGTCAGTACTTGGTCCCTAAACTGTCGTTTAAATTAGAAATGACAGGAACAGAAGCTAAAACTTTAAATGTTCTGGATCAAACAATAGAAAAGTATGTCAAACATTTTCTACACCTTCCCCCATACACATGTGAAGGTCTCCTATATTCGAAAAGATCATTTGGGGGCCTCAGTATACCAAAACTATGTACAACTATTGGTCTAAATAAAGTCAATAGTTTATTGTATCTCAGGGCAGCTCCAGATTTGTACAGAGCTCATTCATTCATGTATGCAGGAGAAGTAATAAATGAAAAAATTGATGACATCATCAACGCACATACTCAGCATTTTAGACAGTAGGTTTCTGAGTTATGATTTGAATTTGTTAGCAACATATGATTGGAGAAAAGAAGAATTTGAGAAATGGGAATATCTCCCTGTCCAAGGCGATGGTACAAAATACTTAGCAAGTAATCCAACCTCAAACTTCTGGATCAGCAAGCATAACAAAATGAAAGAAAATCAGTACATAGCTGCGCTGATGTTAAGAGCAAATGTTTTATATACTAAAGAAACCATCACTAGGGGAAAAAATCGTACATTTGCTACATGCAGGTACTGTAAAGATGTTTGCAAATCAATTTCACATATTTCAGGTGCATGTCCTAAAACCAAGGACATTAGTATAAAAAGACATAATAAAATTCTGGAATTACTCATTGTTAGAGCAAAAAGGTGTGGTTGGATGGCATATAGGGAACCTCATGTTAAGAATAAACAAGGTGAACTACGAAAACCAGATGTAGTGTTTACCAAAAATGGTACAGCTGTAGTGATTGGTGTTTCAATTTGTTATGAAAACTCACAGAATTCCCTTGAATTAGCATTTGAGAGTAAAGTTAAATACTATCAGAATCTGTTACAGCAAATTAAAGATCTCACCAAATGTAACACTAAAATTTCATGGCTTTATTGTTGGATGTCGTGGTATTTGGCCTCAATATAATGATGTTGTTCTGGCTGATCTAGGTCTGCAAATATCATTTCCATTCAAGAAAAATGTTTGGCTCTAAAAGCAGCTGAGGCTTTAGAGAGCAGGGGGCGCCAGGAACAGGTACCAGCTCAGGTCGAATTTAGAGCTCCATAAGGTGGGTTTCCAGGCGGCAGGTATCGGGTCTGAAACAGAGCCAGGGTCTGGTGCTATTGCTTCCTCACCTAAGGGGCGGAAGACGGAAAAGAAGGGAAAAAGCTCAAAAGAGGGGGTCGGCGAGCCGAATCAGAGACTTCCTAAGAATTTGCCCCTCCGAGGTAAACCGACCCCATCTTTGAAGTCCTATTTTAAAATCTTGGAGCAGGCCATGGATTCTAAGGGGAGCTGCTCACCTCCTCTATCTTCTTTACCCAAGTCAGCATCTAAGTTAACAGGAAAGAAAGCTCCAAATGCGTCACAGCTTCCTACTCAACCATCGAGGGGTTCAATTCATACTACACAACCCCCTGCAGGTATTAGTACGACCCAAGGGGGCTTACCTCTAGCCAACAGATACTCTATTCTAGACTGTGACTCAGTAATACAAGAGGCTCCACCAGGTGATGGGGTAGCCCCACAGCTGAGTATGGATACCCCTGTTGGTCCCAGGCTCTCTCAATTAGAGTCTTTGTTACTAAACATGAGGGAGGATTTGTTATCTAAGTTTGCAATTTCCGAGGCAAATCAAAAAAGCATTCATGATCAATGTGCCAACTTAGAGGCTAAGTTGGACGAAGTGTCTAAGCGAACTGGAGTATTGGAAGAAGAGGTGTCCCTGCTTAAAGGGGCCTCCCAGCGACACAAGGGAGATCTAGAGGCTCTCAGGTTGCAAAACAAAAGCCTCCAAATGGATATCGAGAGACTCGAGATACATTCGAGAAGGAACAATCTCAAATTTTTGAAGATTCCTGAGGGAGCCGAGAAAGGGGATGTTAAAGCATTTATTTGCAATCTGCTTAGAGAGGGGGTACTAAAAGATAGGCCGGATATAGACCTTGAGGCCGAAATTCAAAGAGCTCACAGAGATCCCCTTAGGCTTCATAAGGAGAGGAAGGCACCCAGGAAAATCCTGGTGAATTTCCTAACCTATACGGTAAAGGAGCTAATACTGACCAGAGCACTATCTGATACAACCCTCCAGATAGATTCTATCAGATATCTGATCAGGTCAGATGTTCGAAAAGCCACAGCACAAAGGCAGTGGGAGCTGGGAAATAGAATGCCCGACCTGAGGAGCCTTGGTGCCCAGGTTCAAATGAAATTCCCTACATTCTTAAAAGTTGTTTGGAGGAATAAGAATCATAATTTTCTATCCCCGCATGAAGTTGACTCCTTCATAACCTCAATAATAGAGAGTTCTTAGTAAAACTCCCTAATGGAATTTAATTGAAAATAGAAGGAGAGGAAAAAAAAAAAAGTGGAAAAGGGTGGGAAAAAAGAAGATAAATAAATAAATAAATAAATAAATAAAAAGGAAAAAAAGGGAGGGAAAAGGGAAAAAAAAAAAAGGATAGGAGGAGAAAAGACGAACAAAGGGAAGGAAAGATAAGATGTAAGAAGTGGGAGAATGGAAGCAGGGAGAGAAGGAAAGAAAGAGAGGGAAGGGAATGAAAAGGGGACAGGTTTTTTCCCTTTAGTTATTAGTCATTAGTCACCCGGCTCGTATATAGGAGTCTGTTTTTTTTTTTTTTTGTATTTGAGTAACCGACGGGAGGAAGCTAGGTCAGACTACAGGAGCCCCCATAGGCGACAAGATCGCCAGAGTAGGTATGGGAGGGGTTCCTCGGGGGGGGGCGGGTCGTGGGCTGGTAGGGGCAAAAGGGGTAAAAAAAATTCTCTTATACACATTAATGAATACACTGGTTATGGAAGGGAGCAGGGTTCGTGGTGATAGATGGAATGGTTAATATGAATAATAAAATCAAATTTGTTAGCTGGAATGTGAATGGCCTAAGAGACAGGAGGAAACTTTCAAGGGTTAATGAATATTTATTTATGTCAGGGGCTCAGGTTTGTTTATTGGAAGAAACCCATTTATAGAAAAGAGAGTGTGAGTCCGGTCTTGGAAAGGCTAAGTGGATACAAGAAGTCCTATGCTCAGACCAGAGTGGTAGTACTAGAGGGATAGCAATACTGATCAGAGCTAATGCAGGAATTAAGGTCGTGAAATTTGATACGGATCAGTCAGGGAGGTGGCTGGTGGCGTCTCTACAAAGTCAGGGCATTCCTTTTGTATGTGCTGTATATTATGGACCGAATCAAGACCTACCAGGGGCACTCCTCAAGCTGAGAGCAACTCTCTTAGACTATACAGGGCCAGTTATTTTAGGGGGTGATTTCAATCTGATTTTGGATGACAAGCTGGATAGAACATCAAGGGTTAAATTTACACCCCCAGTAAAATCCCGGAGAGAGCTCAAAAATCTAGTTAAAGATCATAACCTTACGGACGTCTGGAGATATAGAAACAGCACAAAGAGGGACTTTTCTTTCTATAGCCGTAGGCACGGCCACCACTCCAGAATAGACTTTTTACTCATTAATTAGATGCTACTTGCGGCCGTTGATACTATCGAATATACCCCAGCTATCTTGTCGGACCACTCAACTGTGGAGTTAACCATTAATTTTAAAGCAAAAGAAATACAAAGGAGATGGACTCTAGACAGACTTATGCTATTAGAGGAGGGGATAAAAATGGAGATGATAATTTTGACTGTGGACTTCTTTAATAATAACATAGGCTCAGCCTCCCAACAAGTGGTCTGGGAATCATTTAAAGCTTTTCTGCGTGGTATGCTGACCTCTTTGTCACTTGTGAGGAATAGGAAGAATAAAGAGAAGAAGGAAGAAGAGCTTCGTAAAATTAAATTGAAAGAGCTGGAACTTCAAGTAGCCGCAGCCAATCAGTCCAGTATGAAAACTCTCCTGCAAAAGGAACTAGATGGCCTGCGAGCAGATTATCAAGCGGGCCTGGACAAGGTCCTCAAAGCCAGATGGGACGCTAGCAAACTTCAAAATTTTTCATATGGGGAGAAATGTGGTCGCCTCCTTGATTGGAAATCTCGGATAGATAGAAATAGAAATTTGATCACCAGTCTAACCCAGGGAAGCTCGGGTATTGTTATAAGCGATGATGAGAAAATTAGGGAGGAGGTTGAATCCTTTTTCAAAACGCTGTACACGGCTAAAATAAACCAATACCCTTTGCTATTAGAAAACTGGCTAAGTAAGATACAGCTTCCATGTCTGGCGGAAGAGAACAATAGTTTCCTTGCCTCAGACATAAAAGAAGGTGAGGTTAGAGCTCAGTTGATGAGAATGGCTAATGGTAAGGCAGCTGGGCCCGATGGTCTCCCTGTGGAAGTTTATAGGATAATTATAGACCAAATAGTGCCTGTCCTTACAACTCTGTGCAACAAAATCTTTGCAGACGGGGGGAATGCCCCCGATTCATGGGCAGAGGCTACTCTATCTTTAATCCTGAAACCAAATAAAGATCCATTAAAGATTGAATCCTATAGGCCAGTTTCACTATTAAATACAGACTATAAGGTCTTTGCTGGCGTGCTTGCAGCTAGACTTGCTAAAACGGTTAAGACAATTATCCATCAAGATCAAAGGGGTTTCATCCCAGATAGACAACTAAACGAACTGACATTTCAAGCTATCGCAGCGATAGATGTTGCTATCAGTAAGAAGCTTCCTTTGACCCTGGCGGCAGTGGATGCCGCGAAGGCGTTTGACCAGGTAGATTGGCTATATCTATGGAGGGTTTTGGGAGCCTTTGGTTTTCCAAACAAATTCATAATGGCTATGAGGTCTCTTTACCGCTCCCCACGGGCAAAGATATTAATCAACGGTCTTTTAACCAACTGGGTACCAATTGCCCGCGGGACCAGGCACGGCTGTCCGCTGTCACCCTTATTGTTTGATTTATATATTGAGCCTTTTGTTTGTTTGCTTAGGTCTGACCTAGTATTTGAACCCTTTAGGATTTCTGATTTAGAATTAAAATTTGCTTTATATGCAGATGATCTTCTTATGTTCACTTCAAACCCTGGGGTTGCCTTGCCCAAAATAATAGCTTTAGCTGAAGAATTTGGGGAGTTCTCTGGTTATTCCATTAATAAAGAAAAAACTGAAATCATGGAGTGGAACCAAGAGGTCAGTACGGTGGGAGCTAAGTCAAAAATGAGGTACCTGGAGGTCCTTTTGACCCATAAATTGGAGGATATTACTAAAACCAACATGGATAAGGTTTCTAAGGAGGTTTGTGCTCTATTGCAAAGATGGTCATCACTCCCTTTTAACATCTTTGGGAGGGTGAATCTAATTAAGATGATCATCCTTCCTAAACTTACTTTTTTATTCAATTCCATCCCCTTATCCTTTAATACCGCATCTATTAAAAAGCTGCAAGGGAAACTGGGTTCCTTTATCTGGAACTCTAAATCGCCAAGGGTAGCATGGAAGAAGCTTAGGAGATCTTTAAAGACAGGAGGTCTGGCCTTCCCGGATTTATTGGTGTATTGTCATGCTTTCCATTTTAAAAATTTTAGACCCTTGGCGGGGGAGATAGAGGCAACATCGTTAGGCTTATTATTTCAAGTGTTGTTACGGGATGTACCACAGGGCCAATCATATTTTCTTTTTAAGTTTGGAGACCCAACATTTTTTAAAAAGATAAGACTAAAGGTTTTGGGGACAGCTATCAGAAATTGGGTTTTTGTAAGGCAGAAGCTTGATATTCCTTACTATGCGGTGCAGGCTCCAATTTGGGACTCTCCAGGAACACCGGACTGCCTTGAAGACTCACTGTCTCGCCCTCTCAGGGCCGCTGGGATTGAGCGGTGGGGAGATCTCCAGGTCGACTCGTAGCTTCTCAGCTGGGAGGCAATATCGGGTCTTACCGGGGGTTCACTCACTAGGTTTAAATACCACCAGCTATACAGATGGTGGTTAACTAAGCCCTGGAATCTCAATAACCCTAATCCAAAATTTGATCTTGTACACAGGAAGAAAAAGTGGAAGAATCAAATCTCATACTGGTATACAGCTATGTTAGAATCCAAAAACATCTCTGAACTAGAGGTACAAAAGCTATGGAATAATATACTAGTATCAGAGAGTGCAGACTTGGTGGATATTTGGGTTCATTCATTTACTACCCTGCAGGCTGTGGTGAAGCCGGCCACATTAAAGCGGAATCATTTGTACACCATGTATAGGGCATATATATCCCCAAAGAAACTTATGAAATTTGCTAATCTAGAATATTATTGCCCAAGATGCAGACTCCTGGCCGCCGATGATGTGCATATGCTGGCCGCCTGTCCAGAAATAAAAAACTGCTGGGATTCAGTACAGGGCTTTCTGGGGGAGGTTCTCCAGAAACCAATGGTAATAACGACAAGCACTATTCTCTCTGGACCTGGAGCAGTTTATAACAGTGACGATCTCAACACAAGGTAAATTTTTTATGTCATGCTCCTGGCCAGGCGAGAGTTATGCAGAGCCTGGAAGGATCCATTACCTCCTTCTTTTTCAAACTGCCTTAAACATGTTATTTTTACCAGTAAGTCAGACATGGCATGTGATCATACAAGCTTTGAAAAAATCTGGAAGCCCCTGGTGGCATGGCAAGACAGGTAAAGGTAATTTGGTGCTCCTATGATTTATCTTGGGCCCTGTTGGTTCCTAAACCTCCCTAGTAACGCAGGGAGCCAGCAATGGCGTGAAAAGGAGTGGATTGGGAAAGCAGTGGTAACTTGAGGGACCAGGCACGGCTCAGTTTGAACTTGGTTGTTTAACATCAGGGACGGGCAGGATTGACCTTTTCAACTTGAGTCACCTAAGCTCCCTTCAAGAAATTCCATAACGTTATATGAGGAAACCAAAAAAAAAAGAAAAAAAAAAAAAAGAAAAATGTTTGGCTGACTACTTTAATGGACACTCTTAAAATGTGCCAAGTATTCATGGACAATTGAACAACAAGCTTATACTGAGATGCACACTTTCTTGCAGCACACATGTCACCCTTATATAGCATATTGTTTTAAACCGTTGATCCCTCAATATTTAAATGTGATTATACAGTTACATATTTGTTTATAGTTGACACAAGATTTAATATAGATGTGTATTTTATAGATGTGAATTCTTTAGAATCTTATAGATGTTTGTGTGTAATTTGTAGAAGTGTATTTTTATAGATGTGTGCTTATAACAATTTAGATACAATTGTGTACATCATAATTATTGAAATGTCTTGAATGATTAATAGGTCTCAAATATTTACATACACATAATTACCACACATTGATTATTGATGTCCTGCTAATCATACTTTAATTTCTCAAGACTGTTCAGTTTAATTTTAAATTGTTGGAATAGTACTGCAGGGTGTACTATCTCTGGCCTATATGTGATACCAGTTCGAGTGAGGACAGCGTTCAGTGTGGCTGCACTCCTCAGAGAAAGAATGTTGTATTGTTGGAAGCAAAACCGGTTTCACACTGATGGGCAGCATAATAACCCAGAATGAGCCACGGCGAGGTGGTACAGATAGCCAAATCCCTTGTTATCTAATTAGTGATGCGCAAGAATGGCTGAATGAGATTCCCACTGTCCATACCTACTATCTAGCAAAACCACAGCCAAGGGAACGGGCTTGGCAGAATCAGCGGGGAAAGAAATCCCTGTTGAACTTGACTCTAATCTGGCACTGTGAAGAGACATGAGAGGTGTAGGATAAGTGGGAGGCCCTTGGGCCGCCGGTGAAATACCACTACTCTTATTGTTTTTTCAGTTACCCGGTGAGGCGGGGGGCGAGCCCCGTGGGGCTCTCGCTTCTGGCCGGGCACGACACGCTCCGGGGACAGTGGCAGGTGGGGAGTTTGACTGGGGTGGTACACCTGTCAAACGATAATGCAGGTGTCCTAAGGTGAGCTCAGGGAGGACAGAAACCTCCAGCGGAACAGAAGGGCAAACGCTCGCTTGATCTTGATTTTCAGTATGAATACAGACCGTGTAAGTGGGACCTCAAGATCCTTCTGACTTTTTAGGTTTCATGCAGGAGGTGTCAGAAAAGTTACCACAGGAATAACTGGCTTGTGGCGGCCAAGTGTTCATAGTGACGTCGCTTTTTGATCCTTCGATGTCGGCTCCTCCTATCATTGTGAAGCAGAATTCACCAAGCATTGGATTGTTCAACCACTAATAGGGAACGTGAGCTAGGTTTATAACGTCGTGAGACAGGTTAGTTTTATCTTACTGATGATGTGTTGTTGCAATAGTAATCCTGCACAGTACGAGAGGAACCACAGGTTCAGACATTTGGTGTATGTGCTTGGCTGAGGAGCCAATGGGGCGCAGCTACCATCTCTGGGATTATGAATGAACGCCTCTAAGTCAGAATCCCCCCTAAACCGTAACGATACCGCAGTGCTGTGGAGCCCCGGTTGGCCTGGAATGGCCGGCCTCTCTTGGGGGTCAGTGCATAGGGCTGCTCGCTTGGGAACTGGAGTATGGAACTGACGGGGGCCGCCCCCATCAGCCTTAGTGCACCGCATGCTCGTTGGGCATCCGGGGCTAAATCATTCGTAGATGACCTGATTCTGGGTCAGGGTTTTGTAAGTAGCAGAGCAGCTACCTTGATGCGATCTATTGAAAGTCATCCTCTGAGCCAAGCTTTTGTCTCTCAGTGCGTGGGCGCCCGCCGACGCCCTCCTCCACCACACCCAGGGGTGGGTCCCTCTGCGACTGGGCCGGCAGGAAGGATGCAGAGGGAGTAATGTGGCCTGCGGGAGGCTGCATCCACCACGTGCCCTCCGGCACGGGGGTCTCCCCCTCTCATCCCTTCCCCACCGGGGTGCATGGATGGGGGCCGCCATCCCTTGCGAGTCAGCAGGGTAACCAGATGGCTTGGGCCGGCCGGGCCTCCCCTTCCTGCTGCTCTTGGGCAAGTAGGAAGGCGAGCAGTGCCAGCCCTGGGGAAGGAGCCTCCTGAATGGCTGCCTCAGAGCACCTGTCCACCCTCGGCCGGACTGCAAGGGCGACTCGGTATGGCACCCTCCCAGGCCATCTGGGTGCTGGGTCATCCCGGGCCATCTGGTCACCTGACTGCTGAACCAGATGGCCCTGCGGGCCGGGTGATCAGCTGGCCCTGCAGGCTGGGCGACCAAATGGCCCTGCGGGCTGGGTGACTAGATGGCCCTGTGGGCCAGGTGACCAGATGGCCCTGCAGGCTGGGTGACCAGATGGCCGGCCTGCTGGCCAGCCGGGTTGTCTCCAACTTTTGTCCTTCCCCAGAGTTCTGTAAGCCCCCACTACAAGAGGGCTTAATAGTTGAGGAAAATAGGCTCCCCAGGCAGGCCGGTCGGGAGAGGACGTGGCCTGGGATTAACCCTCCTTGGTTCCAGCCGAGGGTCCGGGCGCTGGGGACAGAGGTTCACTGGGGCCCGGTGAGGCTCTCCCCGGCCTGGCTAGGTTTCAGAAGCTGGGACCGGGCCCGGGGCTCGTGCACTGTCCCAGGGTGTGGGAACCCCCTGTCCTGCAAGCAAGCCAAGGGTACAGGACCTGGGGATGGGTGTCCACCGGGGCCCAGGAGTCTCTCCCCAGCCTGGCTAGGGTTTGGAAGCTGCGACCGGGCCCGGGGCTTGTGCTCCATCTGGCGGGCCCCGGGGTTCAGGCGACCTCTGTACTGCAAGCCAGCCGGTGGTCCAAGCGCTGGGGAAGGGGGTCCACCGGGGCCCAGGGAGGCTCTCCCTGGCCTGGCTAGTGTTTGGAAGCTGGGACCAGGCCCGGGGCTCGAGCTCTGTCCGGCGGGTTCTGGGGTGTGGGAGCCACCCCCATACTGCAAGCCAGCTGAGGGTCTGGGCACTGGGATGGGGGTCCACCGGGGCCTGTGGAGGCTCTACCTGGCATGGCTATTTTCAGAAGCAGGGACCGGGCCAGGGAGCCGGGCTGGCTGGCTTTATCCGCTCCGCTGGCGTTTTCTGCCCACCCCTACAAATCACTCGACTCAGACCAATGCTGTCTCCTCATTCTCCTAGACCTGTCAGTAGCAGCATTTAACATAGTAGATCACAAACTTCTCATTAAGGTTCTCCAAGAAAGGGCTGGAATGGATCCTCTAATGGTTCTCCCCTTCCTACACAACTGCAGCCAGAGAATCAAAATCAAAATATGAGTCTCACCTTCACCCAGTCATAGGGGAGTTCCTCAAGGGTCAGTGCTCTCCCCCCAACTTTTCAACATTTACATGGAACCCCTCACCTCCCGTCTCAAAATAGCTAACATTCCCTTCCACCTATATGCTGATGATACTCAGATTTACTTGGAAACCTCCTCCCTTGAAGACATTCAAAGACCCAATGACATACTGAGGGAAGTACAAAACTGGCTCTCAAGTAACCACTTAAAACTGAATCCTGACAAAACCGGATTACTCCTCACATCGAACAAAGAAGAGTACTCCCAAATGGTTGAATGGCTAAAAGCTATTGTTGCACTCAATGACAACCTCACCTTGGCCAACTCTGTTAAATCTCTAGGTATAACACTAGACCCAAAACTGGAAATGGCCAAACACATTAAGAACTCAGCTAAGAGCGCATTGCTTAACCTGAAGCTACGGAACAAAATGAAACCTTTCATCCCGCCCAAAGATCTCAAACAAGCCACCCAATCATTGGAGCTCTCAAGATTAGACTATGGGAATGCAGTCCTCTCAGGAATTGCTAAATCACATCTTGCTCCCCTTACATCTCTCAACGCACAGCCAGAATGATCACTAGAATCAAGAAATGTGATAACATTTCACCTGCACTCACTGCAGCTTGCTCCCAGATATTACATCTGTTGAAACCAGGCTCTTGTTTTTGAAGATCACAGATTTAAAAAATGTACGTGGAAGAGAGAAATGTCCATGGTGGCTGACGGTTTTCAATATATTCTAATTGACTTGTAAAATGAAACCCACTTTTGAGGATCTAATTTATTTGTAGTATCATTGGAGCCTTGAAATTATCATTCTCACTTGGTACATCTATTCATATAATCATGTGCCACTGGGCTCAACATTTTTTATGTTCTTATTAAGTCAAAGGGTTGAATTCCATATTTTGTCAAGTGTATGCAATTAAACAGATTAGCATGAACAGGACTACCAGAAAAAGAAAGGTTTGAGACTAGCATGGAATTAACTATACTTGATTACGCACAATTCTTATCCTATAATGTGATATATAAAAAATATAATAATGTGAAATAGTTTGTCTCATTCGATATTGTTAGACCTGGCATCATTGGCGTGGGTCTCCCTTCCATTTTTTGATGTTGCCTCATGTGTTTTTGCTGGTGTTAGATGCCTTGGGCACTGTGCCACTGTGCAAGTGCTCCCTTTGATAACTTGATGAATGGATTAGTGATTCCATGATTGGCTGATTTGGTTTACTTGTCAGACCCTAGTACAGTGCACTGAGTTTGCCCAGGGCTAGTAAATCAAATGCTGCTGGTGGGCTATTAGCACTGGTTGTGCCACCCACGGAAGCATATTGAAAAAGTGTGTCTCAGGTCTGCCATTGCAGAGCCTGTGTGCAGTCTGGTACTGCCATGTTGACTGGCCAAGTGAACCTACTTGCCAGTCCCTAAACGTTCCATTTTCTTCATAACAGACACCCCTATGGTAGGCCCAATGGCAGGGTTCATTGTAAGGATAAGGTAGGGCATGCCCTGGTGTGTGTGGAATATCCTAATAGTGAATTACAGCCATTTTCACTATTGCACGGCTGCCTGTTCCCCATAGACCAGAATGGGCAGTTTGATTATAGCATCTTATAATCTTAACTGACTCACGGAACTAGGTAGAAATTCGAGTTTAGTATGCCTGAACTCAGAATGTTAAAATGAATCTTTTATTGCAGTTGGTTTTAACATTTTGTGTTGGAAAATACCACTTTTTGAAAGTAGGTCTTTTCTTGCCTAACTATCCAAGCCTGCCTCTGCTAGGTTGTGTATACCTTGCCGGGAGTTTGAGTGACAGGAGCTGGGGGATTGCAGGAGACAGGGTGAGTCAGCACAGGGCTGAATAGAGAGATCTGCATGTAGAGATTTGCACGTAGATGGGTGGGAGGAGTTGCACCTGGTACCTGAATAGGGTTGTGCCTTGCCTCCACAATACTGGCTCCACCTCATGTGGTGTGTCTGTTGTCCCTGGCCTACACTGTGAAAGGAATGGAGGAGTCATGTAAACAGAGTGCTCCAGGACTGACCAGAACTTGTTTGGACTAGGCAAGGGCCTCTCTGCCTTCAGAGAACAAAGGGAAAATGAGTAGAAAAGGGGGGATCCAGACCCCAGAACTTTAGATCACTTTTGGGAAACAAGAAGAACCTTTGCTGAGGACAGGAACCAGAGAAATTGAGGAAGAAACTTTCCCTAGCTGAGTGCTGTCTGAGGGATTGGCCTGCAGTGGTTGCCTGACTGCCAAAGAAAGGAGAAAGGACTTTGTGCTACTTTCAAATCAACTTGTGAAGGATCTCCAAGGGCTTGAGATAGAGCTTGCCTCCTTCTGAAGTCTCAGGAACAACGGACTTCACCCACCAGCTCCCCAAGTGTTCTTTTAAAGTGCCTACAGTTGTGCTGGGCCTTCTGAGGGACTGCGTGTCAAAAGGAGCTTGAAGCACGACTCACAAAGTAGCATGTTGCCGCCGCAGACACTGTTGTCACATCACTGGAGAAGGGTGTCGCTGCTGCAGCTGTTGCTTTGCATCGCAGAAGCACCTCGCATCGCCGGAGAAGAGTGTTGCCGTCGCATCAGACACCGTCCATCATCAGAGAAACGTGTCGCCATCGCAGCCGCTGTTGTCGCATCACCGAAGAAGGGTGTCGCCGCTGCAGCTGTTGCATCACATCGCCGAGGCGCCTCGCATCACTGGAGAAGAGTGTCGCCGTCGAATCAGATGCCGTCTCATCACCGGAGAAGCGTGTCGTAGGGCCTGTCGTGGCTCAGAAGAATTGTTGGGTCGCAGCACGGCCGTCAAGCATGCATGAATCGTGTTGCATCAAGAAGAAGATGACATTTTGTTTCATCGTACCGGATCTTCATCGCATCACGGCGTTGCAGGTTGCACCGCCATGGAAGCGCAGTAAGAAACCAATGAATCAGTTCCCCATGCCAAGAAGATCCGACGCATCCCCTATGCATTAGTAGGGACCCAACTCATCACCGTTCTTGCGTGTAAGGAACAGACGCATCACCTTCCCTGCAACACTTTCGTTGTATAGCATTACGCATCCAAAGGTACATTGAACTCAAAATGTTGCATTTACGATCTTAAGAGACCTAAGCTATTTCTACCATTTTAAGTACAGTATTGTGGAGTTTTGTTGTTTGTGGTCTTGTGATAAGTCTATATGAAGAATACTTATTTTTTATATAAAACCTGTGTGGTGTCAATCTGTAGTGTAGTCACTGGATTTCTGTATGTATTCACAAATGCTTTACACACTGCCTCTGACATAAGCCTGTCTGCTCGTGCCAAGCTACCAAGGGGGTGAGCAGGGGTTTTTAAGGAGTGTACCCCCCTTACCCTGACTGGATGCAAAGGGCCCCTATTTGGTCAAAGGTACCTACCTCTGCCAACTAGAGACCCCCAAATCTAACAAATATGTTTCAATTCTTAAAATGTTATTATCTGAAAGAAATCATTTGTAGGGCACACTTCTGTTGGTAATAATGTCTTACATTTACGATTTGGAGGCAATCTAGGATCATAACTGGTGGAACAAGTGCCAGGATGAGTTAACCTCTATCAGAGTTCTTCTTGCATCCATTACATCTGACTCTGAAGAACAGATCCCTGGGTCTTTTGGCTTAACTGAATAAGGTCAACTCAAACTCAGCTTCTTTCCAGTAAAATCCCAGATGTACCCTAGAAGAGGACTCATCTCAAATATGTGCATCCACCAAAGTTGAGTATCCTGTCTGAAGTGTTTACATGGGAACCTCCAAATAATATTGTATATAATAATGGGAACAAGATGGTGCACAATTCTAAAGCATTTTATCTGGACCACAACAGAAGAGCAGAAGCTAATACTGAAGCCAAAAGACAAGAGAAAAAAACAGTACGTGAAGAACAGAACAATTCAATTGGTGAATAAGATATTGTGAGGATGTACTCCCACTACCATACCAGGGCTTAACATTGAGAACTATTACATGGCAAGTACATCATGTTTGTCAATCCGTTCTCCCGCCCTTCTGTCTATCTATCTATCTATCTATCTATCTATCTATCTATCTATCTATCTATCTATCTATCTATCTATCTATCTATCTATCTATCTATCTATCTATCTACTATCTATCTATCTATCTATCTATCTATCTATCTATCTATCTATCTATCTATCTATCTATCTATCTATCTATCTATCTATCTATCTATCTATCTATCTATCTATCTATCTATCCATCCATCCATCCATCCATCCATCCATCCATCCATCCATCCATCCATCCATCCATCCATTTATCCATCTATCTATCTATCTATCTATCTATCTATCTATCTATCTATCTATCTATCTATCTATCTATCTATCTATCTATCTATCTATCTATCTATCTATCTATCTATCTATCTATCTATCTATCTATCTATCTATCTATCTATCTATCTATCTATCTATCTATCTATCTATCTATCTATCTATCTATCTATCTATCTATCTATCCATCCATCCATCCATCCATCCATCCATCTATCTATCTATCTATCTATCTATCTATCTATCTATCTATCTATCTATCCATCCATCCATCCATCCATCCATCCATCCATCCATCCATCCATCCATCCATCCATCCATCCATCCATCCATCCATCCATCCATCCATCCATCCATCCATCCATCCATCTATCTATCTATCTATCTATCTATCTATCTATCTATCTATCTATCTATCTATCTATCTATCTATCTATCTATCTATCTATCTATCTATCTATCTATCTATCTATCTATCTATCTATCTATCTATCTATCTATCTATCTATCTATCTATCTATCTATCTATCTATCTATCTATCTATCTATCTATCTATCTATCTATCTATCTATCTATCTATCCACACAGACAGAGAGGGTGGCAGTTGGCAGGCTTCATAACAAGCTATCATGCATTGTGGTCAATTGAGGTTATAAAACTCCTGCAAGGCTGCCCAGCCCAAATATTGAGGGGGCAATTAAGCCAAGCACATAACTCCAGCACAAGGCTGATAACAGAGGAAGGATGGGCTCACCTATGGCATTCTCACATCTGCTGCTCTGTACCCACAAATGCAACAATCAATACTTTAGCTCAATGCCTAACACTTGTCACTTTTCTAGTTCATCTTCTTTACATCAACAGTAGTATTCTGGTCAGAAATTCAATTTTTTTAACTGGTCATAATTGTTCAGCAATGCTTCCATAGTATCTGTATCAACAGTAGTTTTGTCGCCAGGCTTTTAAACTGGAGCACTACTCCATGACATTTTTCTTCCTCTGTATTTCAGCCAGATTTAAGTGGTTTCTTCCATCCAGTTCCATACTGTTTCTGGTTTGTTTGTTTTGTCTTTCAATTTCACCAAAAATAGTAGCATGTATCTGACCTCCCATTCTCTGAGCTTGTAATTTACCACTTTTCACCACTTCCTTTGTCTTGTACAGTATACAAATAGTTAGGAAACATCCTTTTCCAGGTGCTGAGTGTGCCTGCAGTATGGGATCATCATCTTGATAGTACCGCCATTTTGCAATGATCAATCATAGAGGTGCTCCCAGTCTTGGCAGTGGACTAAGGGCTCTGTGCACCCTCTTAACTGCAATCAAATTGGACAGCTACTCAAGTTTTAGCAGGTCGGGAGTCTTCTACGACCAATTGTATTGAGAGGCCTTCAAACTTCATAGAAGGCCCCAAAAATCTCATTTGTTTGCACCTTGCTTTTCTCTTTGTGTTATTTGCCCAGTCCTTCATCGTCCTGGAGTTTCAGCTCAGTGATGTTTGGTATTGCCTCCGCAGCTATGCCTGTAGCTATTGTGTATTCTGTTGCTTTTAAAAGTTATTCTTGTATTACATTAATCACAACTGAGACTGTGTTGACAGATTTTTTCCAGGCCAGCTTGTCAGTTCCTTAATGGCAGTGAATAATTCCATGGCTGAATTTTTAACGCCACTATAATTGCCAGTCTGCCACCATTAATCTCAGTGTGAAGACATGGAGCCAGCAATGCTTTGTATTATGTTGAGACACAAAACAATGGTCCTAGACCTTCACTTGGACATACATACATCAATTTCCTGTTTGGTACATTCAGTAACAAATTTCATGAGCATTCCTAAGCACAATGTACCTGCTCATAGTATTACATACATTATTCAAAGATTAAACCAAAAAAGTGCAACCAAACATAGTCTAATTCACCATACATTTTATTCATATGCAATTGGTGTACAATTTAGAAACTCAATTAACTGTACTTAATTATTGAGTATAGGAGGTTGCTCCTGAGGGAACGTGCGTAGGAGAAGGGTGCTCAAGTGTAAGGAGGTGAAGGAAAGACTTTCAAGTAGTGACATAAAGAAGGAAACTTGATACTTTAAAACAGTTGGACTGGTTGTGAATCACCGTCCTATCAAGCCTGGCCACGTTTACAGTAGAGAGTCTCAAACTCGTTACAATTTTAATTTACATAGAAATAAATTCTTGTGTGGCACGTTAGGGAATGAGTTTGGGGTCCAGGCTAATCACAGGGGCGTCGACATTTCGATCCGTCTTATGGCCATGGGGGTAGTTCGAGCCTCAGCCGTGCTGGTCTTCTTCAGGACAGGGTAGGGCAACCTGGATGGGTATGGGGCCTAGTCACATACCTAAGGGTGAATAGAGAAGCAGGGGCCAGGATGTTGTACTGGGGGGTAAAACTTAATTCTATGAGCCAATTAATAGAGTAGGCATACCCGCATAACTTGCGGGATGCGGATTCTTAGTCAGAAGTGATGGACTACATAAGTGCTGTGGCCATGTAGGTTAAATCCACTCGTGTTTGTGCTTCAAAGAGATGGCCTGAAGCTGAAAGAGGAGAGAGTGAGTAAGCCTCCCCACTCAATCTAGTAGTATACAATATATAGAGCCAATGGGGCTCATGTATCAGGAGGGTCCCATTACCTTAAATCTGCTGCGCCAGTGTAATTCCAATTGTTTAAGGGCAAGCAGTCCATGCAGTTAGACGGCCGTTGAGTAATTGCAGCAATGAATGCGTGATCAATTTCAGAACTGAAAGGAATGTAAAGGGAAATTAAAGCAAACCTGATGTCTGGTGTGGCATCGGCAGCCCCCATAATCCCCTTGGGGTGTTATTTACATTGGGCGAATTAATCCGCCTCCAACTTCAGCCTCATACGGCTGGATTCTGGAAGTGTGGCTGCCTCGAGGACGTTTTAACGAATAGTACAGCGTACGCGTCGGGTGACGCCACCGGTACGTTCCAGAGAGATGGACGAAAGACTATCCTGTCTCCGTGCGCGTCATGTTTGACAACGTGTGTCATACGTATTATGTTGGACAGGCCATTAATTAAATTTGGTGGTGATGATAACTGCGGAATAGGGAAGTAAGAAGTAAGAATATAATAATTTTTGAAGAACCGTTTGTTTTTGCACTCACTATTTTATTTGAAAGAAACTGATCATAATAATCTATTATGGTACTGTTTGGAGCTACTACTCAATTTTTGTCACAATCAATGTTCGCTACTCAAGAAGGAAGAATTGATTTTAAATGTAATAGTAGACTGGCTTTCAAAACACTGTGATTTACTTAAATATTATGCCCTTTGCTTTTGTTTGTGTTCCTCTTTAGCAGCAGTTGTTTATAAATGTCACAACCTTCACCAGGCCCTTCGAAATGTATTTATCAGATTGTGGCCAAGTTATCTATCAGCCCATATATATGGTAAATGGCGTGGAATGGAGGAGGTGGCCTGTGGTATCTGTTCACTAAAATCACAAGGCTTCTGGAAAATCTTATTGTTGATACCAGTTATTTTAGCCAATTTGAAAACCTCTTCTGCATCAGAGTGGGGGTAGTTATAGTTAGGACATTGTTTCTATTCAAAAAGCGTTTTTTCTTTTGCCAATATGGTTGGCGTCATTTGAAGAATCTTCGCGAAAATTTGAAAACTAATGAGGAGGTCAGGTCAGCTCCTGTGTTGAAAGCTTTCGGGTGATTTATCAAGCGGAGGCCGCGAAAAAGAGGGGTCCCAAAATGCATTTTCTCCATGTTAATTTTTATAGGAAACTGTTGACGCAGCCACAGTCAGTTCTGCTGGAAGGAATTACACCTCATTTGGCAAAAAGCTAGCTCCTGGTCCAGAGTGCACTCTTTTTGTTAAATGGTGGAAATTTATTCTGAAGTTCCTGAGAAATTTTAATATTTCTCAGGTATACAACTGTGGCCACGGAGGATCCACAAACCCTCCAGATCCTGTGCCTGAGATCTGATTGACTGCCAACAGTTCCAACCAGAAAGTGTTGACAGTCATCTTGTGACTTCAGTTGAACCAAGTCACACGAAACAAGGTAAAAAAGGAATAAAAACAAGAAAAGGTACAGGGTAGGAACACCCTGACCCCCTAGGCCTGCTCAGGTGGTCCCACAGGGAACCCCAGGGCTAAAATAATATATATTTTTAAATATTTCAGTGAGATTTGTGTGGTTACGCTAATACGAGAGAATTTCTCTTTAAAAAATGAAGCGTGGCCTCCCGCACCTTGTTTCTTTACCCCCTAGGTGGGCCAGGCCCCGGGGACTGCCACCTTCCCAGGGCTTTGTTAATAAAATGTGGGGGGGCCTCATCTGCCACCACCTCCCTGGCACTTTATGTAAAAATATAGTGTAGGGGGCCTCCACCATGCTGACCCAGGGACCACCACCTCCCCTCGGCACACTTTATTAAAAGTGGGGGTCCGTTGTGGACCCCCAGGGACCACCACCTCCCCGGGGCTATACACAAGATGGGAAGGGGTCCATGCAGTCCTTCTCCAGGAGCTTTCCATGGAGCTGGGGACCGCCACCCCCCAGGGCCGCTCCATCCTCCGGACATTGCAGTCTGCTACGGCATGGCGGGAGCACTGCTCCCACCATGCCATAGCAAACTCCATGAAGCAAAGCAGAATTGCTTTTGGGCAAAGGGAGCTGCATGTTAGCAGCTCCCTCTGGCCAAAAGCAATGCTGGCTCCCGCAGGAGGCGGGGAGCTGGCAGGGAATGCGGGGGGCTTGAGACTCTCCCCGTGGTCGCCAATGATGTGGCCATACCCCAGGGGATGGAGTCCCAGGGGCCGAAAATGGCCTGTGGATGGGGGCTGTGCGGCTCCCTCCCTTTCTAATAAAAAAATAGGTCAGGCCCAGTGGGATGGGGTCATCGGGGCTCAAAAGTGCCTAGGGAAGGGGGGCTACACAGCCCCCTTTCCTAAATTAAAAAAGATAGAGAAACCAGCAACTCGCAGGAAGCCCCGCCCCCTCTCACCACTACTCCGCATATGCACCTCCTGGCACACTCTTGGATGGGGGATAAAGTCTCCATCGCTACTGAGGGTCCTTAGGGGCAAACTAGCCCACAAGGTACCTCCAGTAAGCCACACCCTTTTTACAACAGTCTGCTACCGCACCTCTTGGCACACTGCTGGTAGGGCGATAAGGTCCCCTTGTGTCCTGAGGACTTCAGGACTAAAGTGGACTTCATTTCCCAAGCAGCAGTGCACCAGGATGTGCGCTAGCAGAGCGGTGTAAAAAGGGGATGAGGCCTCTGACCACCTCTCAGCAATCCAGCAGTGTGGGGCTTACTGGAGGTAACAGGAGGGCTAGTTTGCCCCCAGGGACCCTCAAGAGGCGAGGGGATTTTGTCCCCCAACCAAGAGCATGCTAGGATGAGCATTTGCAGAGTGGTGGCGAAAGGGAGGGTGACCTGTGACCATCTCTCAGCAATCCCACTGTGTGGGGCTTTCTGGAGGTAACAGGTAGGCTAGTTAGCCCTTAAAGACCCCCAGCAGCAAAGGGGACTTCATCCCCTAAGCAAGAGCATACCAGGAGGTGTGTTTACAGATTGGTCCACAAAGAGGGCGTGTCCTGGTATCACACATCAGCAATCCTGCTATGTGGGACTTACTGGAGGTAATAGGAGTGGTAGTTGGCCCCCTCCTGTTACCTCCAGTAAGTCCCATAGAGTTGGATTGCTAAGAGGGTTTTTGTTGCCATGCCCCTCCTTTCTCCACTACTCTGCAAATGCACCTTTTGGCGTACTACTGGTTGGGGAATGAAGTCCACCTCACTCCTGAGGGACCTTGTGGGCCACATATCCCTCCTGGTACCACCTGTAAGTGCTATACAGCAGAATTCCTGAGCAATGTTTCCAGTGACTGTGAGTGAAAGTTTATGAGTGTTAAGTATACAAACCAAGGTGTATTGGTGAATCAGTAGGTTTATGAGTGACTGTATGGATGACTGGGTATGTGCATGTTTCAGTGAATGTATGGGTAAGTGACTGGTTGCATAAATGTGTGAATTTGTCTGTCAGTTAATGTCTAAGTTGGTGTAGGAGTGTGTTAGTGGTTACGTGAATGGCTATATGGGTGATTTATTGGTTGTCTGACTACGTCTATGGTTGTCTGGGTGTCTGTGTGTGTGGGTGTGGAGTTGTGTGACTGAGCAGTTGGTAAATAGTGAAGCTGCTGGAGAAAAGTCAGATTTAAGACATGTTGGCAGAGGAATTAGGGATTAGGCTACTTCGTATGAGTCTTTGCAACTACCCATGCACTTAAGCAATGACTACGGCAATAACTTTGCACTCATTCATTCACTCAAGCTCTACCCTTGTACTTATTCAATCACCCAGGTACTTCCACTAGACAAAGACCACTGCACTACCCTAAACCCTAAAACACACAAAGACACCCAGACAACCATAGATGTAGTCAGACAACCAATAAATCACCCATTTAATGCACCTCTTGCTTCTTTCTGTACTTTTCATGCTACTTTCCTCACCTCTCTTGCCTATTTCTGCAAATCACTCGCTTCTTTCAGCTCCTTTCTTGCTTCTTTCTGTACCTCTCTTGCTTCTTTCTTCACCCCCCTTGCCTCTTCTGGAACCTCTCTTGCCTCTTTCTGTACCTTCCATGCCTCTTTCTGCTCCTCTCTTTTCCTTATGCACCTCTCTTGCTTCTTTCTGCACCTCTCTTGCTTGTTTCTGCACTTCTCTTGCTTTTTTCAACATACCTTTTGCCCCTTTCTGCACTTCTTTTGCTTCTTTCTGCACATTTCTTCTTCTTCCTGTACCTTTATCTGTCTTTCTGCACCTTTCTTTCTCTTTCTGCACCCTTCTTGCTTCTTTCTGCACCGCTCTTGCTTCTTTCTGCACTTCTCTTGCTTCTTTCTGCACATTTCTTCCTCTTTCTGTTCCTTTCTTCCTCATTCTGCACCTTTATTCCTCTGTCTACAGTTCTCTTGCTTCTTTTCGTACATCTCTTGCCTCTTTCTGCACCACTCTTGCTTCTTTCTGCACATCTCCTGCCTCTTAGAACACCTCTCTTGTCTCTTTCTGAACTTCTCTTGCCTCTTTCTGCTCCTCTCTTACTTCTTTCTGCACCTCCCTTGGTTTCTTGTAGACCTCTCCTTCTTTCTGCACCTCTCTTGCTTTTTTCATCACTTTCCTTGCTTCTTTCTGCAACTCTCTTCTTTCTGCACCTCTCTTGCTTCTTACTGTATCTCTCTTGCCTCTTTCATCACTTATCTTGCTTCTTTATGCACCTCTTTTGCTTCTTTCTGCACCTCTCATGCTTCTTTCTTGACTTCTCTTGCATATTTCTACACCTCTCTTGCTTCTTTCTGTACCTCACATGCTTCTTTCTGCACCTCAGTTGCTTCTTTCTGCAGCTTTATTGCTTCTTTCTTCACATATTTTGTTTCTGTCTGCCCTTCTCTTGCTCCTTCTGTATCCCTCTTGCCTATTTCTGCATCTCTCTTGACTCTTTCTTCACTTCACTCTCTTCTTTCTCCACCTCTCTTGCTTTTTTTTTGCACATATTGTGTTTCTTTCTGCACCTCTCTTACTCCTTCTGTACCCCTCTTGCCTCTTTTGGAACCTCTCTTGCCTCTTTCTGTACCTCTCTTGCCTCTTTCTTCACCTCACTCTCTTTTTTCTGAACCTCTCTTGCATCTTCCTGCACCTCTCTTGTGTCTTTCTGCACATTTCCTCTTCTTTTTGTACCCCTCTTCCTCTTTCTGCACCTTTCTTTCTCTTTCTGTAGTTCTCTTGCTTCTTTTTGCACTTCTCTTGCTTCTTTCTGTATTTTTCTTGCTACTTTTTGCACCTCTCTTGCCTCTTTCTGCAAATCACTTGCTTCTTTCTGCACCCCTCATGCCTCTTTTAGAACATCTATTGCCTCTTTCTGTACCTCTCTTGCCTCTTTCTGCTCCTGTCTTCTTTTTGCATCTCTCTTCATTCTTCCTACACCTCTCTTGCTTCTTTCTGCACCTCTCTTGTTTCTTTCTTAACCTCTCTTGCTTCTTTCTGTACCTCTTTTGCTTATTTCTGTACTTCTCGTGCTTCTTTCTGCACTTTCTTCCTTTTTCATTACTTCTCTTTCTTTTTTCTGCACCTCTCTTGCTTCTTTCATCACTTCTCTTGTTTCTTTCTGTACCTCACTTGCTTCATTCTACACCCCACTTGCTTCTTTCTGCATTTCTCTTACTTCTTTCTGTATCTCTCTTGCCTCGTTCTGCATTTCTCCTGCTTCATTCTGCTCCTTTCTTCCTCTTTCTGCACTTTTACATCTTTCTGCAAATTTCTTCTTCTTTATGCACATCTTTTGCTGCTTTCTGCACCTCTCTTTCTTTTTCTATACCTCTTTTACCTCTTTCATCACTTCACTTGCTTTTTTCTGTACCTCGCTTGCTTTTTTCTGTATTTCTCTTGCTTCTCTCTTTTCCTTTCTTCCTCTTTTTTCACTTCTATTGCCTCTTTTTTATTTCTCTTTCTTCTTTCAGCAACTTGCTTCCTCTTTCTGTACTTCCATGACCTCTTTCTGCACTTCTTTTGCCTCTTTCTGTACCTCTCTTGCTTCTACCTGTACTTCTCTTGCCTCTTGCCTCTTTTGTCCCTTCTCTTGCCTCTTTCTGCACCACTCTTGCTTCTTTCTGCACTTCTCGTGCCTCTTTCTGCAACTCTCTTGCCTCTTTCTGATCTTCTCTTCCCTCGTTCTGCTCCTCTCTTACTTCTTTCTGCGCCTTCCATTGCTTCTTTCTGCACCTCTCTTACTTCTTTCAGTACCTCTTTTGCCTCATTCATCACTTCTCTTACTTCTTTCTGCATCTCTCTTGCTCCTTCTATACCCCTCTTGCCTCTTTTGGAACCTCTCTTGCTTATTTCTGCACTTTGCTTGCTTCTTTCTGTACATTTCTTCCTCTTTCTGTACCTTTCTTCCTCCTGCACATTTATTCCTCTGTCTACAGTTTTCTTGCTTCTTTTTGTACTTCTCTTGCCTCTTTCTACACCTACCATGGTTCTTTCTGCTCCTCTCCTACTTCGTTCTGTACCTCTTTTGTCTCTTTCATCACTTCTCTTGTTTCTTTCTGCACCTCTCTCTTTTCTATTCATCACTTTCCTTGCTTCTTTCTGCAACTTTCTTCGGTCTGCACCTCACTTGCTTCTTGCTGCTTCTCTCTTGCCTCTTTCATCACTTATCTTGCTTCTTTGTGCAATTCTTTTGCTTCTTTCTGCACCTCCCATGCTCTTTTCTTGACTTCTTTTGTTTCTTTCTACACCTCTCTTTCTTCTTTCTGTACCTCATCTGCCTCTTTCTGTACCTCACTTGCTTCTATCCGCTCCTCTCTTGCTTCTTTGTGTACTTCTCTTGCTTCTTCTGTACTCCTCTTGCCTCTTTTGGAACCACTCTTGCCTCTTTCTGCACCTCTCTTGCCTCTTTCTGCACCTCACTCTCTTTCTGCACCTCTCTTGTTTCTTTATGCAAATCTTTTGCTTCTTTCTGCACTTCTCCTGCTTGTTTCTGTACATTTCTTCTTCTTTGTGTACATCTTTTCCTCTTTCTGCACCTTTCTTTCTCTTTCTGTAGTTCTGTTGTTTCTTTCTACACTTCTCTTGCATCCTTCTGTACACCTCTTGCTTATTTCTGTGCTTTTCTTGCTACTTTTCGCACCTCTCTTGCCTCATTCTGTAAATCATTTGCTTCTTTCTGCTCCTCTCTTGCTTCTTTCTGCAACTCTCTGGCTTCTTTCTGCACCCTTCTTGCCTCTTTTGGAACATCTCTTGCCTCTTTCTGTACCTCTCTTGCCTCTTTCTGCTCCTCACTCTCTTCTTTCTGCACCTCTCTTGCTTTTTTCAGCACCTCGCTTGCTTCTTTCTACTTTTCTTTTTCCTCTTTCTGTACTTCTCTTGCTTCTTTCTCCTCATTTCTTCTTCTTTTTATACCTTCCTTCCTCTTTCTGAATCTTCCTTTCACTTTCTGCACCCCTCTTGCTTCTTTCCGCACCTCTCTTGCTTCTTTCTGCCACTCTCTCACTTCTTTCTGTACCTCTTTGGTCTCTTTCATCACTTCCCTAACTTCTTTATGCACCTCTCTTGCTTCTTTCATCACTTTTCCTGCTTCTTTCTGCACCTCTCTTCTTTCTGCAGCTCTATTCCTTCTTCTTATACCTCTCTTGTCTCTTTCATCACTTCTCTTGCTTCTTTCTGTACCTCACTTGCTTGTTTCTGCACCTCTCTTGTTTCTTTCTGTACCTCTCTTACTTCTTTTTTTACCTTTCTTATGTCTTTCATCACTTGTCTTGTTTCTCTCTGCACCCCCCTTGCTTCTTACTGAACTTCTTCTGCTTCTTTCTTCACTTTCCTCCTCTTTCATCACTTCTCTTGCTTCTTTCTGTGCCTCTCTTGTTTCTTTCATCACTTCTCTTGCTTCTTTCTGTACCTATTTTGTTTCTTTGTGTACCTATCCTACTTCTTCCTGCACCTCTCTTGCCTCTTTCATCACTTCTCTTGCTTCTTTCTGCACATTCACTTGCTTCGGTCTACACCTCACTCGCTTCTTTCTGCATTTATCTTACTTCTTTCTGCATCTCTCTTGCTCCTTTCTGTAATTCATCCTGCTTCATTCTGCTACTTTCTTCCTCTTTCTGCACTTCTCTTGTATAATTTTGCAACTTTCTTCTTCTTTCTGCACCTCTCTTGCTTCTTTCTGCACCTCTCTTTCTTTTTCTATACCTATTTTACCTCTTTCATCACTTCTCTTCCTTTTTTCTGTACCTCTCTTGCTTCTTTCTGTACTTCTCTTGCTTCTTTCTGTTCCTTCCTTACTCTTTTTCACTTCTCTTGCCTCTGTATTTCTCTTTCTTCTTTCTGCAACATGCTTCCTCTTTCTGCACTTATCTTGCCTCTTTCTGCACTACTCTTGCTTTTTTCTGTACCTTCCTTCCTCTTTCTATACTTCTCTTTCCTCTTTATGTACTTTGCTTCTTCTTTCTGTACCTCTCTTGCTTCTTTCTGCCCCTCTCTTACTTCTTGCTTCTTTCCGTATTTCTCTTTCCTCCCTCTGCCCTTCTCTTGCCTCTTTCTACACTTCACTTGCCTCTTTCTGTACCTCTCTTGCTTCTTCCTGCAGTTCTCTTGCCTCTTTTGTCACTTCTCTTGCTTCTTTCTGCACCTCACTTGCTTCTTTCTGTATTTCACTTGCTTCTTTCTGCACCTCTTTTTTTCATTTTTTTATTGAAATCCATATAAAAAGAAACATTTTATCCATACATACATCCATATAATTCATTAAACGTGTCGAGTAATACAAAATCGTTAAATAACATCAGTTGGCCTGAAAACAGTAAATTCTAAAATCAGTAAGAAAGAGACAAAATATGCAATTAAGCCAGCATTCAAATACTACATAAAAAGAGCAAGAAGATGAATCTAATAAATCTTATGAATTTGAAAAAAAAAAATTGCAACATATAATATTTTAGAACAGCATCCACTGCCAATACTTAACACAAAACTAAACATGTGATTGAACCTTTGGTACCTTAAATGTATACAGAGAAATCAACAAGTATGCCCAAAATAGGATTTCATCCTATATCAACCAATACAGCTATGTAGCAATAAAATCTAAAGTGTTGTATAGTACATTAAAGTGCTAATAAGGCTCTAAATAAGATTCAAACATCCTGACAATACCTCCGGAAATATAGGCTCAATTTTAATATTTTAATTGAAATAGGCAGCCCAAACCTTCTCAAACTTCTTAAGCCCCCATTTCACAGTGCCTACTTAATTTTCTAAACCCATTCACCTTTGGTTGGTATAAGATCCGACCATCATCTTTGAAGAAAAAGTGATCTAATGACTGCCATTGCAATATAAAATAATTTGATCACCTTGTCAGAGAGATGTAGAGCAGGGTCATAGCCAAACACTTTCAGCTGAATATTCAAATCTATTGTAATTAAGCCTTCGGCTTCCAAATAGCAGAACATGTAATTTCAGAACCCCTGGTTTAAGGGGCATTGTGATATGATATGTGTCCAATTGGCTGAAGGATAGTTAAGACAACAAAAGCACTGCCCTTATTGGTTGGGATAAGCCTTAGACAAAAAAAGTGGGGTTCTATATAATAGCCATTTGCTAAAGAATAACATCCTACGCCAATTAGCAACCCTTAATGTACTGAAGTTGAGATTATTTAATACTGACCACATACTCATTGTAATTTCCAACTCCTCTGTTTTTCCCATTTGGTTATTGCTTTCTCCACAAGATCCATGCCCTTGATAGAGGTTAAACGCTATTTCCATTCAACAGGTTTCTTAAATGCAGTTTTGTGTAGTAATTCATATACTATGTATTTCCGTTCAATGATCTGAACTGTTAGAACTGGGGGTCTCTAGTTGGCAGACACTACCCACCGCTGCAGATAAACCCACCATCACATCCTGGGATCCTGCCACTGCCAAACTCATCACTGCTACCATGAAGAAGACCCACTCCTGAGCCCCAATGGACCCCTGCCTACCACACATCCTCCATAGGGCCGCCACCGTCATCGCACCCAAACTAGAATGCACCATCTTACCAGATGACTGGAATTGAGCAGAGGTTAAACCCCTCTTCAAGAAGGCATTGGCTGACCCAAAGAACCTGAAGAACTACCGGCCCATCTCTCTCCTCCACTTTTCAGCCAAAGTCACGGAGAGACTAGTGAACACTAGCTGACCACCTTCGTGGAAGAAAACTCCATCCTGGATGCCTCCCAGTCTGGATTCCACAGCAACCACAGTACCGAGACCGTCCTCCTCGCCGCCACTGATGACATCCGCTTGCTGCTCGAGCAGGGACACACCGTGGCCCTCATCCTCTTTGACCTCTCCGCATCCCTCGACACCTTGTCACATCGCACCCTCGCAGCCAGACTACATGATGCAGGAATTCAAGGAACTGCCCTCGAATGGATCCAATCCTTCCTCTCTGGCAGAACCCAGAGGAT
Organism: Triturus cristatus; assembly: GCF_964204655.1. NCBI lineage: Eukaryota > Metazoa > Chordata > Amphibia > Caudata > Salamandridae > Triturus > Triturus cristatus. The sequence goes on from NC_140590.1 coordinate 1,809,429,621, forward strand.
CCGACTCCCCCTTCCTCTCTGAACCCACTGAACTCATCTGCCGAGTCCCCCAGGGATCTTCACTTAGCCCCATGCTCTTCAACATCTACATGGCCCCCCTCACTGCCATCATCAGACATCATGGGCTCAGCATCGTATCCTATGCTGAAGACACCCAGCTCATCCTCACACTCAAAAAGAATCCCAAAGACACCAGCCTCTGTTTCCAGGAGGGCATGAAGAACGTGGCAGCATGGAAGAACAACAGCTGCCTGAAGCTAAACTCAAGGTCCTTATCCTCGGCCCCTGCACCTCCGCCTGGGACAACACCTAGTGGACCTCTGCCTTCGGGAGCCCACCCACCCCCACAGACTATGCTCAGAACCTCGGCATCATCCTGGACTCCTCCCTCTCCATGAACCTCCAGATCAACGCAGTCGCCTCCACTAGTTTCAACTGCAAGCGTATCCTCCGTAAGACTTTCAAGTGGATCTCCCAACTGCAGAAGGACCATCAACCTCGCACTCATCACCAGCAGACTGGACTACGGCAAGGCTCTCTATGCCCGAATCAACAAAACTCTCATGCAGATCATCCAGAATGCTGCAGCCAGACTCGTCCTGGGAACACTGCACCAGAAGCACATGACCCAACACCTACGAGGCCTACACTGGCTCCCCGTCAAGAAGAGGGTCACTTTCAAACTCCTCACCCACGCCGACAAATCCCTCTACAACATCGGACCCCAATACCTCAACGAGAGAGCATTCTTCCACATACCCAAGAGGAACCTCTGATCTGCAGACATCACCCTGGCAGAGTTCCCCTGCATCAGCAGAAACAGGACCGGTGGGGGAGCCTTCGCCCACATCTCAGCCAAAAACTGAATCATGCTCCCTGTGGACATCAGATGCTCCCCGACCCCGCACACGTTCAAGAAGGACCTCAAGACCTGACTCTTTGACTGATCCGGAGCCACCGCCCCCCCCAGCACCTTAATACCCTCAGGGATGAGTAGCGTGCTAAATTAAACCCTGATTGATTGATTGCTTCTAGTCAGGGAAAGGGGATTACACTCCTGGATAACCCCTGCTCACCCCATTGGTAGCTTGGCACGAGCAGACAGGCTTATCTCAGAGGCAGTTTATTAAGCATTTGTGAACACCTACAGTAACCCATTGAAATACCACAAATGGACAACACACAGGTTGTATAAAAATAAATATTCTTTATATAGACTTAACACAAGACCACAAACGACAAAACTCCACACTACTGTACTCAAAAAAAGACTTAAAGATGGTAGATGTAACTTAGTTCAAGTTGATGATAAAAGCGACACATTTCTCACAACAGTACCTTGGATGCGTAACGCAAAACAAACAAAAGGTTAACAGGGAGGGTGATGCGTTGGTTCCTTGTTTCGGGGGAGGCGATGCATCGCTCTTCAATGCTTGTGGAGAATAGGGAATGCGTTTTGTTCCTTACCGGAGGGGAGATGATGTGTTGATTCTTGTACTGCATTTCGGTTAGGATGCTGCAAGATGGCACCTTGATGCGATGTGACAATCCGGTGCGATGCGATAAGATGGCGCCCTTAATGCGAAGCGAAGACTTAAATACGATGTGTGCACGCCCGACGGCCGTGCGGCAACTTGACAACTTCTGAGCCATGACAGGCCCTGCAACACGCTTCTCCAGGGATGTGACGGCGACCCTTGCAGTGGTGACATGCTTTTCCGGTGATACGACGGCAAGCAACTGCGGCGAAGACACGCTTCCATGGTGATGCGGTGGTGGCCTCGGTGGCGGCGCCACGCTTTTCCAGCGATGCGACGGCACAGCTGCCACAGCAACACACTTCTTCTCATTGAGTCACGCTTCCAGCAACATGCAGGCTTTTGTAGACAGAATTACCAGCTAGGCAATTCAGTTGGGAGCTGGTGGTGAAGTCTTGTAGCCCTGAGACTTAAGCAGGAGGCAAGCACAAGTTCAAGCCCTTGGAGAAATATTCTGCAAGATGATGAAAGTTCCTTTAAAGTTCCTTCTCCTTTCCTTGGCAATAAAGAAACTGCTGCAGGCCAACCCAGCAAACAGCACACTGGTAGAGGGGCAGTCCAAACTCCTACAGCTTCCTTGGTTCTTCTCCTCTGCAAAGGTTTGTCTTGTTTTCCCAGAAGTGATCTAAAGTCCTGGGGTCTGGGCCCCAATATGTATACCAGTAAATCCTTTGTCCTCTGAAGGCAGAGGGACCTGTACCTAGTCCAATTCAGTTCTGGGTGCATTCTGCCAGTACACAACTTCTTCCTTTGTCAGTGTGGGCCAGGGTTATCAGATGCTCCACGGGAGGTGGAGCCAGCATTGTGGAAGGCAGGCACAGCCCTATTCAGGCCAAGGTGCTACTGCTCCCACCACTTCCAAAGCAGATAGGTCTATTCAGACTTGTGCTGACTCACCATGTCTCCTGGAGCCCCCCAACCCCTGTAACTCACAAAGCCAGGCATACAATACACAAGCTAGCAGAGGCAGGCTGGATGGTTAGGTAAGAAAATGCCTACTTTCTAAAAGTGGGATTTTCAAACACAGAATGTTAAAACCAACTTTAGTAAAAGATGTATTTTATCATTCTAGTTCAGGCATACTAAACTCGAATTCCTACCGTGTTCCCTGGGTCAGTTAAGATTATATGATGTTATAATCAAACTGCCCATTCTGGCCTACGGGGACAGGTAGCCTTGCAATAGCGAAAAACTAAATAGGCTGAAATTCACTATCAGGTCATGCCACACACATCAGGGGATGACCTACCTTTTACAATGCACCCTGCCCTCGAGCCTACCTTAGGGGTGTCTGATATATAGAAAAGGGAAGGTTTAGGGACTGGCAAGTGGGTGCACTTGCCAAGTCGACATGGTAGTCACAGACTGCACACAGGCTCTGCAATGGCAGACCTGAGACATACTTTATAAGCTGCTTCTGTGGGTGGCACAATCAGTGCTGCAAGCCCACTAGCAGTATTTGATTTACAGGCCCTGGGCACACATGGTGCACTATACTAATGTCTGACAGGTAAATCAAATAAGCCAATCATGGAGTCACTTCTCCATTATAACAATTTACAATAGAGAGCATATGCACTTTAGCACTGATCAGCAGTTGTAAAGTGCCCAGAGTCTTAAAACCAACAAAAACAGGTCAGAGAAAATACAGGAGGAAGGCAAAAAGTTCAGGGATAACCCTGCAAAAAGGGCCAAGTCCAACATGAACGAAATTAAGTTTACTAAAAAATTTGTTAAAAATGTTTTATCATCCAAGGAGAAGGAAATCATGCAGAATTAAATGAGACATTTCAGCTGTATTCAGCCATCTATCATTCCTTAAGAAATCAGAGATTTTACCAAAGCCAGCCTTGGCCCATTTTTATGTAATTGCAGATGAATCTCTAATACCAGATAGTGAAATGAGGCCAGATAACGGAGTTGAGGAGTTGATTACTGGGATTGAATATCTTCTATAAAAAGCATGACGTTTATAGAAAAACCATTGCATACACTTATAACATACTAGTTTAGGAGATTTTACAATTTTTAGTGGGCAGTGAATCTGATTCTGTTTACAAATTAAGTTCACGAAATATTTGCTAAATATACCCATTTGTAGTTACGGCTTAAACCTTGACACATATGTTGCAAAATATGCAAAATAATAATCCCTAAGGTTAGGGAGAGCTAATCCACCATTATCCAACTCCTCATATAAAGTGCTATGTGCAATTCGGGGGACCTTCTTGCCCCAGAGAAAAGATGTAAACATTGACTCTAATTTAACAAAGAAAGAGGTCGTTGAAACACAGGAGTCGCAGAATATAGGAAATTAATTAGAAGAAGAACAGACATTTTAATCAATGCGACCCTGCCTATAATGGTTAATGGAAGAGAATTCCATCGAAGGAATAAGTCCTGAACTTTTTGCAGAAGTGGAGCAAAATTGAAATCATATAATTTAGAAATTCAAGCCGTAAAATAAACACCCAGATATCTTTTCTGTTTTGTATTTAGACTAGGAAGAATGTCTAGATGTGAATCTGCAGGCTCGCATCCACACTGTATTATTTGTTTTTTTTAATTCATTTTATATCCACCTAGTTACTCAAAAATCACAAAAGCTTTTGCTTGTACCTCCTTCTCAGGCTTTAGTATGAGCATGATATCGTTGGCATATAATTTCAATTTTCCCACAGTTGTTAGAGGAGGACAAATATCCACACTATTCTGAAATGCTATCGCCAAAGGCTCAATAAAAAAGATGAATAACACTGGAGACAGAGGCAGTCTCCCGTTTAACACTCACCTGATTCTTTCTGCATTTCTCCTGCTTCTTCCTACACCTCTCTTTCCTCTTTCTGAATTTCTCTTGCTTCTTTCTGTACTTTTCTTGCTCTTTCTGTACTTTCTTGCATCTTTCTGTACCTCTCTTGCCTCTTCCTGCAATTCTCTTGCTTCTTGTTGTGCCTTTCTTCTTCTTTCTGCACTTCTCTTGCCTCTTTCTGAACTTTCTTGCATCTTTCTGCAGCAATCCTCCTCTTTTTGCACCTCTCATGTTTCTTTCTGCAACTCTCTTGTTTCTTTTTGTATCTCTTTTGCTTTTTTCTGCACCTCTCTTGCCTCTTTCATGACATCTCCTGCTTCTTCCTACACCGCTCTTGCTTTTTTCTGCACCTCTCTTGCTTTTTCCTGCACCTTTCAAGCTACTTTCATTCCTTCTATTTCTTCTTTCTATACCTCACTTGCTTCTTTCTGCACCTCTCTTGTTTCTTTCTGCAACTCTCTTGCTTTTTTCTGCACCTTTCTTCTTCTTTCTGCACTTCTCTTGCCTCTTATTGCACTACTCTTGCATTTTCTTTACCTTTCTTCCTCTTTCTGTACTTTTCTTACCTCTTTCTTTGCTTTTCTTTATCTTTCTGCACCTCTCTTGCTTCTTTCTGCACTTCACTTCCATCTTTCTGCATTTCTCATGCTTCTTTCTGCAACTCTCTTGCATTTTTCTGTATTTCTCTTGCTTCCTTCTGTGCGTTTCCTATTCTTTCTGGACTTCTCTTGCTTCTTTCAGCACGTTTCTTCCTCTTTCTGCCCTTTCTCACCTCTTTCTGTACATTTCTTTCTCAACCCAAAACTCTGGCTGTCAAAGATTGCTTTAAGTCACGGTTCATTCGCTCCACTACACTATTACCCTCAGGCCGGTATGGAGACGAAAATTTGACTTGGACCCCCAAATTTCTCATGGCTTCTTTGTACACCTTAGAGGCGGACGCAGGGCCCTGGTCAGAATTAAAGGTACCACATGCAAAACTCCCAACAAAGACACGCAAATCTTTTATGACAGTGCGAGAATCAGCACTCCTTTGTGGCCACACCCACAGAAAACGTGTGCATGAATCAACTGCAACCAAAATGTATTTGTACGCAGTATCAGAGGTAAATGGACCGCAATGATCTAAATAAACACAACCCATTGGCTTATTAGATATGTACAACTGAGTTTGTGGTGGGCGAGGCGCAGTTGAAGGTTTAATCTGCTGGCAAATGTCACAATTAAGAACATAAGCTCTGGCTTGTTTGTACAAACCGCTTCACCAGTAACGTTGATATAGTAGCTGCAACGCCGGCATGCGCGGACGCCATGCCCTCGTGAGCCGCTAATATCAAAGAAGGTCTGCAGTCCGCGTTGGGAATCAATCTGTCACCAACATCATTAATCCTCACTAATGGGACTTTATCAGGACCTAAGCGATAATGGTAACGAGCAGGGAAACCTCTGGGTGGCTTCGTTCCCTGCTCTGTAGCAGCAATAGCTGCCAAGATGTCATCATCGATCTTACTTTTGGATCTTGTAACTGCTGCTACTAAGTATGTTGCCACTGCTGTTTTTGCTGTCTCGTCAGCTAGGCTGTTGCCGACAGCATGGACACCAACTCGTTGGTGACCAAGAGTGTGAATTACATTCACGAGAGGCAGACGTTCTTTAAGATCTGCCACTCAAACCCAAAGCAGTTTATGCTTAATCGTGCTACCTTTGCAATCATGGTAGTCATTCTGAGACCAAAAATGTAGATTGTCGTTGTAAGATTGAACACAATAAAAGGAGTCACTCACTATAAGGGTAGTGACTCGGGGATCAGCAAACTCTAGCGCTAGCACCAGAGCATGAAGCTCCACCAACTGCACGGTACAATCACCCAATGACTGCGTATGCACGACATCGGACTGGAATTCTCCATTTACGAAAGTACCGACCACAATTGCGGAAGCCGCTGAATAGGCGTGCTTTAATCCAGTTGCCAGTTGCGCAGAACCGTCAGTGTAACAATGGTAATCCTCGAGCAGGCGCAAGGACAGAGGAGCCGGATGAACAAATTCATACTGCAAAAACTCCTGAGTCTGAAGTGCCGCGTCAAAGATATATGTGACGTCCGGTGATGTCAAGGAAGTGGCCCATTGTATCCACCTTGGATGCAAAGCTTTAGAATTTGGTACACTTGCTATTGTCACCGCCTCAAGGGCAGGATACGGTGTTACCACCAACATGCGTTTACCTTGTGACAGCGCTCGTTCTTTCAGAATCGCCATCTGCACTGCCGTCAGAACTTTCTCGACAGCGGAAAACCGCAGTTCAGCCGAAGTGTACAAGTGAGATTTGTAAGCAATGGGGATGGTGTCGCCCTCATTGAACGTTAAATACGTGAAACCCACTGCGCCAGTCACAATTCTTATGACCAGGTCAGTGTGGTTATCACGCGTCAGTAAGTATTTAGAAGCAATAAGATCAGCTTGCAATGACTGCAATATAGCTGAATGCTCTGGCAGCCAACAAGATTTGGAAAAAGTAGGTTGTACCAAGGCATAAAGCGGCTTGATACGCTGGGCATAATCCGGGATGTAAGTTCGACCGAAATTCAGAAAACCCAGCAGAGATTGTAATTTCTTCAGCGGCGTAGGAGCACGGAGGCATGCGCACTTCTCTAGAAAGTGCGGAGCCAATCCTCGACCTTCATTGTTGAGTTCGTACCCCAAGAACAACACTGTATATTCCGCAAAGTGAGACTTCGCAAAGTTGAATTTGTAACCGTTGTCTGCAAACATTGGAAATGTCAAGTGTGGTTTTAAACCTTTTTCTCACGAGACTATCGACGAGAGCTGAACTGTGGGTGTTTTGTACTGCACAGGTCCGGCAATGAGAGTTTAGGTGCTGGTAATCCAAAACTAGGCGGTACGACCCGTCAGGCTTCGTCACAGTGAACAAAGGATTATTCATAGGTGACACACATGTTTCGATTACTCTTTGATATTCCAATTGTTCAAGGATCGACGCGACGTGAGGTCTAGCTTCGCGAGCCATGGGGTATTGGGGTTGAGGTTGGGGCGTAGTCCGCAACGGAATCTCATGGCCGGGAGACAATTTATCCCAGCCAACCTGATTTCGATATAACGCAGGCGCTTGCACCTGAGCCCATTCTGTGGCGTACTTTTTAGCTTGGACCTTCGGCACTGTGTGCGCAAAGGACGGGAGAATTACCTCCTCCCCTCTAGAAGCATCTAAAACGAAAGCCGGGGGCCAATCAGCCTCCGCCAATAGAATATCATAGGAAGTGGTCAGATTATCCAAAAAAAAACCTTGAATTGTGCGTTGTATGTCACCTTCAATTTGAATTACTATATTATACAGTCTATCAGGGGGAGACACCCGAGTGTCAGCAGTTTCAATATTCACGAATATATCAGTTGCTGTCGCCACCAGATATGGACGCAGTGCTTGTCGCAATACTGTAACTTCCACCGCGCTGTCTAGCAGCGTTAGCGCCCATGTCAGGTTCTGAAGCTGCGTCCGCACCATCTGAGGCATACCTCGCCGTCAGTGCAGCAACTTTCTTCTTCTGAAACGGGGGTGTTTGACGCGCAGATTCGTCCTGCTTGCCTTTGCCGTCCGACTGGCGGGGCTGCTCACGACTCTGAGAACCCCTTACTTTCCCACGGTCTCCGCCACCGGATTGTGAAGCCGATGTTTCCTGTGAAGAACGAGGAGAACGTTGTTCAGACACCTGAAATCTATCAGGTGACTTAATATGAGATCGATCGCGCAGCTCATATGTGCGTTCGGTAGACGACTGTACCGGTGAGGCAGGACGCGACCCCTGTTTCTGTTGCTGTTTCCCTGTTTCTTAACTCTCCAACTTTGTTTAGGAAAGTTGGGGCGTTCGTCTTTCGTAGACAAGCTCACCTTAGTTTGCTGTACTATATCAGGAATGATCACAGTCGGTTTTACACCCAAGGCACTACGACCCACGGTCCTATATGCCTTCGCAATTACTTTAGCGAACTCTTTGGGCTTGTCGAGGTCATCCACGCGGTCCATCATATTTGCAACTTGGAACTGCATGGCATCTCCTTTGATGTTGCCCATTACCATGGAGCATACCACATCGAAGCTGTCAACAAGCCTCATTCCCAATTCAATAGCAGCCTCCGCACCATGATTCTCCTGAACCTTTTTGATGACGGACGGTAGCTCAGACATAGACGGAGTGCCATAGCACTTCGAATAGGTCGCGGCAAAGACCTTAACCCAGTTGACACAATCGGCCATATCTGGGACCAGGTCTTTAGGCAAAGTAATGGTGAGGATCCTGTGTTTCTCCACAGGAGATGTATTTGGAAAAACCGCTTCCAACTGGTCAAATTTCTCAGCAAGCCAATAAGGAAATTCATCCTTACTTTGGGGGCGGTTGCCGACCACCGAATTGACCATAACAGGACTAATGACCACCGCGTGGTGGTCCGTAGGTTGTCCCGCAACAGCAGGTGCCCCCACCAGCACGTTGCGCGACACGTACTGAACCAAAGCCCTATGGACCGTAATCAGGGATGAGTGTAGTACATGCAACTCAGCCACCCCCAGCGTTAGATAGCGGGGATGTGGCGTAAAGCCGGCCAGCACTGGCCATGTGGCCCCTGCAATAGACAACAGGCCCATTCTCGCTGGTGCAACCACATGGGGAAGGGCGCCATTAAACCAAATAGTATGCTGCCAGGCAGAGATTGGAATTTCCTGTGTCCTATATGGGGTATAGACCGCAGGCAGCTGTGTGGCAGTGTAGGTGTGAAACGTATCATCGTCATCCACCGCCGGAAAAGTCACCCATGAGTAAAACAACTCATACGGGTATGACGCATCAGCGCTGACCACTAAAATTACAGCCATCCCATCATCCGGCACCCCATACGTCGTCAAATGACGGCGCAGAGGTGCACGGCTATGTGCGGCTATGTCAACTGCCATCAGGACAAACTAAAGAGTATCAACGATATCAACTGTAGCACTGGGGTTCAGTAAAAAAAATAACCTATTTAATGATCAAGCTTGAAGGAACCTATCAGTCGAAACACAGGTAGGTTAAACCGTCACTCCTGTTATCCGGAAACCAGAGTGAGAGCGTTGTGGACTAATACAAGCACTACTAAGGCGTTTCAAATCAATAGACCAAACGTTAGGTGCGCCATGTTTCAGGGATTCTGCTTATGCACAGAACTATGTGCAGGAACCCAGGCCCTCAGTGAATTGTGGTGTACCAAAAACTCACCTCAGAACCCAGAACCCCTTATCCGGCCAGCATCAGTGTCCCATTCGTTATCCGAGGTTTAGCTCGGCGTCCCAATGTATAGACAACCCAGAATAAGCGACTTACTATATTTCTCAGGAATGGTGGGAATCAGAAATACCTTTTCGTAATTATTCTCATACCAGTCCACAACGGAATAAACAGAGACACGGTAAAAGTTTAAAGAGTTTATTTTATAAACCTCGTGTCCTAAGATGCAGCAGTTTAGCTAACATAAGCAGACAAATGATTAAAATCAAAACCATCAGCATAGTTCCGATACCATAGAAAATGAAAGGAGTAATCATACTAAAATGACAGTGGATCTAAGCCACCTTCCTTTCTCTAGCAAACTAATAGTATTACTATTAGACTAGTAAAAGGTCTCTAGGCTTGAATGGGGAACCCCATAACGTAAAGATCAGCTCAGTGAGTTCACATCACAGGATCAGCTATGCCCTGCTCCCGGGAAAGCTCTTCTTCCGAGTGTACTGAAAACATGTAACACTGCAATATTAAAAGCACCCGACTTTCAGGTATTTGCAGCTGCGTGCGTGTTATGGCTAAACTAGTGGGCCGATCAACCTGAACTCAAAAACATACACCGTCTAGTGACCCAGACTGTTTCTTTACACTGCGTACAGACCAAGGTCGCAGCTCACTGTTTGGGATGTAAACAACAGACAGTTCTCATGTGAAGCAAATCCGATCAAGCATTTCTCAATTTAATAACATGTGACTACAGTGTCGTGTGCAAAAGCAGCAAACTTCTAACATCTAACGCGGTTGTGCTAACTCAGCATTGTACATATATAGATAACGATCTTCACTACAATGGCATGACTCAAGATAAGGACAAGAGAAGCTGCAAGGACACAAAGCTTAAGGTATAATTTCAATTGTGCTGGATTTGAGCCCTCATAGGGCTCATGGTCAATCCAACTCACTTTCAATCCACCACGCGCAGAAGTTGGGGAAGCATTCAGTTTACATTTGTGCAACCTCAGCCTCAGCTGCCACCACGACAAAAGAAGTTGCAAAGCAGGATCCGAAAACAATGGTGCCGACTCATGTATGGTCAGTTCCATTAGTTCTGCACCAACATTTTCCCTGAAAGCACAGATAACCCCATCTAGATGGTGGGGATCTCTATATTTTGTGGAGCCTATAGCAGCACATTATATAGCCTCTTCTGATCTGGTGGGCTGTCTACAAAAGTGTAGATGTAAATGTTAGTGCAAAAAATTGCAATAGATAAAGGAAACTTTTTTTATATATGTATGTATGTATGTGTCTATTTATGTATATATGTGTGTAAATGTGTATATGATATTTGTATATGGGTGGACATATAAATAAAAGAGCAATACATTAAAATAAATTGCAATGTTTCAATGAAGATTTGGACTGGGAGGTCCTGAGATGACTTAATTCATTATGCACAGTAAAGTTTGGAGTCTCACTGAAACTTTTAAATGCAGCAAGAATTACAGAATAAAAGGTGATATCAGTCTGAATCCACACTGGGTGAGCTCCAAGTAATGGTACTCTGAAACAGGAACATCTGCTGGTTATTGAGAAATTATGCTAATTATGATCAATGTCAAAACATCAAAATCCAGTGACTCTAATTAGGGCTCCAAGGGCCATGTCCCTTAGAATAAGCCACAGGTGCAAAGTGTGTGCTGGCTCAATATAAGCACAGCTGTGAGTAAGGGGAGCTGTGCAGAAGTGGAGGAGAGGACATCATTATGAATGTCATCCTACAAGTCATCTATCTGTGTCCAAGTCTTCCCTCCATTTATTCACTGCCTGTAAGTGAAAGTTTGTTGGTTAACAGTGCCTCGATTACTTACTTCTTGGGGACACTTTATACTGTAAGATTGTATAAGATGTTTAATTCTAAGCAAAGCCCAAGTAATGAAACAGTTTACAATGTGAGATCCACATATGGTGGTGTCTGATATCACAAAGGGGTCCAGGCTTGTCTCAGAATAGGGCAGTGCCCGCTGGTTACACTGGTCTCCTGTTTCATGCACTTGCAGAGATGCTTGAATCTTGATCTCAGTGTTTCTCAATCCAGTGGGCAGCTCTTTCTTTCATTTCTTCAAATGTCACCAAACTAAGAATTACTAATTGAACAATAATAGGACCTGCAATAGGTAACAGGAGGCCATTTAATCAGGAAATTGTCAAAATTAGGATTGTCTCACTAATTAGATCAGCCAGAGCACGCTTTGCAAAAACCATCTGAAGACTGAAATGTTCCATTTCACCAAAGTTCATCTGAGGGACTCCTCTGCCTCAGTAGAAAGAGCAAAACTGTGGAAGTCAAGGTCATGCAGAGATATGCAAGTAACACTGTTTATTCCAGGGGAGCACTCATATGTTCCTCTATCTCACAGTTTATGAGCTATATTGAGCTGAAACCATCGTGTTTGCACCTTTCGGATGCTGAATCACGCTCCCACAAGTACCCTCAATGCCTCAGGGTCTGCTCGACTGCACGCTTCCTGCGTATTTAACGCACCTTTTTGGGATTCAGTCGGGCAGAGCGGAAGCAACCGTGTTCATGGCAACACAATCAAAGCGCATCTCAGACCCTCGCTTATGACACCAAACTCCTGCTCTCGGGCCTGAGCTGAGTGAATAAACATGGATGCTTGCATATTATGTGTTTATCTTGTCACTATTGCTGCAGTTTCAAAAGCAGAGGTTCAAAGGAAGCCTATGCCTTCTGAGAAACTGCTACTTATTCCTTTAACATTGGATTGGTTTACTTTTCTTTCTCTCACTACAAAGTGAGAGGACTTTTTTTAAGTGCATTATGTGAAAATATTACAAGAGTTCACAGAGTTTGAAAGGATAGTCCGCTGTTTTTTTTACAACACACAGCAAATGTAAATACCTGTAAATGGATTGAATGCATTCTACAGACAGGAAAGCAATAATGAGGCAAATGTTTTGTAATTCAGAGGTGTGTTGACAGACAGGGGTGCGTCCTTGCTTCCTTTCTATTCTCTATTTACCCAAATGGATACGGAACAGCCCTTTGAGATTCTACAACAGATGTCCCTATGGTGAATCAAGTGAGTACCCCCATTATTCTCCATGCAGACGATGCGGTGCAAAAACTCATTGAGGAGTTTGTTGCATTTATGTCAAGGCTAGATCGCCAGGTCAATGCATCAAAAACTTTCATCTCTCTAAAAGGGAAACGGCTTAAAAAATCACCATCATTTTATATTGTGGGACACAAAGTTGAAATCACAGAAACCTTCTCCTATTTGGAGGTCCTTTACGATAGTGCGACCATGTGGACAAATATGGTAGCCAATAGATGTCTCCTACTGGAAAAAGAGTTGTGGCCATGTTTTCCTTCATTAAAAAACTAGAGTCCAAGCCGTTGAGGCAATCAAAAAGATCTACAAAGCAAAAGCCATCTCTGCAGCCATACATGGGGCAGGGGTGTGGGATCTGGCAATTATAGATCAAAGACACTTACCTGAAAAAACCTTTAGCCCCCCACAAGCTGCTCAAATTTCAACACTCACTCTGAGCTAAACGTCCCTTATATATCAGGGGTAGTTTACCTTGCTCCGATCTTATTATGACTTTCACTGTGGAGAAGGAAAACTGTTAATTTGACCCAAAACATCATAAGGGACTGTTTAACCCTTGCCCACACACATAAGGTTTCCTGGATCCAATAGGTTAAAACCACACTGACCTCCCTGGGATTGCAGTCTTTGTTCATGAAACCAGCAATTAGCTGACAACCACCAAAGCCCTAATGAAAAATCTGGTCTTAACTAAAATCCATGGTGATAACATTCCTGAAGTCACCAGCCATAGCCCATGAGGAACATTTTTACCTAATGTCTGTGTCTAATCCTCGGTAAGATTCGTTTAAACCTCATCCCCTGCATGCTTGGAAATCTAACAGGAATTTGCTCTCCTCATGAATTGGAGTATCCCCTCTAACCAATTTTCACATCATCTTCTGTTAATTTTATGTTGTGCGTCGCAAAAGATGTATCCTTCCCTCATGCAGAAATACAAATTCAGGCAGTGTATCCCAGCTCTTTATTTTCTGCAAATGTTGTCTGAACACCTTGTGTGCTATTGCTGTTGTGTACTTCCTACCAATCCGTTGGATCTGTGCATTGTTTAGACAATATAAACTAAAGGCTTGGTGTCAAGACTGATTCCAGACACCTTCACAGGATATGTTGGCCTATAGACCAGCTAGCTCTCAGTGCCACTGTAAGCCCCCTAACTTACTAGGGAGCAAACAGTTTCTGGCAACCACTGAACATGACAACCCTCATTGAGCAGGAATGTTGGAAACGGTACAGAACATTTCTCTCAGTCATTCATTCTCACTTGTTCTCAGAGAAACATACATAGAATACACAGCAATAATATTTATTGAACCAAATTTATTCTTGCGTAAAATAGGTATGCTGCAACGATTTGGAGACAGAAGCAAATAAAGGAGATTACAAGCACCAAAAGATTAAAGAGTAGATACAGTTTTCTACCATGGTTCTAAAGCAATGAATATATGCAGACATATATGTAATAGGGTGATCTAACGTAGTTCTACTGTGCGAACCCTACTCTAAGTGTACCAAGAGTGCGTGTATGTGTAGAGTCAAGAATCCCCCCTAGGGATGATCCAACCCCATTACCTGATCAGATATAATGAAGGACCCCATCTTGGTCTTGAGCTGGACACCCCCCACAGAATATCAGTAAAGTGCATGGGGATTTCCAATCAGGCAGGGACCTTTGGAGTCAGCAGAAGTGCCTCTACCAATTTACCATGATGTCTAATACTCATAATGAAAAGCAGCCTTTGCGATATGCGCCCTAGATTAGTCATATTATAGAGGAGTGGTTAGTTCTGTCGCCAAGTGGATGTAGATAGGACACGTTTTGTACCCAGTGCGTAGAAAGGCCTAGGACATGATGTTCAGGCCATCCTGGCAATGTTGTGCAAAGCTGGATGTATAAACCAAGTGGATTCAGAGAAACTAATCCAACATTGTCATGCATACAAATGTGTGCAAAAGGTCACTGCTGAAACGTTATTTCCTAAGACAATGTAAAGAATAAGCTGCCTTTCTACATGGGCCTAACTCAGGAATATAATATTGCTTAGCGTCTTATTTATGTATGTCAATAATGACTAGGAGATCTCAGCGGTAGAAAGGTCTAATTGATTTCTAGCCAGGTCATACTGATGGCAATTTTAAGGTCTTTATGTCTTGAATATCTTTTTAAATCTTTTATAACAGTGTATTTACAACACAATAGATCATACTTTTAACTAGCCCAGGCATATTTTATAACTTTTTTTATAAAATGAATTTAATTATTAAAGAATGATAGGCGTATTGCTATTTTAAACTAAGATAACTGGAGTGATTGGCGGACCATTCAGTGAGGTTTTAGCATTCATGTTATTAGTTTTGCTTTGACCTCTTTTAAGATTATTGTTCAACCTTTCATCTTTATGTTTTCTCCTTATAGTCTCCGTATCAAAGTAATATTCCCACTTATGAACTAACACTTTGTGAAACTGATGCTCACTGCTGTATTGTACTTATATGATCTATTTTCTTCTGATTGGATTGAATTAAGTGGATTGATAGACTAGAACCATTGGTGATGCTCACCTGTCATTCATTTGAACACATTTGGCTGCACAGATGACACCTTTGACACCTTGGTGTCATCTGTGCAGCCACTGAGCAAACCAACTTGTACTACCTGAGAAAGGCGGAGGCTGAAACGCTGTAGTGGAAATATATTTTTGTTCTTTGGTGAATCTATCTGTTTGCGTCACTACTTTCTTGGATATGTATATCTGATCTGATGCACCTCCTCACACCTGAATATAACCTTTGATACACCCACTCTAAAATACAGACTACCATTTACGAGAAAAAATAGACACATCAACACCAGTTACTAAATACGCACTGACTGATTCCTAGGTCTACACACACATCCACTCATTCACCCATACAGTCACTCATACATGCCATCACTCATCAATACAACACTATCATATGCACTCATACACCTATACAGACACTCATACACTGCCACATATCCAGAGTTACTCGCACATTTAGTCAGTCATGCAAACAATGGATCATGCTTCCATTTACTCACCTATGCAGTTATACAGACACAACCTCACTTATTCATATAGATACTAACACATAATTACTCTCTTATAGAATCACTGATACAAATACACACTCATCCATGCAGCCAATCTCACAATTACTGACTCTCACATAGAGTTATATATATACACATTCATGACACTGCTCCACACTTCAGGGACAACGCTTTCCATTAGCTGTGTTTTTTGATGACGTGTCCAACAGCAGAACCCCTTTAAATCCAAACAGGCTCTTCCACTCTCTCACCAGAAGTGAAACCAGGCCACGAGGACACTTTCACAATACAACAGTCGGGAATGCACTTTTCAGTAAAAAAACACATTCCTTCCTCCTAATTTATCAAAAAACAACTCACTGAAGAACAGAGGCCAGCTTTGATCGGTAAACAGCCGTTACAACAAATTTTTTACTTTGCGATACCATTACAATGCATGCATTACCACGCATGCGTTGTACATCGCAAAGTCATTACTATGCATTTTTTTTAGAACGCATGGTCATTTACCACGCATGCTTTTACAACTAATTTTGTTGTAAAGGTATGTATTGTAAATGATCATGAGTTCTACAAAAATTTAGACGATCCACTTCATTGTAAGGAAAGAGAGGCTGTTCTCTTTTCTCACAACGACGTGCACCGCCCCTCAGAGATGACATGAAGCAGGAGCCATGAGGAGAGAGGGACCATGAGGAGTGAAAGGTAAGGAGGATTGGGATTGGTGTGGTGGTTACTTTTCTAGGGTTTAGGGTAGTGCATTGGTGTTTGAGTAGTGTAGGGGGTCATGCTGAGGGTAGTGTTTTAGGGTTAGGGTAGTGCAGTGGTGTTTGTGTAGTGTAAGGGTCATGCTGGGGGTAGTGATCTAGGGTTTAGGGAAGTGCAGTGGTGTTTGTGTAGTTTAGGGGGTCGTGATGGTGGTAGTGTTTTAGGGTTTAGGATAGTGCAGTGATGTTAGTGTGTGTAGGGGGTCGTGCTGGGGGTTATGTTTTAGGGTTTAGGGTAGTGCAGTGGTGTGTGGGTAGTGTAGGGGTCGTGCTGAGGGTAGATTTAGGGTTTAGGGTAGTGCAGTGGTGTTTGGGTAGTGTAGGAGGACGTGCTGGGGTAGATTTAGGGTTTAGGGTAGTGCAGTGGTGTTTGGGTAGTGTAGGGGGTCATGCAGGGGTAGTGTTTCAGGGTTTAGGGCAGTGCAGTGGCGTTCGGGCAGTGTAGGGGGTCTTGCTGGGGGGGAGGTGTTTCAGGGTTTAGGGCAGTGCAGTGGTGTTCGGGCAGTGTAAGGGGTCATGCTGGGGGTGGTGTTTTAGGGTTTAGGGCAGAGCAGAGGTGTTCGGGTAGTGTAGGGGGTCGTCATGGGAGTGGTGTTTCAGGGTTTAGGGCATTGCAGTGGTGTTCGGGCAGTGTAGGGAGTCATGCAGGGGTGGTGTTTCAGGGTTTAGGGCAGAGGAGTGGAGTTCTGGCAGTGTGGGGGTCTTGCTGGGGGGTGGTGTTTGAGGGTTTAGGGTAGTGCAGTGGTGTTTGGGCAGGGTAAGGGGTTGTGCTGGGGGTGGTGTTTCAGGGTTTAGGGCAGAGCAGTGGTGTTCGGGCAGTGTAGGGGGTTGTACGGGGGTGGTGTTTGAGGGTTTAGGGCAGTGCAATGGTGTTTGGGAAGTGTAGGGGGACGTGCGGGTGGTGATGTTTCAGGGTTAGGGCAGCGCAGTGGTGTTCGGGCAGTGTAAGGGGTCGTGCTGGGGCTGGTGTTTCAGTGTTTAGGGCAGTGCAGTGGTGTACGGGCAGTGTAGAGGGTCGTGCTGGGGCTGGTGTTTTAGGGTTTAAGGCAGTGCAGTGGTCTTCGAGCAGTGTAGGGGGTCATGCTGGGGGTGGTGTTTCAGGGTTTAGGGCAGAACACTGGTGTTCGGGCAGTGTAGGGGTCATGCTGGGGATGGTGTTTCAGGATTCAGGGCAGAGCAGTGGTGTTCGGGCAGCGTAGGGGGTCGGTCTGGGGCTGAAGTTTCCGGGTTTAGGGCAGTGCAGTGGTGTTTGGGAAGTGTAGGGGGTTGTGCAGGGGTGGTATTTTAGGGTTTAGGACAGTGCAGTGGTGTTCTGGCAGTGAAGGGGGTCGTGCTGGGGCTGGTGTTTCAGGGTTTAGGGCAGAGCAGTAGTGTTCGGGTAGTGTAGGGGGTCGTGCTGGGGGTGGTGTTTCAGGGTTTAGGGCAGTGCAGTGGTGTTCGGGAAGTGTAGGGGGTCATGCTGAGGATAGTGTTTTAGGGTTTAGGGTAGTGCAGAGGTGTGTGTGTAGTGTAGGGGTCATGCTGGGGGTAGTGATTTAGGGTTTAGGGTAGTGCAGTGGTGTTTGTGTAGTGTAGGGGGTTGTGCTGGTGGTAGTGTTTTAGGGTTTAGGGTAGTGCAGTGATGTTTGTGTAGTGTAGGGGATCGTGCTTGGGGTAGATTTAGGGTTTCGGGTTGTGCAGTGGAGTTTGGTAGTGTATTGGCTGTGCTGGGGGTAGTGTTTTGGGGATTAGGGTAGTGCAGTGGTTTTTGGGTAGTGTGGGGGGTCGTGCTGGGGTAGTGTTGTAGGGTTTAGGGTAGTGCAATGGTGTTGGTGTAGTGTAGAGGGTTGAGCTGGGGGTAGTTTTTTGGCTTTTAGGGTAGTGCAGTGGTATTTGGGTAGTGTAGGGGTCGTGCTGAGGGTAGATTTAGGCTAGTGCAGTTGTGTTTGGTTAGTGTGGGGGTTCATGCTGGGGGTAGATTTAGGGTTTAGGGTAGTGCAGTGGTGTTTGTGTAGTGAAGGGGGTTGTGCTGGGGGTGGTGTTTTAGGGTTTAGGGCAGTGCAGTGGTGTTCAGGTAGTGTAGAAGGTCATGCAGGAGATGGTGTTCCAGGGTTTAGGTCAGTGCAATGGTGTTCAGGCAGTGTAGGGGGTCTTGCTTGGGGGTGGTGTTTCAGGGTTTAGGCAGTGCAGTGGTGTTCGGGCAATGTAGGGGGACATGCTGGGGTGGTGTTTAAGGGTTTAGGGCAGTGCAGTGGTGTTCTGGCAGTGTAGGGGGTGTTGCTGGGGGGTGGTGATTCAGGGTTTAGGGCAGTGCAGTGGTGTTCAGGCAGTGTAGGGTGTTGTGTTGTTTCAGAGTTTAGGGCAGTGCAGTGGTGTTCAGGCAGTGTAGGGGGTTGTGCTGGGGTGGCGTTTCATGGTTTAGGGCAGTGCAGTGGTGTTCAGGCACTGTAGGGGGTTGTGCTGGGGCTGATGTTTCAGGGTTTAGGGCAACAAAGTGGTGTTCAAGCAGTGTAGGGGGTCGTGCTGGGGCTGGTGTTTCAGAGTTTAGGGCAGTGCAGTTGTGTTTGGGCAGTGTATGGGGTTGTGCTGAGGGTGGTGTTATAGGGTTTAGGGCAGTGCAGTGGTGTTGGGGCAGAGTAAGGGGTCGTGCTGGGGTGGTGTTTCAGGGTTTAGGGCAGAGCAGGGGTGTTCGGGTAGTGTAGGGGTCATGCTGGGGCTGGTGTTTTATGGTTTAGGGAAGAGCAGTGGTGTTCGGGCAGTGTAGGGGTTGGTGCTGGGGCTGGAGTTTCACGGTTTAGGGCAGGTCAGTATTGTTCAGGCAGTGTAGGGTGTTGTGTTGGGGCTGGTGTTTCATGGTTTAGGGCAGTGCAGTGGTGTTTGGGCAGTGTAGGGGGTCGTGCTGGGGCTGGTGTTTCAGGCTTTAGGGCAGTGCAGTGGTGTTCGGGCAGTGTAGGGGGTCGTGCTGGGGGTGGTGTTTTAGGGTTTAGGGCAGTGCAATGGTGTTCGGACAGTAAAGGGGGTCATGCTGGGGGTGGCGTTTTAGGGTTTAGGGCAGTGCAGTGGTGTTCGGGCAGTGTAGGGGTCATGCTGAGGGTGGGATTTCAGGGTTTTGGGCAGTGCAATGGTGGTCGGGCAGTGTAGGGGTCATGCTGGAGGTGGTGTTTCAGGGTTTAGGGCAGTGAAGTGGTGTTCGGGTAGTGCAGGGGTCCTGCAGGGGTGGTGTTTCAGGGTTTAGGGCAGTGCTGTGGTGTTCGGGTAGTGTAGGGGGTCGTGCTTGGGGCTGGTGTTTCAGGGTTTAGGGCAGTGAAGTGGTGTTCGGGCAGTGTAGGGGGTCGTGCTGGGGCTGGTGTTTCAGGCTTTAGGGCAGTGCAGTGGTGTTCGGGCAGTGTAGGGGGTCGTGCTGGGGGTGGTGTTTTAGGGTTTAGGGCAGTGCAATGGTGTTCGGACAGTAAAGGGGGTCATGCTGGGGGTGGCGTTTTAGGGTTTAGGGCAGTGCAGTGGTGTTCGGGCAGTGTAGGGGTCATGCTGAGGGTGGGATTTCAGGGTTTTGGGCAGTGCAATGGTGGTCGGGCAGTGTAGGGGTCATGCTAGAGGTGGTGTTTCAGGGTTTAGGGCAGTGAAGTGGTGTTCGGGTAGTGCAGGGGTCCTGCAGGGGTGGTGTTTCAGGGTTTAGGGCAGTGCTGTGGTGTTCGGGAAGTGTAGGGGGTCGTGCTTGGGGCTGGTGTTTCAGGGTTTAGGGCAGTGAAGTGGTGTTCGGGCATTGTAGGGGGTTGTGCTGGGGCTGGTAATTCAGGGTTTAGGGCAGTACTTTGGTGTTCGGGGAGGGTAGGGGGTTGTGCTGGGGCTGGTGTTTCAGGATTTTGGGCAGAGCAGTGGTGTTTGGGCAGTGCAGTGGGTTGTGCTGGGGGTGGTGTTTCAGGGTTTAGGGCAGTGCAGTGGTGTTTGGTCGGAGTAGGGGGTCATGCTTGGGGCTGGTGTTTCAGGATTTAGGGCAGTGCAGTGGTGTTCGGGAAGTGTAGGGGGTCGTGCTGGGGCTTTTGTTTCAGGGTTTAGGGCAGTGTAGTGGTGTTCGGACTGTGTAGGGGGTTGTACTGAAGCTGGTGTTTCAGGGTATAGGGCAGTGCAGTGGTGTTAGGGCATTGTAGGGATTTGTGCTAGGTGTGGTGTTTCAGGGTTTAGGGCAGTGGTGCTGTGGTGCTCGGGCAGTGTAGGGGGTCTTGCTGGGGGTGCTGTTTCAGGGTTTAGGGCAGTGGTGTTTGGGCATTGTAGGGGGTCTTGCTCGGGCTGGTGTTTCAGGGTTTAGGGCAGAGGTGTTCAGGCAGTGTAGAGGGTTTTACTAGGGTGGTGATTCAGGGTTTAGGGCAGTACAGTGGTGTTCGGGCAGTGTAGGGGGTTGTGCAGGGGTGGTGTTTCAGGGGTTAGGGCAGTGCAGTGGTGTTCGGGCAGTGTAGGGGGTCGTGCTGGCTCTGGTGTTTCAGGGTTTAGGGCAGTGTAGTGGTGTTCGGGCAGTGTAGGGGATCATGACGGGCTGCTGATTCAGGGTTTAGGGTAGTGCAGTGGTGTTCGGGCAGTGTAGGGGGTCGTGCTGGGGTTGGTATTTCAGGGTTTAGGGCAGTGGTGCTGTGGTGCTCGGGCAGTGTAGGGGGTCTTGCAGGGGGTGGTGTTTCAGGGTTTAGGGCAGTGGTGTTTGGGCACTGTAGGGCGTCTTGCTGGGGGTGGTGTTTCAGGATTTAGGGCAGAGGTGTTCAGGCAGTGTAGGGGGTTTTGCTGGGCTGTTATTTCAGGGTTCAGGGCAGTGCAGTGGTGTTCGGGCAGGGTATGGGGTCGAGCTGGGGTGGTGTTTCAGGGTTTTGGGCAGAGCAGTGGTATTCGGGCAGTGTATGGGGTCATGCTGGGGATGGTGTTTCAGGGTTTATGGCAGTGGTCTTCGCGCAGTGTAGGGGGTCTTGCTGGAGGTGATGTTTCAGGGGTTAGGGCAGTGCAGTAGTGTTCGGACAGAGTATGGGGTCGTGCCAGGGGGGGTGTTTCAGAGTTTAGGGCAGTGGTGTTCGGGCAGTGTAGGGGGTCATGCTGGGGCTGGTGTTTCAGGGTTTAGGGCAGTGCAGTGGTGTTCGGGCAGTGTAGGGGGTCATGCTGGGGTTGGTGCTTCAGGGTTTAGGGCAGTGCATTGGTGTTTGGGCAGTATAGGGGGTCATGAGGGGGCTGGTGTTTCAGGGTATAGAGCAGTGCAGTGGTGTTCGGGCAGTGTAGGGGGTCATGCTGGGGCTGGTGTTTCAGGGTTTAGGGCAGTGCAGTGGTGTTCGGGCAGTGTAGGGTGTTGTGCTGGGGAAGGTGTTTCAGGGTTTAAGGCAGTGCAGTGGTGTTCGGGCAGTGTAGTGAGTCGTGCAGCGGCTGGTGTTTCACGGTTTAGTGCAATGCAGTGGTGTTCGGGGACTGTAGGATTCATGCTGGGAGTGGTGTTTCAGTGTTTAGGGCAGTGCAGTGGTGTTCGGGCAGTGTAGGGGTCATGCTGGGGGTGGTGTTTCAGGGTTTAGGGCGGTGCAGTGGTGTTCGGGCAGTGTAGGGGTCGTGCTGGAGGTGGTGTTTCAGGGTTTAGGGCTCTGAAGTTGTGTTCGGGCAGTGTAGGGGTCCTGCAGGGGTGGTGTTTCAGGGTTTAGGGCAGTGCATTGTTGTACGGGCAGTGTAGGGGGTCGTGCTGGGGAAGGTGTTTCAGGGTTTAGGGCAGTGCAGTGTTGTCCGGGCAATGTAGGGGGTCGTGCTGGGGTTTTTGTTTCAGGTTTTAAGGCAGTGCAGTGGTGTTCGGGCAGTGTAGGGGGCTGTGTTGGGGCTGGTGTTTCAGTGTTTGGGCAGAGCAGTGGTGTTCGGGCAGTGTAGGGGGTCGTGCTGGGCGTGGTGTTTCAGGGTTTAGGGCAGTGCAGTGGTGTTCGGGCAGTGTAGGGGGTTGTGAGGGGGCTGGTGTTTCAGGGTATAGAGCAGTGCAGTGGTGTTCGGGCAGTGTGTGGGGTCGTGCTGGGGCTGGTGTTTCAGGGTTTATGGCAGTGCATTGGTGTTAGGGCAGTGTAGGGGGTCGTGTTGGGGGGTGGTTTTTCAGGGTTTAGGACATTGCAGTGGTGTTCGGGCAGTGTAGGGTGTTGTGCTGGGGAAGGTGTTTCAGGGTTTAAGGCAGTGCAGTGGTGTTCGGGCAGTGTAGTGAGTCGTGCAGCGGCTGGTGTTTCACGGTTTAATGCAATGCAGTGGTGTTCGGGGACTGTAGGATTCATGCTGGGAGTGGTGTTTCAGTGTTTAGGGCAGTGCAGTGGTGTTCGGGCAGTGTAGGGGTCATGCTGGGGGTGGTGTTTCAGGGTTTAGGGCTGTGCAGTGGTGTTCGGGCAGTGTAGGGGTCGTGCTGGAGGTGGTGTTTCAGGGTTTAGGGCTCTGAAGTTGTGTTCGGGCAGAGTAGGGGTCCTGCAGGGGTGGTGTTTCAGGGTTTAGGGCAGTGCATTGTTGTACGGGCAGTGTAGGGGGTCGTGCTGGAGAAGGTGTTTCAGGGTTTAGGGCAGTGCAGTGTTGTCCGGGCAATGTAGGGGGTCGTGCTGGGGTTTTTGTTTCAGGTTTTAAGGCAGTGCAGTGGTGTTCGGGCAGTGTAGGGGGCTGTGCTGGGGCTGGTGTTTCAGGGTTTAGGGCAGTGAAGTGGTGTTCCGGCAGGGTAGGGGGTCGTGCTGGGGCTGATTGTTTCAGGGTTTTTGGCAGTGCAGTGGGGTTTGGGCAGTGTAGGGGGTCTTTCTGGGGGTGGTGTATCAGGGTTTAGGGTAGTGGTCTTCCAGCAGTGTAGGGGGTCGTGCTGGGGGTAGTGTTTCAGGGTTTACGGCAGTGCAGTGGTGTTCGGGCAGTGTAGGGGGTCGGGAGGGGGCTGGTGTTTCAGGGTTTAGATCAGTGCAGTGGTGTACGGGCAGTGTAGGGGATCGTGCTGGGGCTGGTGTTTCAGGGTTTAAGGCAGTGCAGTGGTGTTCGGGCAGTGTAGTGGGTCGTGCAGCGGCTGGTGTTTCACGGTTTAGTGCAATGCAGTGGTGTTCGGGGAGTGTAGGTGGTCATGTTGGGAGTGGTGTTTCAGTGTTTAGGGCAGTGCAGTGGTGTTTGGGCAGTGTAGGGGTCATGCTGGGGGTAGTGTTTCAGGGTTTAGGGCAGGGCAGTTGTGTTTGGGCAGTGTAGGGGTCGTGCTGGAGGTGGTGTTTCAGGGTTTAGGGCAGTGAAGTGGTGTTCGGGCAGTGAATGGGTCCTGCAGGGGTGGTGTTTCAGGGTTTAGGGCAGTGCAGTGTTGTTCGGGCAGTGTAGGGGGTCGTGCTGGGGATGGTATTTCAGGGTTTAGGGCAGTGCAGTGGTGTTCGGGCAGTGTAGGGCTCGTGCTTGGGGCTGGTGTTTCAGGGTTTAGGGAAGTGCAGTGGTGTTTGGGCAGTGTAGGGGGTTGTGCTGGGGCTGGTGTTTCAGGGTTTAGGGCAGTGTATTGGTGTTCGGGCAGGGTATGGGGTCGTGTTGGGGCTGGTGTTTCAGTATTTTGGGCTGAGCAGTGGTGTTCGGGCAGTGTAGGGGGTCATGCTGGGGGTGGTGTTTCAGGGTTTAGGGCAGTGCAGTGGTATTCGGGCAGTGTAGGGGGTTGTGAGGGGGCTGGTGTTTCAGGGTATAGAGCAGTGCAGTGGTGTTCGGGCAGTGTAGGGGGTCGTGCTGGGGCTGGTGTTTCAGGGTTTATGGCAGTGCATTGGTGTTAGGGCAGTGTAGGGGGTCGTGCTGGGGGGTGGTGTTTCAGGGTTTAGGACATTGCAGTGGTGTTTGGGCAGTGTAGGGGGTTGTGCTGGGGTTGGTGTTTCAGGGTTAAGGGCAGTTCAGTGGTGTTTGGGAAGTGTAGGGGTCGTGAGGGAGCTGGTGTTTCAGGGTTTAGATCAGTGCAGTGTTGTACGGGCAGTGTAGGGGATCGTGCTGGGGCTGGTGTTTCAGGGTTTAGGGCAGTGCAGTGGTGTTCGGGCAGTGTAGTGGGTCGTGCAGGGGCTGGTGTTTCAAGGTTTAGGGCAATGCATTGGTGTTCGGGGAGTGTAGGAGGTCATACTGGGAGTGGTGTTTCAGTGTTTAGGGCAGTGCAGTGGTGTTCGGGCAGTGTAGGGGTCATGCTGGGGATGGTGTTTCAGGGTTGAGGGCAGTGCAGTTATGTTTGGGCAGTGTAGGGGTCGTGCTGGAGGTGTTGTTTCAGGGTTTAGGGCAGTGAAGTGGTGTTCGGGCAGTGTATGGGTCCTGCAGGGGTGGTGTTTCAGGGTTTAGGGCAGTGCAGTGTTGTTCGGGCAGTGTAGGGGGTCATGCTGGGGATGGTATTTCAGGGTTTAGGGCAGTGCAGTAGTGTTCGGGCAGTGTAGGGGTCGTGCTTGGGGCTGGTGTTTCAGGGTTTAGGGAAGTGCAGTGGTGTTTGGGCAGTGAACAGGATCCTGCTTTGGCTTTTGTTTCAGGGTTTAGAGCAGTGCAGTGGTATTCAGGCAGTGTAGGGGGTTGTGCTGGGGCTGGTGTTTCAGGGTTTAGGGCAGTGCAGTGGTGTTCGGGCAGGGTATGGGGTCGTGTTGGGGCTGGTGTTTCAGTGTTTGGGCAGAGCAGTGGTGTTCGGGCAGTGTAGGGGGTCGTGCTGGGCGTGGTGTTTCAGGGTTTAGGGCAGTGCAGTGGTGTTCGGGCAGTGTAGGGGGTTGTGAGGGGGCTGGTGTTTCAGGGTATAGAGCAGTGCAGTGGTGTTCGGGCAGTGTGTGGGGTCGTGCTGGGGCTGGTGTTTCAGGGTTTATGGCAGTGCATTGGTGTTAGGGCAGTGTAGGGGGTCGTGTTGGGGGGTGGTGTTTCAGGGTTTAGGACATTGCAGTGGTGTTTGGGCAGTGTAGGGGGTCATGCTTGGGTTGGTGTTTCAGGGTTAAGGGCAATGCAGTGGTGTTTGGGAAGTGTAGGGGTCGTGAGGGAGCCTGTGTTTCAGGGTTTAGATCAGTGCAGTGGTGTACGGGCAGTGTAGGGGATCGTGCTGGGGCTGGTGTTTCAGGGTTTAGGGCAGTGCAGTGGTGTTCGGGCAGTGTAGTGGGTCGTGCAGGGGCTGGTGTTTCACGGTTTAGGGCAATGCAGTGGTGTTCGGGGAGTGTAGGAGGTCATACTGGGAGTGGTGTTTCAGTGTTTGGGCAGTGCAGTGGTGTTCGGGCAGTGTAGGGGTCATGCTGGGGGTGGTGTTTCAGGGTTTAGGGCAGTGCAGTTGTGTTTGGGCAGTGTAGGGGTCGTGCTGGAGGTGGTGTTTCAGGGTTTAGGGCAGTGAAGTTGTGTTCGGGCAGTGTATGGGTCCTGCAGGGGTGGTGTTTCAGGGTTTAGGGCAGTGCAGTGTTGTTCGGGCAGTGTAGGGGGTCGTGCTGTGAATGGTATTTCAGGGTTTAGGGCAGTGTAGTGGTGTTCGGGCAGTGTAGGGGGTTGTGCTTGGGGCTGGTGTTTCAGGGTTTAGGGCAGTGCAGTGGTGTTTGGGCAGTGTAGGGGATACTGCTGGGGCTTTTGTTTCAGGGTTTAGGGCAGTGCAGTGGTGTTCGGGCAGTGTAGGGGGTTGTGCTGGGGCTGGTGTTTCAGGGTTTAGGGCAGTGCAGTGATGTTCGGGCAGGGTATGGGGTCGTGTTGGGGCATGTGTTTCAGGGTTTTGGGCAGAGGAGTGGTGTTCGGGCAGTGTAGGGGGTCGTGCTGGGGGTGGTGTTTCAGGGTTTTGGGCAGTGCAGTGGTGTTTGGGCACTGTAGGGGGTCTTGCTGGAGGTGGTGTTTCAGGGTTTAGGGCAGTGGTCTACTGGCAGTGTAGGGTGTCATGCTGAGGGTGGTGTTTTAGGGTTTAGGGCAGTGCGGTGGTGTTGGGGCAGAGTAGGGGGTCGTGCTGGGGCTGGTGTTTTAGGGTTTAGGGCAGAGCAGTGGTGTTCGTGCAGTGTAGGGGTTCATGCTAGTGCTGGAGTTTCAGGGTTTAGAGCAGTGCAGTGGTGTTCGGGCAGGGTAGGGGGTCGTGCTAGGGCTGGTGTTTCAGGGTTTAGGGCAGTGCAGTGGTGTTCTGGTAGTGTAGGGAATCGTGCTGGTGCTGGTGTTTCAGGGTTTAGGGCAGTGCAGTGGTGTTCGGGCAGTGTAGGAGGTCGTGCTGGGGCTGGTCTTTTAGGGTTTAGGGAGGTGCAGTGGTGTTCGGGCAGTGTAGTGGGTAATGCTGGAGTGGTGTTTCAGGGTTAAGGGCAGTGAAGTGATGTTTGGGCAGTGTAGGGGGTTGTGCTGAGGAAGTTGTTTCAGTGTTAAGGGCAGTGCAGTGGATTCGGGCAGGGTAGGGTGTTGTGTGGGTGATGGTGCTCTACTGTGTGTGGTGTTTCAGGGTTTAGGGCAGTGTGTTCGGGCAGGGTAGGTGGTCGTGCTGGGGCTGGTGTTTCATGGTTTAGGGCAGTGCAGTGGTGTTGCGGCAGTGTAGTGCGTCGTGCTGGGGCTGGTGTTTCAGGGTTTAGGGCAGTGCAGTGGTCTTCGGGCAGTGTAGGGGTCGTGCTGGGGGTGGTGTTTCAGGGTTTAGGGCAGTGCTGTGGAGTTCGGACAGTGAAGGGGGTGATGCTGAGGGTTGTGTTTTAGGGTATAGAGCAGTGCAGTGGTGTTCGGGCTGTGTAGGGGTCATGCTGGGGGTGGTGTTTCAGGGTTTAGGGCAGTGCAGTGGTGTTCACGTAGTGTAGTGGTCGTGCTGGAGTTGGTGTTTCAGGGTTTAGGGCAGTGAAGTGGTGTTTGGGCAGTGTAGGGGTCCTGCAGGTGTGGTGTTTCAGGGTGTAGGGCAGTGTAGTGTTGTTCGGGAAGTGTAGGGGGTCGTGCTGGGTGTGGTGTTTTAGGGTTTAGGGCAGTGCAGTGGTGTTTGGGCAGTGTAGGGGGTCGTGCTTGGGGCTGGTGTTTCAGGGTTTAGGGCAGTGCAGTGGTGTTCTGGCAGTGTAGGGGGGTCATGATCGGGCTTTTGGTTCAGGGCTTAGGGCAGTGCAGTTGTGTTCGGGCATTGTAGGGTGTTGTGCTGGGGCTGGTGTTTTAGGGTTTAGGGCAGTGCAGTAGCGTTCGGGCATGGTAGGGGGTCGTGCTGGGGCTGGTGTTTCAGGGTTTTGGGCAGAGCAGTGGTGTTCGGGCAGTGTAGGGGTTCATGCTAGGGGTCGTGTTTCAGGGTTTAGGGCAGTGCAGTGGTGTTTGGGCAGTGTAGGGGGTCATGCTTGGTGCTGGTGTTTCAGGGTTTAGGGCAGTGCAGTGGTGTTCGGGCAGTGTAGGGGGTCATGCTGGAGATTTTGTTTCAGGGTCTAGGGCAGTGCAGTGGTGTTTGGGATGTGTAGGGGGTTGTGCTGAAGCTTGTATTTCAGGGTTTAGGGCTGTGCAGTGGTGTTCGGGCAGTGTAGGGAGTTGTGCTGGGGGTGGTGTTTCAGGGTTTAGGGCAGTGGTGCTGCGGTGCTCGGGCAGTGTAGGGGGTCTTGCAGGGGGTGCTGTTTCAGGGTTTAGGGCAGTGGTGTTTGGGCAGTGTAGGGAGTCTTGCTGAGGGTGGTGTTTCAAGGTTTAGTTCAGAGGTGTTCAGGCAGTGTATGGGGTTTTACTGGGGTGGTGTTTCAAGGTTTAGGGCAGTGCATCGGTGTTCGGGCATTGTAGGGGGTCGTGCTGGGGGTGGTGTTTCAGGGTTTAGAGCAGTGCAGTGGTGTTCGAGCAGTGTAGGAGGTCGTGCTGTTGTTGGTGTTTCATGGTTTAGGGCAGTGTAGTGGTGTTCATGCAGTGTAGGGGGTCATGAGGGGCTGCTGATTCAGGGTTTAGGGTAGTGCAGTGGTGTTCGGGCAGTGTAGGGGGTCATGCTGGGTGTATTGTTTCAGGGTTTAGGGATGTGGTGCTCAGGCAGTGTAGGGGGTATTGCAGGGGGTGCTGTTTCAGGGTTTAAGGCAGTGGTGTTTGGGAAGTGTAGGGGGTTGTGCTGGTGTTTCAGGGTTTAGGGCAGTGTAGTGGTGTTCGGGCAGTGTAGGGGGTTGTGAGGGACTGCTAATTCAGGGTTGAGGGTTGTGCAGTGGTGTTCAGGCAGTGTAGGGGGTCGTGCAGGGGTGGTGTTTCAGGGTTTAGGGCAGTGCAGTGGTGTTCGGGCAGTGTAGGGGGTCATGCTGGGGCTAATGTTTCAGGGTTTATGGCAACAAAGGGGTGTTCAAACAGTGTAGGGGGTCATGCTGGGGCTTTTGTTTCAGTGTTTAGGGCAGTGCGGGTGTGTTCGGGCAGTGTAAGTTGTTGTCCTGGGGCTGGTGCTTCAGGGTTTATGGCAGTGCAGTGGTGTTCGGGCAATGTAGGGGGTTGCACTGGGGGTGGTGTTTCAGGGTTTTGGGCAGTGCAGTGGTGTTCGGGCAGTGTAGGGGGTCGTGCTTGGGGCTGGTGTTTCAGGGTTTAGGGCAGTGCAGTGGTGTTCGGGCAGTGTAGGGGGTCATGCTGGGGCTTTTGTTTCAGGATTAGGGTAGTGCAGTGGTGTTTGGGCAGTGTAGGGGGTTGTACTGGGGCAGTGTATCAGGGTTTAGGGCAGTGCAGTGGTGTTCGGGCAGTGTAGGGGGTCGTGCTGGGGTTGGTATTTCAGGGTTTAGGGCATTGCAGTGGTGTTCGGGCAGTGTAGGGGGTCGTGAGGGGCCTGGTGTTTCAGGATTTAGAGCAGTGCAGTGGTGTTCGGGCAATGTAGGGGGTCGTGATGGGGCTGGTGTTTCAGCGTTTAGTGCAGTGCATTGGTGTTAGGGCAGTGTAGGGGTTCGTGCTGGGGGGTGGTGTTTCAGGGATTAGGGCAGTGCAGTGGTGTTTGAGAAGTTTAGGTGTCGTGAGGGGGATGGTGTTTCAGAGTTTAGAGCAGTGCAGTGGTGTACGGGCAGTGTAGGGGGTCGTGTTAGGGCTGGTGTTCCACGGTTTAGGGCAATGCAGTGGTGTTTGGGGAGTGTAGGGGGTCATGCAGGGAGTGGTGTTTCAGTGTTTAGGGCAGTGCAGTTGTGTTCAGGTAGTGTAGGTGTCATGCTGGGTGTGGTATTTCAGGGTTTAGGGCAATGCAGTGGTGTTTGGGCAGTGTAGGGTCGTGCTGGAGGTGGTGTTTCAGGGTTTAGGGCAGTGAAGTGGTGTTCGGGCAGTGTAGGGGTCCTGCAGGTGTGGTGTTTCAGGGTGTAGGGCAGTGCAGTGTTGTTCGGGAAGTGTAGGGGGTCGTGCTGGGTGTTGTGTTTTAGGGTTTAGGGCAGTGCAGTGGTGTTTGGGCAGTGTAGGGGGTCGTGCTTGGGGCTGGTGTTTCAGGGTTTAGGGCAGTGCAGTGGTGTTCTGACAGTGTAGGGGGTCATGATCGGGCTTTTGTTTCAGGGTTTAGGGCAGTGCAGTGGTGTTCGGGCATTGTAGGGTGTTGTGCTGGGGCTGGTGTTTCAGGGTTTAGGACAGTGCAGTAGTGTTCGGGCAGGGTAGGGGGTCGTGCTGGGCCTGGTGTTTCAGGGTTTGGGGCAGAGCAGTAGTGTTCAGGCAGTGTAGGGGTTCGTGCTGGGGTCGTGTTTCAGGGTTTAGGGCAGTGCAGTGGTGTTTGGGCAGTGTAGGGGGTCATGCTTGGTGCTGGTGTTTCAGGGTTTAGGGCAGTGCAGTGGTGTTCGGGCAGTGTAGGGGGTCTTGCAGGGGGTGCTGTTTCAGGGTTTAGGGCAGTGGTGTTTGGGCAGTATAGGGGGTCTTGCTGAGGGTGGTGTTTCAAGGTTTAGTTCAGAGGTGTTCAGGCAGTGTATGGGGTTTTACTGGGGTGGTGTTTCAAGGTTTAGGGCAGTGCATCGGTGTTCGGGCATTGTAGGGGGTCGTGCTGGGGGTGGTGTTTCAGGGTTTAGGGCAGTGCAGTGGTGTTCGAGCAGTGTAGGAGGTCGTGCTGTTGTTGGTGTTTCATGGTTTAGGGCAGTGTAGTGGTGTTCATGCAGTGTAGGGGGTCATGAGGGGCTGCTGATTTAGGGTTTAGGGTAGTGCAGTGGTGTTCGGGCAGTGTAGGGGGTCATGCTGGGGGTATTGTTTCAGGGTTTAGGGCTGTGGTGCTCAGGCAGTGTAGGGGGTATTGCAGGGGGTGCTGTTTCAGGGTTTAAGGCAGTGGTGTTTGGGAAGTGTAGGGGGTTGTGCTGGTGTTTCAGGGTTTAGGGCAGTGTAGTGGTGTTCGGGCAGTGTAGGGGGTTGTGAGGGACTGCTGATTCAAGGTTGAGGGTTGTGCAGTGGTGTTCAGGCAGTGTAGGGGGTCGTGCAGGGGTGGTGTTTCAGGGTTTAGGGCAGTGCAGTGGTGTTCAGGCAGTGTAGGGGGTCGTGCAGGGGTGGTGTTTCAGGGTTTAGGGCAGTGCAGTGGTGTTCGGGCAGTGTAGGGGGTCATGCTGGGGCTAATGTTTCAGGGTTTATGGCAACAAAGGGGTGTTCAAACAGTGTAGGGGGTCATGCTGGGGCTTTTGTTTCAGTGTTTAGGGCAGTGCGGGTGTGTTCGGGCAGTGTAAGTGGTTGTCCTGGGGCTGGTGCTTCAGGGTTTATGGCAGTGCAGTGGTGTTCGGGCAATGTAGGGGGTTGCACTGGGGTGGTGTTTCAGGGTTTAGGGCAGTGCAGTGGTGTTCGGGCAGTGTAGGGGGTCGTGCTTGGGGCTGGTGTTTCAGGGTTTAGGGCAGTGCAGTTTTGTTCGGGCAGTGTAGGGGGTCATGCTGGGGCTTTTGTTTCAGGGTTTAGGGTAGTGCAGTGGTGTTTGGGCAGTGTAGGGGGTTGTGCTGGGGCAGTGTATCAGGCTTTAGGGCAGTGCAGTGGTGTTCGGGCAGTGTAGGGGGTCGTGCTGGGGTTGGTATTTCAGGGTTTAGGGCATTGCAGTGGTGTTCGGGCAGTGTTGGGGGTCGTGAGGGGCCTGGTGTTTCAGGATTTAGAGCAGTGCAGTGGTGTTCGGGCAATGTAGGGGGTCGTGATGGGGCTGGTGTTTCAGCGTTTAGTGCATTGCATTGGTGTTAGGGCAGTGTAGGGGTTCGTGCTGGGGGGTGGTGTTTCAGGGATTAGGGCAGTGCAGTGGTGTTTGGGAAGTTTAGGGGTCGTGAGGGGGATGGTGTTTCAGAGTTTAGAGCAGTGCAGTGGTGTACAGGCAGTGTAGGGGGTCGTGTTAGGGCTGGTGTTCCACGGTTTAGGGCAATGCAGTGGTGTTCGGGGAGTGTAGGGGGTCATGCAGGGAGTGGTGTTTCAGTGTTTAGGGCAGTGCAGTTGTGTTCGGGTAGTGTAGGTGTCATGCTGGGTGTGGTATTTCAGGTTTTAGGGCAGTGCAGTGGTGTTTGGGCAGTGTAGGGTCGTGCTGGAGGTGGTGTTTCAGGGTTTAGGGCAGTGAAGTGATGTTCGGGCAGTGTAGGGGTCCTGCAGGTGTGGTGTTTCGGGGTGTAGGGCAGTGCAGTGTTGGTCGGGAAGTGTAGGGGGTCGTGCTGGGTGTTGTGTTTTAGGGTTTAGGGCAGTGCAGTGGTGTTTGGGCAGTGTAGGGGGTCGTGCTTGGGGCTGGTGTTTCAGGGTTTAGGGCAGTGCAGTGGTGTTCTGGCAGTGTAGGGGGTCATGATCGGGCTTTTGTTTCAGGGTTTAGGGCAGTGCAGTGGTGTTCGGGCATTGTAGGGTGTTGTGCTGGGGCTGGTGTTTCAGGGTTTAGGGCAGTGCAGTAGTGTCCGGGCAGGGTAGAGGGTCGTGCTGGGCCTGGTGTTTCAGGGTTTTGGGCAGAGCAGTGGTGTTCGGGCAGTGTAGGGGTTCGTGCTGAGGTCGTGTTTCAGGGTTTAGGGCAGTGCAGTGGTGTTTGGGCAGTGTAGGGGGTCATGCTTGGTGCTGGTGTTTCAGGGTTTAGGGCAGTGCAGTGGTGTTCGGGCAGTGTAGGGGGTCATGCAGGGGGTGCTGTTTCAGGGTTTAGGGCAGTGGTGTTTGGGCAGTGTAGGGGGTCTTGCTGAGGGTGGTGTTTCAAGGTTTAGTTCAGAGGTGTTCAGGCAGTGTATGGGGTTTTACTGGGGTGGTGTTTCAAGGTTTAGGGCAGTGCATCGGTGTTCGGGCATTGTAGGGGGTCTTGCTGGGGGTGGTGTTTCAGGGTTTAGGGCAGTGCAGTGGTGTTCGAGCAGTGTAGGAGGTCGTGCTGTTGTTGGTGTTTCATGGTTTAGGGCAGTGTAGTGGTGTTCATGCAGTGTAGGGGGTCATGAGGGGCTGCTGATTCAGGGTTTAGGGTAGTGCAGTGGTGTTCGGGCAGTGTAGGGGGTCATGCTGGGGGTATTGTTTCAGGGTTTAGGGCTGTGGTGCTCAGGCAGTGTAGGGGGTATTGCGGGGGTGCTGTTTCAAAGGTTTAGGGCAGGGCAGTGCAGTGGTGGTTGGGCAGTGCAGGGAGTCTTGCTGGGGGTGGTGTTTCAGGGTTCAGGGCAGTGGCCTTCGGGCAGTGTAGGGGATCTTGCTGGAGGTGATGTTTCAGGGGTTAGGGCAGTTCAGTAGTGTTTGCGCAATGTAGGTGATATTGCTAGGGGTAGTTTTTGAGGGTTTAGGGCAGTGCATTGGTGTTCAGGCAGTATAGTGGGTCGTGCTGGGGGTGGTGTTTCAGGGTTTAGGGCAGTGCAGTGGTGTTCGGGCAGTGTAGGGGGTCGTGCTGGGGCTAGTGTATCAGGGTTTTGGGAAGTGCAGTAGTGTTCGGGCAGTGTAGCGGGATGTGCAGGGGGTGGTGTTTTAGGGTTTAAGGTAGAGCAGTGGTGTTCGGGTATTGTAGGGGGTCGTGCAGTGAGTGGTGTTTCAGAGTTTAGGGCAGTGGTGTTCGGGCAGTGTAGGGGGTTGTGCTGGGGCTGGTGTTTCAGGGTTTTGGGAACTGCAGTGGTGTTCGTGCAGTATAGGGGGTCGTGCTGTGGCTACTGTTTTAGGGTTTTGGGCGGTACCGTGGAGTTCAGACAGTGTAGGGGGACGTGCTGGGGGTGGTGTTTTAGGGATTTGGGCAGAGCAGTGTTGTTCGGGCAGTGTAGGGGGTCGTGCTGGGGCTAGTGTTTCAGGGTTTAGGGCAGCGCAGTGGTGTTCAGGCAGAATAGGGGGTCATGATGGGGCTAGTGTATCAGGGTTTTGGGAAGTGCAGTGTTGTTCAGGCAGTGTAGGGGGTCGTGCGGAGGTGGTGTTTTAGGGTTTAGGGCAGAGCAGTGGAGTTCGGGTAGAGTAGGGGGCAGTGCTGGTGGTGGAGTTTCAGGGTTTAGGGCAGTGCAGTGGTGTTCAGGCATTCTAAGGGGTCATGCAGTGGGTGGTGTTTCAGAGTTTAGGGAAGAGCAGGGGTGTTCGGGCAGTGTAGGGGGTTGTGCAGGGGGAGGTGTTTCAGGGTTTAGGGCAGTGGTGTTCGGGTAGTGTAGGGGGTCTTGCTTGGGGTGGTGTTTCAGAGTTTAGGGCAGTGGTGTTTGGGCAGTGTAGGGGATTGTGCTGGGGCTGGTGTTTCAGGGATTTGGGCACTGCAGTGGTGTTCGTGCAGTATAGGGGGTCGTACTGGGGCTAGTGTTTCAGGGTTTTGGGCGGTGTCGTGGAGTTTGGGCAGTGTAGGGGGATGTGCTGGGGGTGGTGTTTTAGGGTTTTGGGCAGAGCAGTGTTGTTCGGGCAGAGTAGGGGGTCATGCTGGGGGTGATGTTTTAGGGTTTAGGGCAGTGCATTGGTGTTTGGGCAGTGTAGGGGGTCGTGCTGGGGCTGGTGTTTCAGGGTTTAGGGCAGGGCAGTGGTGTTCGGGCAGTGTAGGGGTCATGCAGGGGCATGTGTTTCAGGGTTTAGGGCAGTGCAGTAGTGATCAGGTAGTGTAGGGTGTCGTGCTGGGGCTAGTGTTTCAGGGTTTAGGGCAGTGCAGTGGTGTTCAGGCATTATAAGGGGTCGTGCTGGGGCTGGTGTTTCAGGGTCTTGCGCAGTGCAGTGGTGTAAGGGCAGTGTAGGAGGAACTTCTCGGGTGGTGTTTTAGGGTTTAAGGTAGAGCAGTGGTGTTCGGGCAGAGTACGGGGTTGTGCTGTGGGTGGTGTTTCAGGGTTTAGGGCAGAGCAGTGGTGTTCGGGCAGTGTAGGGGGTCGTACTGGGGGTGGTGTTTCAGGGTTTAGGGCAGTGCAGTGGTGTTCAGACAGAGTATTGGTTTGTGCTAGGGGTGGTGTTTCAAAGTTTAGGGAAGTGGTGTTCGGGAAGTGTAGGGGGTCGTTCTGGGGCTGGTGTTTCAGGGTTTTGGGCAGAGCAGTAGTGTTCTGGCAGTATAGGGGGTCGTGCTGTGGCTAGTGTATCAGGGTTTTGCAAAGTGCAGTGGTGTTCAGGCAGTGTAGGGGGACGTGCGGGTGGTGGTGTTTTAGGGTTTAGGGCAGAGCAGTGGTGTTTGGGTAGAGTAGGGGGTTATGCTTGGGGTGGTGCTTCAAGGTTTAGGGTGGTGCAGTGGTGTTTGGGCAGTGTAAGGGTCATGCAGAGGGTGGTGTTTCAGAGTTTAGGGCAGCGCAGTGGTGTTTGGGCAGTGTAGGGGGTAATGCAGGGGGTGGGGTTTCAGGGTTTAGGGCAGTGGTGTTCGGGCAGTTTAGGGGGTTGTGCTGGGGCTTGTATTTCAGGGTTTTGGGCACTGAAGTGGTGTTCGGGCAGTATAGGGGGTCGTGCTGGGGCTAGTGCTCCAGGGTTTTGGGCAATGCCGTGGTGTTTGGGCAGTGTAGGGGGATGTGCTTGGGGTGGTGTTTTAGGGTTATTGGCAGAGCAGTGTTGTTCGTTCAGAGTAGAGGGTCATGCTGGGGGTGGTGTTACAGGGTTTAGGGCAGTGAAGTGCAGTGGTGTTCGGGCAGTGTAGGGGGTCGTTCTTGGGCTGGTGTTTCATGGTTTAGGGCAGTGCAGTGGTGTTCGGGCAGTGTAGGGGGTTGTGCTGGGGCTGGTGTTTCAGGGTTTGGGGCAGTGCAGTGGTGTTCGGGCAATGTAGGGGGTCATGCTGGGGCTGGTGTTTTAGTGTTTAGGGCAGTGCAGTGGTGTTCAGACAGTGTAGGGGGTTATGCGGGGGGTGATGTTTTAGGGTTGAGGGCAGTGCATTGGTGTTCGGGCAGTGTAGGGGGTCATGCTGGGGATGGTGTTTTAAGGTTTAGGGCAGTGCAGTGGTTTTTGGGCAGTTTGGTGGTCATGCTGGGGGTGGTGTTTCAGGGTTTAGGGCAGTGGTGTTTGGGCAGAATATTGGGCCTTGCTGGGGTGGTGTTTCAGGGTTTAGGGCAGTGCAGTGGTGTTCGGGCAGTGTAGATGGTTGTGCTGGGGCTGGTGTTTCAGGGTTTAGGGCAGTGCAGTTGTGTTCGGGCAGTGTAGTGGGTCATGCTGGGGCTGGTGTTTTAGGGTTGAGGGCAGTGCATTGGTGTTCGGGCAGTGTAGGGGGTCATGCTGGGGGTGGTGTTTTAGGGTTTAGGGCAGTGGTTTTCAGGCAGAATATTGGGTCTTGCTGGGGTGGTGTTTCAGGGTTTAGGGCAGTGCAGTGGTGTTTGGGCAGTGTAGGGGGTCTTGCTGGAGGTGATGTTTCAGGGGTTAGGGCAGTGCAGTAGTGTTTGGGCAGTGTAGTTGGTCTTGCTAGGGGTAGTGTTTCAGGGATTAGGGAAGTGCATTGCTGTTGGGGCAGTATAGTGGGTTGTGCTGGGGGTGGTGTTTCAGGGTTTAGGGTAGTGCAGTGGTGTTCGGGCAGTGTAGGGGGTCGTGCTGGGGCTAGTGTATCAGGGTTTTGGGAAGTGCAGTAGTGTTTGGGCAGTGTGGGGGGATGTGCGGGGTGGTGTTTTAGGGTTTTGGGTAGAGCATTGGTGTTCGGGCAGTGTAGGGGGTTGTGCAGGGAGTGGTGTTTCAGAGTTTAGGGCAGTGGTGTTCGGACATTGAAGGGGGTTGTGCTGGGGCTGGTGTTTCAGGGTTTTGGGCACTGCAGTGGTGTTCAGGCAGTATAGGGGGTCATGCTATTGCTACTGTTTCACGGTTTTGGGCTGTGCCGTGGAGTTCGGATAGTGTAGGGGGACGTGCTGGGGGTGGTGTTTTAGGGATTTGGTCAGAGCAGTGTTGTTCAGGCAGAGTAGGGGGTAATGCTGGGGGTGATGTTTCAGGGCTTAGGGCAATGCATTGGTGTTTGGGCAGTGTAGGGGGTCATGCTGGGGCTGGTGTTTTAGGGTTTAGGGCAATGCAGTGGTGTTCGGTCAGTGTAAGGGTCATGAGGGGGCTAGTGTTTCAGGGTTTAGGGCAGTGCAGTAGTGATCGGGCAGTGTAGGGGGTCGTGTAGGGGTGGTGTTTCAGGGTTTAGGGCAGTGCAGTGGTGTTCAGACAGAGTATTGGTTCGTGCTAGGGGTTGTGTTTCAAAGTTTAGGGAAGTGGTGTTCGGGCAGTGTAGGGGGTCGTTCTGGGGCTGGTGTTTCAGGGTTTTGGGCAGTGTAGCAGTGTTCGGGCAGTATAGGGGGTCGTGCTGTGGCTAGTGTATCAGGGTTTTGCAAAGTGCAGTGGTGTTCAGGCAGTGTAGGGGTACGTGCCGGTGGTGGTGTTTTAGGGTTTAGGGCAGAGCAGTGGTGTTTGGGTAGAGTAGGGGGTTATGCTTGGGGTGGTGCTTCAAGGTTTAGGGTGGTGCAGTGGTGTTTGGGCAGTGTAAGGGTCGTGCAGAGGGTGGTGTTTCAGGGTTTAGGGCAGTGCAGTGGTGTTTAGGCAGTATAGGGGGTAATGCAGGGGGTGGGTATTCAGGGTTTAGGGCAGTGGTGTTCGGGCAGTGTAGGGGGTTGTGCTGGGGCTTGAGTTTCAGGGTTTTGGGCACTGAAGTGGTATTCGGGCAGTATAGGGGGTTGTGCTGGGGCTAGTGCTTCAGGGTTTTGGGCAGTGCCGTGGTGTTTGGGCAGTGTAGGGGGATGTGCTTGGGGTGGTGTTTTAGGGTTATTGGCAGAGCAGTGTTGTTCGTTCAGAGTAGAGGGTCATGCTGGGGGTGGTGTTACAGGGTTTAGGGCAGTGCAGTGCAGTGGTGTTCGGGCAGTGTAGGGGGTCGTTCTTGGGCTGGTGTTTCATGGTTTAGGGCAGTGCAGTGGTGTTCGGGCACTGTAGGGGGTTGTGCTGGGGCTGGTGTTTCAGGGTTTGGGGCAGTGCAGTGGTGTTCGGGCAATGTAGGGGGTCATGCTGGGGCTGGTGTTTTAGTGTTTAGGGCAGTGCAGTGGTGTTCAGACAGTGTAGGGGGTTATGCGGGGGGTGATGTTTTAGGGTTGAGGGCAGTGCATTGGTGTTCTGGCAGTGTAGGGGGTCATGCTGGGGGTGGTGTTTTAGGGTTTAGGGCAGTGCAGTGGTTTTCGGGCAGTTTGGTGGTCATGCTGGGGGTGGTGTTTCAGGGTTTAGGGCAGTGGTGTTTGGGCAGAATATTGGGCCTTGCTGGGGTGGTGTTTCAGGGTTTAGGGCAGTGCAGTGGTGTTCGGGCAGTGTAGATGGTTGTGCTGGGGCTGGTGTTTCAGGGTTTAGGGCAGTGCAGTTGTGTTCGGGCAGTGTAGTGGGTCATGCTGGGGCTGGTGTTTTAGGGTTGAGGGCAGTGCATTGGTGTTCGGGCAGTGTAGGGGGTCATGCTGGGAGTGGTGTTTTAGGGTTTAGGGCAGTGGTTTTCGGGCAGAATATTGGGTCTTGCTGGGGTGGTGTTTCAGGGTTTAGGGCAGTGCAGTGGTGTTCGTGCAGTATAGGGGGTCGTGCTGTGGCTACTGTTTTAGGGTTTTGGGCGGTACCGTGGAGTTCAGACAGTGTAGGGGGTCATGCTGGGGGTGGTGTTTCAGGGTTTAGGGCAGTGCAGTAGTGTTTGGGCAGTGTAGTTGGTCTTGCTAGGGGTAGTGTTTCAGGGATTAGAGAAGTGCATTGCTGTTGGGGCAGTGTAGTGGGTTGTACTGGGGGTGGTGTTTCAGGGTTTAGGGCAGTGCAGTGATGTTCGGGCAGTGTTGGGGGTCATGCTGGGGCTAGTGTTTCAGGGTTTAGGGTAGTGCAGTGGTGTTCGGGCAGTGTAGGGGGTCGTGCTGGGGCTAGTGTATCAGGGTTTTGGGAAGTGCAGTAGTGTTCGGGCAGTGTGGGGGGATGTGCAGGGGTGGTGTTTTAGGGTTTTGGGTAGAGCATTGGTGTTCGGGCAGTGTAGGGGGTTGTGCAGGAAGTGGTGTTTCAGAGTTTAGGGCAGTGGTGTTCGGACATTGTAGGGGGTTGTGCTGGGGCTGGTGTTTCAGGGTTTTGGGCACTGCAGTGGTGTTCAGGCAGTATAGGGGGACATGCTATTGCTACTGTTTCACGGTTTTGGGCTGTGCCGTGGAGTTCGGACAGTGTAGGGGGACGTGCTGGGGGTGGTGTTTTAGGGATTTGGTCAGAGCAGTGTTGTTCAGGCAGAGTAGGGGGTAATGCTGGGGGTGATGTTTCAGGGCTTAGAGCAATGCATTGGTGTTTGGGCAGTGTAGGGGGTCATGCTTGGGCTGGTGTTTTAGGGTTTAGGGCAATGCAGTGGTGTTCGTCAGTGTAGGGGTCATGAGGGGGCTAGTGTTTCAGGGTTTAGGGCAGTGCAGTAGTGATCGGGCAGTGTAGGGGGTCATGTAGGGGGTGGTGTTTCAGGATTTAGGACAGTGGTGTTCGGGCAGTGTAGGGGGTCTTGCTGAGGGTGGTGCTTCAGAGTTTAGGGCAGTGGTGTTCAGGCAGTGTAGGGAGTCGTGCTGGGGCTGGTGTTTCAGGGTTTTGGGCACTGCAGTGGTGTTCGGGCAGTATAGGGGGTCGTGCTGTGGCTACTGTCTCAGGGTTTTGGGCAGTGCCGTGGAGTTTGGGCAGTGTAGGGGGATGTGCTGGGGGTGGTGTTTTAGGGATTTGGGCAGAGGAGTGTTCTTCGGGCAGATTAAGGGGTCATGCTGGGGGTGATGTTTCAGGGTTTAGGGCAGTGCATTGGTGTTTGGGCAGTGTAGGGGTTGTGCGGGGCTAGTGTTTCAGGGTTTAGGGCAGTGCAGTGGTAGTGTTTCAGAGTTTTGGGCAGTGCAGTGGTATAAGGGCAGTGTAGGGGGAACTGCTGGAGGTGGTGTTTCAGGGTTTAGGCAGAGCAGTGGTGTTTGGGCATTGTTGGGGGTAATACTGGGGGTGGTGTTTTAGGGTTTAGGGCAGTGCAGTGGTGTTCGGGCAGTGTAGGGGTCGTGCGGGGTCTAGTGTTTCAGGGTTTAGGGCAGTGCAGTAGTGATTGGGCAGTGTAGGGTGTCATGCTGGGGCTAGTGTTTCAGGGTTTATGGCAGTGCAGTGGTGTTCAGGCAGTATAGGGGGTCGTGCTGGGGCTAGTGTTTCATAGTTTTGGGCAGTGCAGTGGTATAAGGGCAGTGTAGGGGAACTGCTGGAGGTGGCGTGTCAGGGTTTAGGGCAGAGCAGTGGTGTTCGGGCAGTGTAGGGGGTCATGCTGGAGATTTTGTTTCAGGGTCTAGGGCAGTGCAGTTGTGTTTGGGATGTGTAGGGGGTTGTGCTGAAACTTGTATTTCAGGGTTTAGGGCAGTGCAGTGGTGTTCGGGCAGTGTAGTGGGTTGTGCTAGGGCTGGTGTTTCAGGGTTTATGGCAGTGCAGTGGTGATCGGGCAGTGTAGGGAGTTGTGCTGGGGGTGGTGTTTGAGGGTCTAGGGCAGTGCAGTGGTGTTTGGGCAGTGTAGGGGGTTGTGCTGGGGTTGGTATTTCAGGGTTTAGGGCACTGCAGTGGTGTTCGGGCAGTGTAGGGGGTCGTGCTTGGGCTGGTGTTTCAGGGTTTAGGGCTGTGCAGTGTTGTTAGGGCAGTGTAAGGGGTTGTGCTGGGGGTGGTGTTTCACCGTTTAGGGCAGTGCAGTGGTGTTTGGGCAGTGCAGGGGTCGTGCTGGGGTTGGTGTTTCAGGGTTTTGGGCGGTGCAGTGGTGTTCGGGCAGTGTAGGGGTCGTGAGGGTGCTGTTGTTACAGGGTTTAAAGCATTGCAGTGGTTTTCGGGCAGTGTAGGGGGTCGTGCAGGGGCTGGTTTTACGCAGTTTAGGGCAATGCAGTGGTGATCCGGGAGTGTAGGGGGTCATGCTGGGAGTGGTGTTTCAGTGTTTAGGGCAGTGCTGTGGTGTTCGAGGAGTGTAGGGGTCATGCTGGGGGTGGAGTTTCAGGGTTTAGGGCAGTGCAGTGGTGTTTGGGCAGTGTAAGGGCAGTGCTGGAGGTGGTGTTTCAGGGTTTAGGGCAATGAAGTGGTGTTTGGGCAGTGTAGGGGTTCTACAGGGGTGGTGTTTCAGGGTTTAGGGCAGTGCAGTGGTGTTCGGGTAGTGTAGGGGGTCGTGCTTGGGGCTGGTGTTTCAGGGTTTAGGGCAGTGCTGTGGTTTTCGGGCAGTGTAGGGGGTTGTGCTGGGGATGGTGTTTCAGGGTTTAGGGCAGTGCAGTGGTGTTCGGGCAGGGTATGGGGTCGAGCTGGGGTGGTGTTTCAGGGTTTTGGGCAGAGCAGTGGTATTCGGGCAGTGTATGGGGTCATGCTGGGGATGGTGTTTCAGGGTTTATGGCAGTGGTCTTCGCGCAGTGTAGGGGGTCTTGCTGGAGGTGATGTTTCAGGGGTTAGGGCAGTGCAGTAGTGTTCGGACAGAGTATGGGGTCGTGCTAGGGGTGGTGTTTCAGAGTTTAGGGCAGTGGTGTTCGGGCAGTGTAGGGGGTAGTTCTGGGGCTGGTGTTTCAGGGTTTTGGGCAGTGCAGTAGTGTTCGGGCAGTATAGGGGGTCGTGCTGTGGCTAGTGTATCAGGGTTTTTCAAAGTGCAGTGGTGTTCAGGCAGTTTAGGGGGTTGTGCGGGTGGTGGTGTTTTAGGGTTTAGGGCAGAGCAGTGGTGTTTGGGTAGAGTAGGGGGTCGTGCTTGGGATGGTGCTTCAAGGTTTAGGGCAGTGCAGTGGTGTTTGGGCAGTGTAAGGGTCGTGCAGGGGGTGTTGTTTCAGGGTTTAGGGCAGTACAGTGGTGTTTGGGCAGTGTAGGGGGTCATGCCGGGGGTGGGGTTTCAGGGTTTAGGGCAGTGCTGTTCATGCAGTGTAGGGGATCTTGCTGGGGGTGGTGTTTCAGAGTTTAGCGCAGTGGTGTTCAGGCAGTGTAGGGGGTCGTGCTGGGGCTGGTGTTTCAGGGTTTAGGGCAATGCAGTGGTGTTCGGGCAGTGTAGGGGTCGTGCGGGGGCTAGTGTTTCAGGGTTTAGGGTAGTGCAGTAGTGATCGGGCAGTGTAGGGGGTCGTGTAGGGGATGGTGTTTCAGGGTTTAGGGCAGTGGTGTTCGGGCAGTGTAGGGGGTCTTGCTGGGGGTGGTGTTTCAGGGTTTAGGGCAATGCAGTGGTGTTCGGGCAGTGTAGGGGTCGTGCGGGGGCTAGTGTTTCAGGGTTTAGGGTAGTGCAGTAGTGATCGGGCAGTGTAGGGGGGTCGTGTAGGGGATGGTGTTTCAGGGTTTAGGGCAGTGGTGTTCGGGCAGTGTAGGGGGTCTTGCTGGGGGTGGTGTTTCACAGTTTAGGGCAGTGGTGTTCGGGCAGTGTAGGGGGTCGTGTAGGAGATGGTGTTTCAGGGTTTAGGGCAGTGGTGTTCGGGCAGTGTAGGGGGTTGTGCTGGGGCTGGTGTTTCGGGGTTTAGGGCAGTGCAGTGGTGTACGGGCAGGGTATGGGGTCGAGCTGGGGTGGTGTTTCAGGGTTTTGGGCAGAGCAGTGGTATTCGGGCAGTGTAGGGGGTCGTGTAGGGGATGGTGTTTCAGGGTTTAGGGCAGTGGTGTTCGGGCAGTGTAGGTGGTCTTTCTAGGGGTAGTGTTTCAGGGTTTATGGCAGTGCATTGGTGTTCGGGCAGTGTACTGGGTCGTGCTGGGAGTAGGCCTGGGCAAAAATTTCGTTCCGTTCGTGGAAATTGCGATAATTTGACATTTTTGCGTTCCGCGGAGAGCGCGAAAATGTCAAAAATTCCGG
Source organism: Triturus cristatus (assembly GCF_964204655.1). NCBI lineage: Eukaryota > Metazoa > Chordata > Amphibia > Caudata > Salamandridae > Triturus > Triturus cristatus. The sequence continues at coordinate 1,809,472,063 of NC_140590.1, forward strand.
TTTCCGCAGCTTGGCGATAATTTGTTTCTTGCTCGCGCTGTAAAATAATACATTCTCGCGCGCGCGCGATCGCCTTACCTGAATCCCTGCGTTCGCCGACAAGTTTTCTTGATCCGGTCGCGTTCTCCATGAGATGTTGTATTGTTTTTAGCCATTTGCGCTGTCTCGCGACAGTTCGCGCCCGCAGTGACGTCATGCGTCGCGCGATCACGTCTTTCTTCTCGCGATCATGCACCGCGAGAACAACTCAAAACAAGATGGCCGCGCCCGCAAGCAACCACATGGGTAAGTTGGCGACCCGCAACCATGCAGAAAATCTCGCGAACATGCCGGAAAAAAACTTCCGCATCTTCGCGATATTTCTGCTTGTTTGCGATAATTTTAAACATTCTCGCGATAATTTGCGAAGGTTAATTCCGCAAATTCCGCCCACCCCTAGCTGGGAGTGGTGTTTCAGGATTTAGGGCAGTGCAGTGGTGTTCGGGCTGTGTAGGGGGTAGTGCTGGGGCTAGTGTTTCAGGGTGTAGGGCAGTGCAGTGGTGTTCAGGTCGTATAGGGGGTCGTGCTGGGGCAAGTGTATCAGGGTTTTGAGAAGTGCAGTGGTGTTCGGGCAGTGTAGGTGGATGTGCGGGGTGGTGTTTTAGGGTTTAGGGCAGAGCAGTGGTGTTTGGGTCGAGTAGGGTGTCATGCTGGTGGTAGAGTTTCAGGGTTTAGGGCAGTGCAGTGGTGTTCAGGCAGTCTAAGGGGTCGTGCGGGGGGTGGTGTTTCTAAGTTTAGGGAAGAGCATTGGTGTTCGGACAGTGTAGGGGGTCGTGCAGGGGGTGGTGTTTCAGGGTTTAGGGCAGTGGTGTTCGGGTAGTGTAGGGGGTCTTGCTGGGGGTGGTGTTTCAGAGTTTAGGGCAGTGGTGTTCGGGTAGTGTAGGGGGTCTAGCTGGGGCTAGTGTTGCGGGGTTTTGGGTGGTGCCGTGGAGTTCGGGCAGTGTAATGGGACGTGCTAGGGGTGGTGTTTTAGTGTTTTGGGCAGAGCAGTGTTGTTCGGGCAGAGTAGAGGGTCATGTTGGGGTTGATGTTTCAGGGTTTAGGGCAGTGCATTGGTGTTTGGGCTGTTTAGGTGTCGTGCTGGGGCTGGTGTTTCAGGGTTTAGGGTAGAGCAGTGGTGTTCGGGGAGTGTAGGGGTCATGCGGGGGCTTGTGTTTCGGGTTTAGGGCAGTGCAGTAGTGATCGGGTAGTGTAAGTGTGATGCTGGGGCTCGTGTTTCAGGGTTTAGGGCAGTGCAGTGGTGTACAGGCAGTATAGGGGGTCGTGCTGGGGCTAGTGTTTCAGGATTTTGGGCAGAGCAGTGGTGTAAGGGCAGTGTAGGAGGAATTTCTGGGGGTGATGTTTTAGGGTTTAGGGTAGAGCAGTGGTGTTCGGGAAGTGTAGGGGGTCGTACTGGGGTGGTGTTTTAGGGTTTAGGGCAGTGCAGTGGTGTTCGGGCAGTGTAGGGTGTGTGCAGGGGTTGGTGTTTAAGGGTTTAGGGCAGTGCAGTGGTGTTCGGGCAGTATAGGGGGTTGTTGTGTGGGTCGTGTTTCAGGGTTTAGGGCAGAGCAGTGGTGTTCGGGCAGTGTAGGGGGTCGTACTGGGGGTGGTGTTTTAGGGTTTAGGGCAGTGCAGTGGTGTTCGGGCAGAATAGGGGGTCGTGCTGCGGCTAGTGTATCAGGGTTTTGCAAAGTGCAGTGGTGTTCGGGCAGTGTAGGGGGACGTGCAGGGTTGGTGTTTTAGGGTTTAGGGCAGAGCAGTGGTGTTTGGGTAGAGTAGGGTGTCATGCTTGGGGTGGTGCTTCAAGGTTTAGGGCGGTGCAGTGGTGTTTGGGCAGTGTAAGGGTTGTGCAGGGGGTGGTGTTTCAGGGTTTAGAGCAGTGAAGTGGTGTTTGGGCAGTGTAGGGGGTTGTGCTGCGAGTGGTGTTTCAGGTTTAGGGCAGTGCATTGGTGTTCAGGCAGTGTAGGGGGTCGTGCAGGGGGTGGTGTTTCGGGGTTTTGGGTGGTGCCGTGGAGTTCAGGCAGTGTAATGGGACGTGCTAGGGGTGGTGTTTTAGGGTTTTGGGCAGAGCAGTGTTGTTCGGGCAGAGTAGAGGGTCATGCTGGGGTTGATGTTTCAGGGTTTAGGGCAGTGCATTTGTGTTTGGGCTGTTTAGGGGTCGTGCTGGGGCTGGTGTTTCAGGGTTTAGGGTAGAGCAGTGGTGTTCGGGGAGTGTAGGGGTCATGCGGGGGCTTGTGTTTCAGGGTTTAGGGCAGTGCAGTAGTGATCGGGTAGTGTAGGGTGTCATGCTGGGGCTAGTGTTTCAGGGTTTAGAGCAGTGCAGTGGTGTTCAGGCAGTATAGGGGGTCGTGCTGGGGCTAGTGTTTCAGGATTTTGGGCAGTGCAGTGGTGTAAGGGCAGTGTAGGAGGAACTTCTGGGGGTGGTGTTTTAGGGTTTAGGGTAGAGCAGTGGTGTTCGGGCAGAGTAGGGGGTTGTGCTGTGGGTGGTGTTTCAGGGTTTAGGGCAGAGCAGTGGTGTTTGGGAAGTGTAGGGGGTCGTACTGGGGTGGTGTTTTAGGGTTTAGGGCAGCGAAGTAGTGTTTGGGCAGTGTAGGGGGTTGTGCTGCGAGTGATGTTTCAGGGTTTAGGGCAGTGCAGTGGTGTTCGCACAGTGTAGGGTGTTGTGCGGAGGATGTTGTTGTTGTGCTAGAGGTGGTGTTTCAGGGTTTAGGGCAGTGAAGTGGTGTTTGGGCAGTGTAGGGGGTTGTGCTGCGAGTGGTGTTTCAGGGTTTAGGGCAGTACAGTGGTGTTCGCACAGTGTAGGGTGTTGTGTGGGGGATGGTGTTGTTGTGCTAGAGGTGGGGTTTCAGTGTTTAGGGCAGTGCAGTGGTGTTCGGGCAGTGTAGGGGGTCATGCTTGGGCTGGTGTGTCATGGTTTAGGGCAGTGCAGTGGTGTTCAGGCAGTGTAAGGGGTTGTGCTGGGGCTGGTGTTTCAGGGTTTAGGGCAGTGCAGTGCTGTTCGGGCAGTGTAGGGGGTCATGCTGGGGGTGATGTTTTAGGGTTGAGGGCAGTGCATTGGTGTTCGGGCAGTGTAGGGGGTCATGCTGTGGGTGGTGTCTTAGGGTTTAGGGCCGTGCATTGGTGTTCGGGCAGTTTGGTGGTCATGCTGGGGGTGGTGTTTCAGGGTTTAGGGCAGTGGTGTTAGGGAAGAATATTGGATCTTGCTGGGGTGGTGTTTCAGGGTTTAGGGCAATGGTGCTGTGGTGCTTGGGCAGTATAGGAGGTCTTGCAGGGGGTGCTGTTTAAGGGTTTAGGGCAGTGGTGTTTGGGCAGTGAGTGGGGTCTTGCTGAGGTGGTTTTTCAGGGTTTAGGGCAGTGGTGTTCGGGCAGTGTAGGGGGTTTGCTGGGGTGGTGTTTCAGGGATTTGGGCAGAGCAGTGTTGTTCTTGCAGAGTAGGGGGTCATGCTGGGGCTGGTGTTTCAGGGTTTAGGGCAGTGCAGTTGTGTTCGGGCAGTGTAGGGGTTGTGCGGGTGCTAGTGTTTCAGGGTTTAGGGCAGTGCAGTAGTCATTGGGCAGTATAGGGTGTCATGCTGAGGCTAATGTTTCAGAGTTTAGGGCAGTGCAGTGGTGTTCAGGCAGTATAGGGGGCCGTGCTGGGGCTAGTGTTTCAGGGTTTTGGGCAGTGCAGTGGTGTAAGGGCAGTGTAGGGGGAACTGCTTGGGGTGGTGTTTTAGGGTTTAGGGCAGAGCAGTGTTGTTCGGGCAGTGTAGTGTTTCTTACTGGGGGTGGTGTTTCAGTGTTTAGAGCAGTACAGTGGTGTTCGGGCAGTTTAGGGTGTCTTGCAGGGGTTGGTGTTTCAGGGATTAGGGCCGTGCAGTGGTGTTCAGGCAGTGTAGGGGGTCGTGCAGTGGGTGGTGTTTCAGGGTTTAGGGCAGTGGTGTTCGGGTAGTGTAGGGGGTCTTGCTGGGGGTGGTGTTTCAGAGTTTAGGGCAGTGGTGTTCGTGTAGTGTAGGGGGTTGTGCTGTGGCTGGTGTTTCAGGGTTTTGGGCACTGCAGTGGTGTTCGGGCAGTATAGGGGGTCTAGCTGGGGCTAGTGTTTCGGGGTTTTGGGTGGTGCCGTGGAGTTCGGGCAGTGTAATGGGACGTGCTAGGGGTGGTGTTTTAGGGTTTTGGGCAGAGCAGTGTTGTTCGGGCAGAGTAGAGGGTCATGCTGGGGTTGATGTTTCAGGGTTTAGGGCAGTGCATTGGTGTTTGGGCTGTTTCGGGGTCGTGCTGGGGCTGGTGTTTCAGGGTTTAGGGTAGAGCAGTGGTGTTCGGGGAGTGTAGGGGTCATGCGGGGGCTTGTGTTTCGGGTTTAGGGCAGTGCAGTAGTGATCGGGTAGTGTAAGTGTCATGCTGGGGCTAGTGCTTCAGGGTTTAGGACAGTGCAGTGGTGTTCAGGCAGTATAGGGGGCCGTGCTGGGGCTAGTGTTTCAGGGTTTTGGGCAGTGCAGTGGTGTAAGGGCAGTGTAGGGGTGTTGGAAACGGGGCAACCGGGTTAGCAGTCACCAGGCTCCCAGCACAATGGTAGCTTGGCTCGAGCGGCTGGGGTCAGGCACCGTGTTAAGCGTACGTCACACCCTCACAATAACCATGCGTTCATCCATTCCAAAAACGACACTACACCGTAAAAATTATGCAAGTCAAGTTGAAAATATATATGTCTTTATCTTATTTTCTCTTAGTTGCAGGTTTCATTACATAAATACAAGACAATAAGATTTTTCTTAAAAGAGCAGGTCAAATAAATAATACTACATTGGAATTTCAATAAATAGGTTCAGATCCTCATTAAGCAAAGAATAAATAGGTGTGCAATAAATACAGATGGCAAATAAATACAGTCAGACAATAAATATAGTGCAGGAATAAATTAGTGGATGACCATAAATAAAGCACTTCCAATAAATAAGGTAAAACAATCAATGACAGTGACAATTCAAATCATTTACATGAGGTCACTTGGTCTTACTTTGCCCATACACACTTAAGGACACTTGGATGGCATGGGGGTGTCCCACCTAGATTGATCAAGGCTGGGGCCTACCCTGAGGCAGAACAAGAGTAAACTAAAGATCTGGCCCTCCAAACTACACAGCTCTTTATGTAGGTCACTGTACCAGTCTCAGTTCACCCCTGGCACTCCCAGGCTGGTTCTAACACCCCTCTAGCCCCTAGAATGGACTTTTAGGGCTCCACAGGGCCTTAGACGCCCCCTCTACCACTTACTGCCCTTTTCACGATGAACGGCTCCGCTCGGCACCGTGTCGACGCCGTGAGGCGGCTCCGGTTCGATGTCGCTGGGCGGCCTCGACTCGATGTCGCTGGGCGGTCTCAACTCGATGTCGCTGGGCGGTCTCGACTCGATGTCGCTGGGCGGTCTCGACTCGATGTCGCTGGCCGGTCTCGACTCGATGTCGCTGGGCGGCCTCGGCTCGATGTCGCTGGGCGGCCCCGGCTCGATGTCGCTGGACGGCCTCGTCTCGATGTCGCCTTCCGGCGTCGCAGGGACTCGGACTCCCCACTTCCTGGTGTCTCCGGAGTGCGATCTCCACTCCCGACCTCCGGCGCGCTTCACCTCGGTTTCCGGCGACTCCGGTGAGCGGACTTCACTCCCCCGTCGACGCCTCACCTCGACCTCAGGTGACTCCCGACTCGACCTCCGGCGCCTCTCCACGACCTCCGTCGGTGCCCTCACCTCGACCTCGGGTGAATCTCCACTCGACCGCCGGCACCTCTCCACGACCTCCGTCGACGCCCTCACTCGATCTCTGGCGGCTCCGGGTACGACGTCTGCTTTCTGTCAGCGCCGCTTCTCGACCTCAGGCCCCAGGTCTCCAGGCTTCTCGACGTCAGGACTCCAGGAGGACACTGCTGAACAGGTCAGGAGCTTGCTGTTCTTCCTCTTTAAGGCCTGTTCCAAATATTCAGGTCCTTAGGATGGTTCTTCTGGTCTTGGTCCCACACAGGGCTTTAGGCTGGGCTTGGTCAGTAGGGACTAGCATCAAGGGTGGGTTTCTGGACCCCACTCCAAGCACTGGTTTCCACCCCTGCTGCCTTACTCCGACCTCCTTCTATCTCTGTCCTCTCTCCTCTCTAGTCAGATGCCAACTGCCTCTCTGAGATGGCCTCCCAACATTCTAAACTGCCTCTCACTATCACCGGATTCTAGAATGTTACAGAAGGTTCTAGAAACCTCCAGTGGGTTCTGGTTATGTCACAGGTGACAATGGGTGGCCACCATTTTGTGTCTCAGGCCCTCAGACAGAAGTTCAAGGGGTAGGGAAAATGGCTCCCTGACCCTGCATCAACACTCAAAAGGCTGGTGGTTCCCAAAAAGGAAAAAATTATAACAGGGTTTGAGGCAGAAGTGGGACAAAATAAATAATGATGAGGAGGGACCACCCAAAGGGCTGACAGGTCTAACACGCGTCCCCCCCAGCTGAAAGTGGGGAGAGCTACCCAACCCCTTGGGAGTTCTCATCACTAAGGCGGAAATACCTTGAGAGACCGTCTGCATGGGCGTGGTCCACTCCAGGCCGATGTTCCACCTGAAAGTCCATTCCCTGTAGGGAGATAGACCACCTTAGCAACTTGGGATTCTCCCCCTTCATCTGCATCAGCCACCGAAGGGGTCTGTGGTCGGTCTGAACTAGGAAGTGCGAGCCAAACAGGTATGGCCGCAACTTCTTCAGAGCCCATACCACTGCAAAGGCTTCACGCTCTATTGCACTCCACTTCTGTTCCCTGGGAAGTAGTCTCCGGGATAGGAAGACCACTGGTTGATCCAGACCCTCTTCATTGAGTTGCGATAACACTGCCCCAATGCCATGTTCCGATGCATCCGTCTGGACAATGAACTCCTTGGAAAAGTCTGGGGCCCTTAAGACCGGGGCCTCGCACATGGCTTGCTTCAGTTTCACAAAGGCCTGCTGACAAGCCTCCGTCCAGACTACCCGTCGAGGTTGCTTCTTGGACGTAAGCTCCGTGAGAGGGGCCACAATGGTACCATATCCCTTCACGAAGCGGCGGTAATATCCGGTGAGGCCCAGAAAAGCTCGGACCTCAGTCTGAGTCTTGGGGGGTTCCCATGCCATGATGGCCTCGATTTTCGCCTGGAGGGGTTGCACCGCTCCCCTACCCACGAAGTGTCCAAGATACACTACCCACCCCTGCCCGATCTGGCATTTACTGGCCTTGATCGTTAAACCAGCTTGCTTCAGGGCCTGGAGAACAGTTTGCAGGTGACGCAAGTGATCCTCCCAGCTGTTACTGAAGATGGCAATGTCGTCCAGATAAGCAGCAGAGAAACTCTCCATTCCGGTGAGGATCTGGTTCACCAGACGCTGAAACGTGGCAGGTGCTTTCTTGAGCCCAAAGGGCATCACGCAGAACTGGTAGTGGCCCTTGGGCGTGGAGAAGGCTGACCTTTCCTTAGCTCCATCAGTCAGAGAGATCTGCCAGTACCCGGAAGTAAGGTCAAAGGTACTCAGATATTGGGCAGCTCCCAGCCGGTCAATCAGTTCATCCGCCCTCGGAATCGGATGAGCATCAGTCTTGGTTACTGAGTTCAGTCCCCGGTAGTCCACACAGAACCTCAGTTCCGGTTGGGCACCCGGTGGTACAGCTTTTGGTACTAATACCACCGGACTGGACCAGGGGCTGCTGGAAGGTTCAATCACTCCTAGCTCCAGCATCTTAGTGACTTCACTGTGAATGCTGGCCTTCACCTTGTCTGTCATCCGGTAGATCTTTGACTTCACAGGTGGGCTGTCTCCTGTGTCCACATCATGGACGCACAGGTGAGTCCTACCCGGAACAAGGGAGAACAACGAAGAGTACTGCCCCAGGACCTGGCGGCAGTCCTCCTGCTGTTCAGGAGTTAGGGACATGGAGAGAATCACTCCCTCCACCAACCCATCCTTCTCTTGAGACGCAAATAAGTCGGGGAGAGGCTCGCTTTCCACGTCCTCTGCTCCGTCAGTCACCATCAGCAAGATGACTTCGGGCCTCTCATGGTGGGGTTTGAGGCGGTTGGCATGCAGCACCCGTAGGGGCTGGCGAGGGGTCTTCAGATCCACCAAGTAGGTAGCCTTACCCTTCTTCTCCAACACCTCAAAGGGTCCTGACCAGCGATCCTGGAGGGCGCTAAGCTCTCCTGGTTCGATCACCCACACCTTCTGGCCAGGCTCCAATTCCACCGGGTGAGCATTGTGGTCATACCACGCCTTCATCACTGCTTGGCTGGCTTCCAAGTTGTCAGAAGCTTGCGTCCACAACTTAGCCATTTGGCTCCGGAAGGCCAGCATGTAGCTCACCACGTCCTGGGGAAGCTTTCTGGGAGTTCTTTCCCATCCGTCTCTCACCAGGCCGAGAGGTCCACGCACAGGGTGCCCATACAAAAGCTCGAAAGGGCTGAAGCCCACTCCCTTCTGTGGCACTTCCCTGTAGGAAACCAATAGACAGGGTAGGAGGACGTCCCATTTCCTCCGCAGGCTTTCAGGCAGACTTCTGATCATGCCTTTCAAGGTCTTATTGAACCTCTCCACCAGACCATTGGTCTGGGGGTGGTAAGGAGTGGTGAACCGGTAGGTCACTCCACACTCCTTCCACATCGCCCGCATGTATGCTGACATGAAGTTGGTCCCCCTGTCGGACACAACTTCCTTGGGAAAACCCACTCGGGTAAAGATTCCCATCAGGGCCCTAGCCACAAGAGGTGCAGTAATGGTCCTCAGAGGTATAGCCTCTGGGTACCGTGTGGCATGATCCACCAGAACCAGGATAAACCTGTGACCAGCTGTAGTAGGCGGATCTAACGGACCCACAATGTCGATGCCCACCCTTCCAAAGGGGGTGCTAACGACAGGAAGTGGTTCCAGGGGAGCTTTCAGCTTCACCCCTGTTTTCCCACTGGCTTGACAAGACACACACGTCCGGCAGTAGGTGTCGGACGACACTTTCATTTGAGGCCAATAAAAGTGTGGGACAAGCCGGGCAAAGGTCTTGTCTTGCCCCAGGTGTCCTGCCAAGGGGATCTCATGAGCCAATTCCAGGAGGAAGGCTCGATAACGTTGAGGGTCAACCAAGGCCCGTGACGATCCGTGCATGGGTGCCTTGGGTTCACTGTAGAGGAGGCCATCCTCCCAGTAAATGTGGTAGTTCCCCTCAACGTTACCTGCTGCCTGGGCTTCGGCCTGTCGCCTCAGTCCCTCAAGGGTAGGACACTCCCTCTGGCCCTTGCAGAATTCCTCCCTGGTCGGCCCTCCCTCCACGTGCCACTCGGCCGGGATGGGTAGGTTCTCCAGTTCGGTAACATCCCCCTCCGCGGACTCCTGGTCCACCACCTCCGGTGGCCTATCCGTCACACGGGGCGCAGATGCCGAGGCAGGCTCCTCCTGTCCTCGGTTCTTCCCTTGGTCAGCAGCCGGCGGTGCCTTAGTTCCAGGCTCCCGCCTAAACGAACTCCCTCTCCGGGTAGTCGCAGACCCTGTGCTGACACAGGCCCAGTCAGGTGTACCCAGAATCTCAGCATGAGTCCGGTATTCCACCTCATTCCAAGCATTATGCTCCATGTCATTCCCCAGCAGACAATCGACTGGCACGGCAGGGCTTACGGCAACTCGAAGCAAACCTGCAACCCCTTCCCATTCAAATGGAACCTCGGCCACCGGATAGTGGCCCATTCTGCCGTCAGCCATCGCGGCAGGGTGGAGTACATTGGGAATCGCCTGCTCTGGAGACACCAGTTGGCTACGTACCATAGTCATACTGGCTCCTGTGTCTCTCAGAGCCTCCCCTCTTTGGCCATTGATGGTGACCCACTGCCCATACTTTGTGGTATTTGCGGGCACCTGGATCTTAGGAACCATCTCCCGTTCTCCCAGGGACACTAAAGTGACGCCCGCCCACTCCCTTCCCTTATCTAAAGGCATCTCCTCCCCGAGCACTACACTAGCTACTCCGGGGGCCTTTCCTCCGATGGGAGGGGGTGGTCTTTTCGGGCACTTCACATCTCCCTTATAGTGTCCGACACCACCGCACTCGAAGCAATGGACAACCCTTGGCTGCTGACTCTGGCCAGGATTAGGGTCTCTGGGTGGGTTAGCCCTAGGGGTGAATCCCGTTCCCTTCCCTTGGAAACTATTTTGGGGGCCTTTAGAGAACTCCGTTTTCTTTTCCCCTCCCTCTTTCTTCTGGGGGGCGCCCTGTCCGGTCTTTTGAGAGTCCCCTTCAGTCCCCCTTGTGGACACCCGGGTACTAGCCCAAATGTCCGCCTCCTCAGCAAGCTTCCGGGGATTGGTCAGCTTGCTATCCACCAGGTGTTGACGCAGTTCAGGGAAACATTTTTCGAGCAGGTGTTCCTTCAACATCAAATCAAACAACCCCTCGTAGTCCCTCACCTCGCTGCCCTGTATCCAACCCTCTAATGCCTTCTTTGCATAGTCCAGGAAATCCACCCAATTCTGTGTGCCCAGTTTGTGGCTACCCCGGAACTTCTGTCTGTACTTCTCGGGTGTTAGTCCAAACTTCCTCACGAGCGCCACTTTCATGGTGGGGTAGTGGGTCTGCTCATCCTGCTCCAGGGCCAATAATGTATCCCTGCCAGCTGGAGGCATGTATTTATACAATCCCCCTCCCCAATATTTCTCTGGAACCCCATGGGCTCTTAAAGAGACCTCATAGGCCGCTAGCCACTTGGCGATGTCATCTCCCGCACTATAGCTGGCTACTATGTCTTTTGGCAGATAGGGTTTGGGTTCCCTGGTGATTTCTCTCTCTTCGCTGCCACCATTAGGAACAGTGTGTGTCCCGACCCGTAGGATCTGGAGATCTATCTCCCTGAGCCTCAACTCGTGAGCCATCCTCCGTTCCTCCTTTTCTTTCTCCATCTTCGCCAACTCCCATGTAAGCTGTCTTTTCTCCCTCCGGTCAGTTAATTCTGCTTCTGATAAGCCGCCACTAGAGACACTGCTGCCCTTCCTTGAAAGTGTTCTGGGCCCCGCTAATAGGTTCCCCACCTCAGGTTGGTACAACCCAGCCCCCTCGCTGACAGTCTCTCCATCCCTGTCCTCCTTCTCAACCTTACTTTCTCGTCGTGCCTCCCCCCAAGCCCTCAAGCTGGTCTGGAGCTCACCCTTCTTTGCACCTTGGGGACAAAACACCCCCTCTCGCTGACAAAACTCTCTGAGTTGGGCCACAGTGTAAGTTTCCACATCCTCCAACACAAACTCCATTTTGCCCACTCAGGATAGAAGACAGTTGCTTACAGAAGCTATGCAGGGGGGTACCTTTTGTAATACCTCCTCCCACCACCAGAAGTAAATTTGAAAAAAACAAAACTCAAAATTAGGAAGTCCGCTTGGAGAAAACTCCCGGTGTAGGCCTATGGACTACCCAAAGTTATTGTCGAGTAGACGCAAGCACAGCTCTATCCCACCGCTGAACACCAATTTTATGTTGGAAACCGGGCAACCGGGTTAGCAGTCACCAGGTTCCCAGCACAATGGTAGCTTGGCTCGAGTGGCTGGGGTCAGGCACCGTGTTAAGCGTACGTCACACCCTCACAATAACCATGCGTTCATCCGTTCCAAAAACGACACTACACCGTAAAAATTATGCAAGTCAAGTTGAAAATATATATGTCTTTATCTTATTTTCTCTTAGTTGCAGGTTTCATTACATAAATACAAGACAATAAGATTTTTCTTAAAAGAGCAGGTCAAATAAATAATACTACATTGGAATTTCAATAAATAGGTTCAGATCCTCATTAAGCAAAGAATAAATAGGTTTGCAATAAATACAGATGGAAAATAAATACAGTCAGACAATAAATATAGTGCAGGAATAAATTAGTGGATGACCATAAATAAAGCACTTCCAATAAATAAGGTAAAACAATCAATGACAGTGACAATTCAAATCATTTACATGAGGTCACTTGGTCTTACTTTGCCCATACACACTTAAGGACACTTGGATGGCATGGGGGTGTCCCACCTACATTGGTCAAGGCTGGGGCCTACCCTGAGGCAGAACAAGAGTAAACTAAAGATATGGCCCTCCAAACTACACAGCTCTTTATGTAGGTCACTGTACCAGTCTCAGTTCACCCCTGGCACTCCCAGGCTGGTTCTAACACCCCTCTAGCCCCTAGAATGGACTTTTAGGGCTCCACAGGGCCTTAGACGCCCCCTCTACCACTTACTGCCCTTTTCACGATGAACGGCTCCGCTCGGCACCGTGTCGACGCCGTGAGGCGGCTCCGGTTCGATGTCGCTGGGCGGCCTCGACTCGATGTCGCTGGGCGGTCTCGACTCGATGTCGCTGGGCGGTCTCGACTCGATGTCGCTGGGCGGTCTCGACTCGATGTCGCTGGCCGGTCTCGACTCGATGTCGCTGGGCGGCCTCGGCTCGATGTCGCTGGGCGGCCCCGGCTCGATGTCGCTGGACGGCCTCGTCTCGATGTCGCCTTCCGGCGTCGCAGGGACTCGGACTCCCCACTTCCTGGTGTCTCCGGAGTGCGATCTCCACTCCCGACCTCCGGCGCGCTTCACCTCGGTTTCCGGCGACTCCGGTGGGCGGACTTCACTCCCCCGTCGACGTCTCACCTCGACCTCAAGTGACTCCCGACTTGACCTCCGGCGCCTCTCCACGACCTCCGTCGGCGCCCTCACCTCGACCTCGGGTGAATCTCCACTCGACCTCCGGCGCCTCTCCACGACCTCCGTCGGCGCCCTCACTCGACCTCTGGTGGCTCCGGGTACGACGTCTGCTTTCTGTCAGCGCCGCTTCTCGACCTCAGGCCCCAGGTCTCCAGGCTTCTCGATGTCAGGACTCCAGGAGGACACTGCTGAACAGGTCAAGAGCTTGCTGTTCTTCCTCTTTAAGGCCTGTTCCAAATATTCAGGTCCTTAGGATGGTTCTTCTGGTCTTGGTCCCACACAGGGCTTTAGGCTGGGCTTGGTCAGTAGGGACTAGCATCAGGGTGGGTTTCTGGACCCCACTCCAAGCACTGGTTTCCACCCCTGCTGCCTTACTCCGACCTCCTTCTATCTCTGTCCTCTCGCCTCTCTAGTCAGATGCCAACTGCCTCTCTGAGATGGCCTCCCAACATTCTAAACTGCCTCTCACTATCACCGGATTCTAGAATGTTACAGAAGGTTCTAGAAACCTCCAGTGGGTTCTGGTTATGTCACAGGTGACAATGGGTGGCCACCATTTTGTGTCTCAGGCCCTCAGACAGAAGTTCCAGGGGTAGGGAAAATGGCTCCCTGACCCTGCATCAACACTAAAAAGTCTGGTGGTTCCCAAAAAGGAAAAAATTATAACAGGGTTTGAGGCAGAAGTGGGGCAAAATAAATAATGATGAGGAGGGACCACCCAAAGGGCTGACAGGTCTAACAAGGGGGAACTGCTTGGGGTGGAGTTTTAGGGTTTACGGCAGAGCAGTGTTGTTCGGGCAGTGTAGTGTTTCTTACTGGGGGTGGTGTTTCAGTGTTTAGAGCAGTACAGTGGTGTTCGGGCAGTGTAGGGTGTCTTGCAGGGGTTGGTGTTTCAGGGATTAGGGCCGTGCAGTGGTGTTCAGGCAGTGTAGGGGGTCGTGCAGTGGGTGGTGTTTCAGGGTTTAGGGCAGTGGTGTTCGGGTAGTGTAGGGGGTCTTGCTGGGGGTGGTGTTTCAGAGTTTAGGGCAGTGGTGTTCGTGTAGTGTAGGGGGTTGTGCTGTGGCTGGTGTTTCAGGGTTTTGGGCACTGCAGTGGTGTTCGCGCAGTATAGGGGGTCTAGCTGGGGCTAGTGTTTTGGGGTTTTGGGTGGTGCCGTGGAGTTCGGGCAGTGTAATGGGACGTGCTAGGGGTGGTGTTTTAGGGTTTTGGGCAGAGCAGTGTTGTTCGGGCAGAGTAGAGGGTCATGCTGGGGTTGATGTTTCAGGGTTTAGGGCAGTGCATTGGTGTTTGGGCTGTTTCGGGGTCGTGCTGGGGCTGGTGTTTCAGGGTTTAGGGTAGAGCAGTGGTGTTCGGGGAGTGTAGGGGTCATGCGGGGGCTTGTGTTTCAGGGTTTAGGGAAGTGCAGTAGTGATCGGGTATTGTAGGGTGTCATGCTGGGGCTAGTGTTTCAGGGTTTAGGGCAGTGCAGTGGTGTGCAGGCAGTATAGGGGGTCGTGCTGGGGCTAGTGTTTCAGGATTTTGGGCAGTGCAGTGGTGTAAGGGCAGTGTAGGAGGAACTTCTGGGGGTGGTGTTTTAGGGTTTAGGGTAGAGCAGTGGTGTTTGGGCAGAGTAGGGGGTTGTGCTGTGGGTGGTCTTTTAGGGTTCAGGGCAGAGCAGTGGTGTTCGGGAAGTATAGGGGGTCGTACTGGGGTGGTGTTTTAGGGTTTAGGGCAGTGCAGTGGTGTTCGGGCAGTGTAGGGTGTGTGCAATGGTTGGTGTTTAAGGGTTTAGGGCAGTGCAGTGGTGTTCGGGCAGTATAGGGGGTTGTGCTGTGAGTCGTGTTTCAGGGTTTAGGGCAGAGCAGTGGTGTTTAGGCAGTGTAGGGGGTCGTACTGGGGGTGGTGTTTTAGGGTTTAGGGCAGTGCAGTGGTGTTCGGGCAGAATAGGGGGTCGTGCTGTGGCTAGTGTATCAGGGTTTTGCAAAGTGCAGTGGTGTTCGGGCAGTGTAGGGGGACGTGCAGGGTTGGTGTTTTAGGGTTTAGGGCAGAGCAGTGGTGTTTGGGTAGAGTAGGGTGTCATGCTTGGGGTGGTGCTTCAAGGTTTAGTGCGGTGCAGTGGTGTTTGGGCAGTGTAGGGGGTTGTGCTGTGAGTGGTGTTTCAGGGTTTAGGGCAGTGCAGTGGTGTTCGCACAGTATAGGGTGTTGTGCGGGGGATGGTGTTGTTGTGCTAGAGGTGGGGTTTTAGTGTTTAGGGCAGTGCAGTGGTGTTCGGGCAGTGTAGGAGGTCATGCTTGGGCTGGTGTTTCATGGTTTAGGGCAGTGCAGTGGTGTTCAGGCAGTGTAAGGGGTTGTGCTGTGGGTCATGTTTCAGGGTATAGGGCAGAGCAGTGGTGTTCAGGCAGTGTAGGGGGTCGTACTGGGGGTGGTGTTTTAGGGTTTAGGGCAGTGCAGTGGTGTTCGGGCAGAATAGGGGGTCGTGCTGTGGCTAGTGTATCAGGGTTTTGCAAAGTGCAGTGGTGTTCGGGCAGTGTAGGGGGACGTGCAGGGTTGGTGTTTTAGGGTTTAGGGCAGAGCAGTGGTGTTTGGGTAGAGTAGGGTGTCATGCTTGGGGTGGTGCTTCAAGGTTTAGGGCGGTGCAGTGGTGTTTGGGCAGTGTAAGGGTTGTGCAGGGGGTGGTGTTTCAGGGTTTAGGGCAGTGAAGTGGTGTTTGGGCAGTGTAGGGGGTTGTGCTGCGAGTGGTGTTTCAGGGTTTAGGGCAGTGCAGTGGTGTTCGCACAGTGTAGGGTGTTGTGCGGGGGATGGTGTTGTGCTAGAGGTGGGGTTTTAGTGTTTAGGGCAGTGCAGTGGTGTTCGGGCAGTGTAGGGGGTCATGCTTGGGCTGGTGTTTCATGGTTTAGGGCAGTGCAGTGGTGTTCAGGCAGTGTAAGGGGTTGTGCTGGGGCTGGTGTTTCAGGGTTTAGTAAGGGGTCAGTGTAAGGGGTCATGCTGGGGGAAATTGCGATATTTTGGCATTTTCGCGTTCCGCGGAAAGCGCGAAAATGTCAAAATTTCCGCATTCCGCAGCTTAGCGATAATTTGTTTCTTGCTCGCGCTGTAAAAAATACATTCTCGCGTTCGCGGGATCGCTTTACTTGAATCCCCGCGTTCGCCGACAAGTTTTCCCGACCCGGTAGCGTTCTCCACGAGATGTTGGATTTTGGTAGCCATTTTGCGCTGTCTCGCGACAGTTCGCATCCGCATTAACGTCATTTGTCGCGCGATCACGTAATTTGTCGCACGATCATGTCTTTCTTCTCGCGATCATGCACCGCGCGAGTATGAGAAGATTGAGATCTCGAACACGTCATTCTACATCGCGAGCCAGAGGATGAGGACGCGGGCACGTCTAATCGAATGCGAACAGGAGAAAGAGACCCCGAACACGTCATATCCAACGCGACAGGGACAAAGAAGAGAACGCGATGATGTCGTTTTTGACACGCCGGCGGAAGTAATGTGAAGCTCGAGAACTCAACAATGTAAAATTTTCAATTTGGAGGGAAATATCGGCTCTAGCAGCATGAAACCTTCTGCAAATGCTGATTTTGGATGAAAACAACTCCTTACATTGACATTTGGCTTTCCTTTTTTGTGCAAGGAGTTATTTTTTTAAAAGGTGGAGAGAGGGAGGAAGTGACACAGAATCTCCAACTTCCTGTTCCTGTCCAGCAGGCTCCTCCCAATGCTTTGTCCATCTCCTGCTCATTCTGCCTTTGGATTTGGAGCTGGAAAGATCACCCTTTTTGTCTGCTGCATCATTGCAATTGGATTTGAGGATTTTTGGAATAGGATATTTTACAAGTAAGTGGTTGTTGTGTTTGTTTGATTGTGGGCATTGCAGTTGTTGTAACTACAATTTATTTTTGATAATTAATTATCATCATTCCTTTTTTTTTTATTTTTTTTATTTTGTGGGTAGTAGTAGTAGGCCCGAGCTAGCCATGGGCATGGCCTCATGGGTGTGTGTGTTGTTTTTTGAATGTCTTTCATTTTCAAGCACATTTAGGGCATGGATGGCATTGGATTGAGTTGGGGAAGTGTGTTTTTTGGGTTGGCCTTTGTGATGTTGTTGGGCCTGGCCATGTGGCTGGTGGCCATTTTGAAGCCTAGGCCTGCAAGCTTGTCTGGCCTTGTCTGCCAACAGGCCTGCTTTTTCATCCACTAGGATCAGAGCAGGTAGCCACAGCTTTATTAATCAAGTGTTTTGTGTGTGATCTGTTGAATTTAGACATCATTTAGGGCATGGATGGCATTGGATTGAGTTGGGGAAGTGTGTTTTTGGGGTGGCCTTTGTGATGTTGTTGGGCCTGGCCATGTGGCTGGTGGCCATTTTGATGCCTAGGCCTGCAAGCTTGCCTGGCCTTGTCTGCCAACAGGCCTGCTTTTTCATCCACTAGGATCAGAGCAGGTAGCCACAGCTTTATTAATCAAGTGTTTTCTGTGTGATCTGTTGAATTTAGACATCATTTAGGGCATGGATGGCATTGGATTGAGTTGGGGAAGTGTGCTTTTTGGGGGTGGCCTTTCTGATGTTGTTGGGCCTGGCCATGTGGCTGGTGGCCATTTTGAAGCCTAGGCCTGCAAGCTTGCCTGGCCTTGTCTGCCAACAGGCCTGCTTTTTCATCCACTAGTATCAGAGCAGATAGCCACAGCTTTATTAATCAAGTGTTTTCTGTGTGATCTGTTGAATGTAGACATCATTTAGGGCATGGATGGCATTGGATTGAGTTGGGGAAGTGTGTTTTTTGAGGTGGCCTTTGTGATGTTGTTGGGCCTGGCCATGTGGCTGGTGGCCATTTTGAAGCCTAGGCCTGCAAGCTTGTCTGGCCTTGTCTGCCAACAGGCCTGCTTTTTCATCCACTAGGATCAGAGCAGGTAGCCACGGTGTTTAGCCAAAATATCGAGTTTTAAATTTTGACCTACAATAATATCGTGTTTTTAATATCGTAGGTTCAGAATATCGAAGTCAAGAATATCGACGGACAGAATATCGATCCCAAGGTAAGTAATATCGAAGTTAATAATATCGAGGTAATTAATTTCGATGTAAGTAATATCGTAAGTAAAAATTTCGATGTCAATAATATCGATATTTATTTAGTGTAATGTCATTTAATATGTATTTTATTTGTATGTTAAAGATAATTGTAATGTATTTTAATACATTTAAAAATAAATGTTTAGAGATTAATAATTATTTTAAATTTAATTTAGCGTTTTAGTATCAGAGCGGGTTGTGGGTTTATAGGGGAATACGGTGGGAAGTAATTTAATTATAATGAATGAATTAATATGTGTTGTTTAATTGGTATTTATGATTAATTAATTTGTATTAATTAATAATTGGTAATTAATTGATTAATTAATTGTTAATTAATTATTAATTGTAAAAATATTTTATTAATTGGTAAATTATATACATTATAATTAGTTTATTATTAATATTTATTTATTGTTATTGTTAATTAATTAATTGTTAATTAGTAATTAATTGGTGATTTAATTTTATTAAGTGATTAATTCATAATTAAATTAATTATGTGAATTTTTATGTGTAGTGGGTTGTGGGTTTATAGGGGAATGGGGTGGGATGTAATTAAAATAAAATAAATAATGATATATTTTATTTATTTGTAATTAATATTAATTAATTGTTATTAGTTAGTTAAATATAGTAAATATAAATAATTTATTATTGTATTTTATTTGTTGTTATTGCTAATTAATGTATTGTTAATTAATAATTAATAGGTGAATATTTGTAATTTCGTAGTTAATATGTATTAATTAGTCAATTAATAACTATATTAATTATAAAGAATGTATTATTAATTGCAAATAAGAGAGAAATTGATATATAAATCTATTGTGTATTTTGTATGTGTAGTGTGTTGTGTGTCAAAGGGGGAATAGTGTGGGATGTAATTTAAATGTATTTATTTAAATATTTATTTTACATAATTGGTATTTAATAATATTTTTTGTTTTAAAACATTGTTAACATGCAATTTTCTTATAAGAAATTATTGAATTGGTTATAATGTTCATAGAATCACTATGCTATCTAGTGCTTTCACAACTGTTTTACTATCTGGAGTGGGAATAGTAATTTTTACCCATACGCTATCCAGCGCTTTCCCTACTGTTGCACTCTCTGGACTTGGAATAGTAATTTTTACCCCTACGCTATCCAGCGCTTTGCCTACTGTTGCACTCTTTGGAGTTGGAATAGTAATTTTTACCCCTACGCTATCCAACCTTTTCTCTACTGTTGCACTGTCTGGAGTGGGAAGAGTAATTTTTACCCTTACGCTATCCAACACTTTCCCTACTATTGCATTCTCTGGAGTGGGAATAGTAAATTTTACCCTTACGCTATCCAACACTTTCCCTACTATTGCACTCTCTGGAGTTGGAATAGTAATTTTTACTGCTACGCTATCCAACGTTTTCCCTACTGTTGCACTCTTTGGAGTTGGAATAGTTATTTTTACCCCTACGCTATCCAACGTTTTCTCTACTGTTGCACTGTCTGGAGTGGGAATAGTAATTTTTACCCTTACGCTATCCAACACTTTTCATACTATTGCACTCTCTGGAGTGGGAATAGTAAATTTTACCCTTACGCTATCCAACACTTTCCCTACTATTGCACTCTCTGGAGTTGGAATAGTAATTTTTACCCCTATGCCATCCAACGTTTTCCCTACTGTTGCACTCTTTGGAGTTGGAATAGTTATTTGTACCCCTACGCTATCCAATGTTTTCCCTACTGTTGCACTGTCTGGAGTGGGAATAGTAATTTTTACCCCTACGCTATCCAACGCTTTCCCTACTGTTGCACTCTTTGGAGATGGAATAGTAATTTTTACCCCTACTCTATCCAATGTTTTCCCTACTGTTGCACTCTCGGGAGTTGGAATAGTTATTTTTACCCCTACGCTATCCAACATTTTCCTTACTGTTGTTTTTGTTGAAGTTGGACTAGTAGTTTTATTGTGTCTGATATTAAATATGTTTTGTAATATTTTAGCTATTGTAATATATAATTAATAATAAAAATTATTCAAATTAAAATTATTGATTATTATTTGCTATATGTAATTATTTAATATTTATTAATGTTATTGTTTTATGTGTATAGATGTATTGGTAATTTAAATAAATATTTAATAATTGATATGTTGCAGAAATTATTATTAAAAGTAATTATTAAGTAAGTGTATATATTATATATTATATATATATGTTTAATTAAAGTTTCATTTAATTATATATATTTATTATACATTTTACATATTATAAAATATATTTAATTATGTTTCTTTGATTTATAAGTATTATTTGGATTATTTTACATATATTTTTAAACTAAAAAATAAACGATATTTTTGAATTACGATATTTTTGACATCGATATTAAATTATCGATATTTTTGTACTTACCATGTTGTAGATAGGATGTCGATATTCTTGACCACGATATTTTTGTTGCGATATTTTTGTAGGTCGAATTTTTGTCTTTCGAAATTATGTCATACAATCGGTAGCCACAGCTTTATAAATCAAGTGTTTTCTGTGTGATCTGTTGAATTTAGACATCATTTAGGGCATGGATGGCATTGGATTGAGTTGGGGAAGTGTGTTTTTTGGGGTGGCCTTTGTGATGTTGTTGGGCCTGGCCATGTGGCTGGTGGCCATTTTGAAGCCTTGGCCTGCAAGCTTGCCTGGCCTTGTCTGCCAACAGGCCTGCTTTTTCATCCACCAGGATCAGAGCAGGTAGCCACAGCTTTATCAATCAAGTGTTTTGTGTGTGATCTGTTGAATTTAGACATCATTTAGGGCATGGATGGCATTGGATTGAGTTGGGGAAGTGTGTTTTTTGGGGTGGCCTTTGTGATGTTGTTGGGCCTGGCCATGTGGCTGGTGGCCATTTTGAAGCCTAGGCCTGCAAGCTTGCCTGGCCTTGTCTGCCAACAGGCCTGCTTTTTCATCCACTAGGATCAGAGCAGGTAGCCACAGCTTTATTAATCAAGTGTTTTCTGTGTGATCTGTTGAATTTAGACATCATTTAGGGCATGGATGGCATTGGATTGAGTTGGGGAAGTGTGTTTTTTGGGGTGGCCTTTGTGATGTTGGGCCTGGCCATGTGGCTGGTGGCCATTTTGAAGCCTAGGCCTGCAAGCTTGCCTGGCTTTGTCTGCCAACAGGCCTGCTTTTTCATCCACTAGGATCAGAGCAGGTAGCCACAGCTTTATTAATCAAGTGTTTTCTGTGTGATCTGTTGAATTTAGACATCATTTAGGGCATGGAAGGCATTGGATTGAGTTGGGGAAGTGTGTTTTTTCGGGTGGCCTTTCTGATGTTGGTTGTCTTAAAGACATTCTTTTGTTGTATGTGTCTGGCGTGTTGGTGTGCAATGCATGCACCCTGCAGAGCTTTTTGGGGCCTGTGGATGTTCGTATTTACATTTTGTTGCATTAAAAAGGCAGAGCAGTGTGCTTTAGCAGGCATCCTTTACCTGGCTTTTATAGGCCTTTTGTCAGCTCCTGGTGTTTCCCAGGCCCCCGGCTTGTTTGTGATTTGTGTGTGTCCATGTGGGTGGTGGCCTTTTTTGGTGTTTGGACTGTGAGTTATTAGTGTCCTGCTTTTGCCATATGCCTGCATGGTTTTCCTATTGGCTCTTTGGCTTACTGCTTCCATCCATCCACTCCCTTTGCCAGCAGCAGCTCCATGGATGCTGAGATGCTCAAATAATGCAATGGTCCACCCCACTTCCATTACATTTTTATTTTGTTATTTATTATTAACTTTCCTATCCTTCCTGAGAGTGTAGTGTGTGGCTGTACACAGTACTAGTAGTATAACATAGCTCTAGTTAAAAAAAAAAGTCATAAATGGCTAGACTATCTTTTGTTTGCACTAGTACAGTGCTAATTAACTGAACCACAACAACAAATGCAACATTTCACTGATGTTCTTCTCCTGTCTTATTTGCTTTTAGGTTCACAAAAGACAGAGTAGGAGGTGTCATCAGCATCACCCGGCTACCCGTTGTACTGCCAGCAAGAAAGAAGTCCTGCTGCGCATCACGTCCACGTGAGACCAGAACTTGTTGTGCATCTGCATCCTGCCTGACATCTGAAGAAGATGGCCCCAAAGAAAGGTACCAGGTCCAGTACCAAGAAAGTTGCCGGTGAGAAGAAGGAACAGAAAAAGGAAGTGCCATTAACCACGACTGGTGGTGTACCGGCCAATGTTTTTTTTGGCACCAAAGCGTTGTCCGGGAACCAAGCTGGGAGCAGCACAGCGGTCCAACCCCACCAACCTAGGCCCAAGGGCTTTAGTGTCGCAGAGGTAGCCAGTCTACTAACGAGCAGCGATGTTGAAGAAATGTCATTACCGCAAAGTAGTACACAATCAAGTTCAACGCAGGCGCAAACTCAGCAGATCAGTGTGCAGCCGCCGCAACAAGAACAGCAGCAGCCGCCGCAACAAGAACAGCAGCAGCTGCCGCAACAGCCCACCATAGTAGTTGTTGCTCCTGACGTAGGGGCATTTCAGGAAATCGAGCTTCCTGCAGACAAAGTGGAGCAAAGTCAAACCACTGTTTCAGAAGATCTATTGTCTTCCAGACCACCAGCAAGGAAAAGGAGGCTTAGTCCATCATCTTCTTCTTCAAGCCCCGCTTCTGATGATCGTGATGACACTTGGGTCCCACCAGCTCGGTCTGAGAGTGATATACGCCACAAGACAATGCTTCTGAAAAGGAAGGTCCCAGAAAAACTTAGAGTTATGGAGGTAGATTTAGAAGAGGGGGGTGATGATGTTGATGAAGACGAGCCAGTCATCACGCACATTACTCCCGCCCCAAAGGGATTGGAGACCGACATTCTCACCCTATCCAGAAAGGCTGCTACTGAGCGGGATGTATCACGGATCTCACCAACACAGGTTATACCACCACTACCTCCAGCTGCCATATTGTCCAAGGCCCGGCAGGGACCTACATCCAGCTCAACCATCTCAGTAGGAAGTGGTAGTAAAAGTCACAGTGTAGGTGGACAGGGTCACATATTTTCAAGCACCCCCTCAAGTTCATCTGGTGTTGAAAGTGGCACATCCAGCAGTGCCAGAAAGTTCTCCTCCCCAGTTTGGGACTTCTTTTCTGTTAGCGCCAAGGAGGAGAACGTTGCTATATGCTCAATTTGTCGGCAAGGTGTTCGGCGTGGTAAGCTTGGTACAAACTATGGTACCGGAGGACAAGCAATTCATCTCAGAATACACCACACTATCGTGTGGGAGGATCACCTACTTAAGTTAAAAGAAAGTAGAAAAACTAAACCCATTGAAGTTGGTCAGGATTCAGAATCAGGGAGCGATATTATTGTGGTGGCAGGTGAAGAACAGGGAGGCATTTCTAGCCCTGTCTCCAGTAGTGCAGTCACTGCAGTGGTAACGCCCACATCCTCCTCAGTAACATCAGAGTGGCACCGCAGTAAGAGCCATACTCAGAGTGTGGGTGAGACACCAAGGCGACCGGCGAGTACCTCAATGAGACAATCTGTGTCGTTGAGCCTTAGTGGGTTAATGAAAACAGCACCACTAAGGAAAGTAAGCCAGCCTACCATTGAGAGCATGTTTGGGTTGGAGGGGCAGTTCCAACGCAACCACCCAACGGCACGATTGTACAATGCGAAGCTGGCTAAAATGTTAGCGCTGGACCTTCTTCCTTTTTCATTTGTGGAAGGGGTGGGTTTCCTTGAATTTGTGTCTGCCATCTGCCCAAAATGGAAAGTTCCCAGCCGGTCCTATTTCGCAAGAATTGCTGTTCCGGCACTACATCATGATGTGCTGGAATTGGTTGGTCACGGTTTGCAGCAGAGTGCTGTGCACAATATCCACCTGACAACAGACATGTGGAGCAGTTGCCAAGCCACAGATTACATGTGCATCACTGCACACTGGATCTCTTTTGTGGGGGTTAGAGATAAACTATCTGCACGAGGTGTTGTTGACACAGCTGCGATTTTTGAAGGTACTCGGAAACATGCAACTGTAGCCATGTTCGCCATGGAGAAATCTCATACGGTTGAAAACATTTTAGAAGAGTTTCGCACCAAGGTTTTGGAATGGCTGCGGCCCAGAGGGCTTGGTATTGGTTTTGTTGCCACAGACAATGGCAGTAATGTACTTAAGGCCATGGAACTTGGTTCCTATTTCAGGGTTCCGTGTTTGGCACACTGCATAAACATTATAGTGCAAGACTTTCTGAAAAAAGAACCCATAGTCAGCAATTTACTGGCCATCTGCCGAAGAATATGCACTCATTTCAGCCATTCTTTTAAAGCTCGGAAGCAGCTGAGGATCATCCAACGTGAATTTAGGATGCCAGTCAAGGCACTCATCCAGGAGGTGGCAACACGTTGGAACTCAACGTATTACATGCTTGATCGTCTGTACGAACAGCACAGGTCACTCCATGAATATGTCTGGTACAGAAGCAGTGATGCTAGTGTTAAAGGCATGACCCTTCAGAGGGAGCAATGGACCCTAATTAAATGCCTGACTGAGATGCTGTCTCCTTTTGAGGTCTTCACACGTGAAGTCAGCAAGGAGGACTGTACAATGGGCCAAGCTATCCCATTGTTGCAAATGCTAGAGCATGAGCTGAAAAATGTGTCTGAATCCTACAAAGGTGTAGAGGACAGAAGGCAAGCCCATGATTTGGTGGAGAGCTTATCCAGGCGCTTAACTGAAAATGTAAGGATACAAAATAACATTTTGTCAGAAGAACATTACATTTGTGCCACAATTCTGGATCCACGTGCAAAATTAGGACTAGTGAAGACATTCCTTGCCTTTTCCGACAATGATGTTGCCCGCTACAAAAGTTGTATAGCTGAAGCAGCCATTAAGTTTGAAAACGAAGGGCTGCTAATTAAAAGCCCGCCACATCAACCCACAACAAGTACTGATACTGAAGCAGGCCATGCAGAATCAAGTGCAACTTCGTCGGCTGAGGGCAGTGCGGTTGGCTCACAATCACAACACTCACCATCACTATCGACTACAGAAACAAAAACTGGATCATTAGGCCGAGTACAATCATTATCATTACAGGATTGGTATGTAAAGATGGGCTATTGTAAGCACAGTGCTGATGCACAGAAAAAACAGCACAAAAGCTTACCATCAGCAACCCTGAACATTGAGCGGATGGTCCAGGCCTATCTGGACGACCCAACAGAGGTGTACGTTGATCAAAACCCATTGCAGTATTGGTATAGGAAAAGGTCTGAATGGCCACAGCTCAGCAGGCTGGCGATAAGCTATCTGGCTTGCCCTGTCGCAAGTGTCTCTTCCGAACGTGTTTTCAGTGCTGCTGGTTCCATTGTAACATTGAGAAGGACCAGTCTATCTCCAAAAAACGTGGAGAGGTTAACAATGATCAAAATGAATCAGCACTTCATACCACCGAATTACACAATACATGAATCAACAGAGGAAGATGAGGACAGCGGCTCAGGTGACGGAAGTATTGTGTCAGATGATTACCTACTACTGGAAGAACCCCCAGAGTTTGAGGACGAGCTATACTTCCCTGACAATTAGGCTCGCACTTACTGTCTTCCTCCCTTTTTTCCCCCTTTGTTTATGTGTCTGTCGTTCCGGTTATAAACTTGTGAATCGCAACAAATCCATTATCACCGTCTTCTACTCTTCTAATTTAATATACAAGTTTCAGGTGTCTGCCATTTGACAGTACAGTCCTCCGAATCCAGCTCCTCCGCTCGATCATACTGAATCTCCTGCTCAATTCCATTTCCCTCATGAATGATGATTGGATGATGGTAACAACAAATTCAAACTTTCCTCATCCTTCCAAAACAAGTGTACCATGAATCAGATGACTACTATAGCTATCCTCCTTTCAGAGCCGAGAGAGACTGGCCATTAACTGAAAAAGTGAAAATAAGATGGAACAGGTAATGATTGATGCCATGCATTGGCCGCAGAGTCGCAGACTGAATGATTTAGATTTTGTTGTGTTTGTTGTGCATGAATTTATGTAATTGTGCACTGCCACTAATCAACTTCCTAAAGAACACACTATTTTTCCCCTTCTTGCAAATACAAAATTTGTACTTCTCCTGCAGCTTGGTGATGCATTGCTTTTAATTCAATACAGGAAGGGGACTCACTCAATCTGCGCAATGTGTATGACTGTGACACAACAGCACCGTCCATGATGATGATGGCGAAATAGACGGCCCGTTAACAAGATGAGATGGAACAGGTAATGATTGATGCCATGCATTGGCCGCAGAGTCGCAGACTGAATGATGTAGATTTTGTTGTGTTTGTTGCGCATGAATTTATGTAATTGTGCACTGCCACTAATCAACTTTACAGAACACACTAAACTTAACTCAAGGTGAATTCAATTTTCCCCTTCTTGCAAATAAGAAATGTGTACTTCTCCTGCATCTTGGTGATACATTGCTTTTAATTCAATACAGGAAGGGGACTCACTCAATCTGCACAATGCAAATGACTGTGACACAACAGCACCGTCCATCATGATGATGGCGAAAGAGATGGCCCGTTAACTTAAGATGAGAAGGAACAGGTAATGAATGATGACAATTAATGGCATGCATTGGACACCTGACTCTGAGCTATTGGTCTTTGTGTTTGCGTTGTTTGTTTGTTGTGCACAAAGTGATGTGAAAGTGTACTAGTAGTAATCTATCTTTCTGTACACAATAAAGAATGACTCAAGTCAGTAATATTTATATTTCTTCTCTTGTTGTGTCATAAAACTTATACTTATACTGCAGGCCGATCTTCAGTCAGTCAGTAAAAGTATCAGCGATGATGATGAAGTCAGGAGGATGTTTCAGGAGTGGCATAAAACGGAAAAGCCTAAAGGTAAACACGTCAACAACAACCACAGTAGACCCAAATGTCTGTGTAGAAGTTGAATAGAGTGCAGCGGTGGGATGACTGCAGTTCATTGATTTTACTAACTTAAACTGTAAAATGCTATGTTTGGAATGGATAATGTGCTTTGCGTTTGTCCAACTCTTTGAGAGAAAAAAAAAGGACTCTAAAGTGTTAACGTAGGATGTGCTAATGCTAAGCACTGTGGGCCTGCTCTCTCCTGTTACTGTTGAAGGTCAATGCTGGAAACAGACTAGAGTAGAGATGATGCATACATGCCACCTCGGAAAGTGTTCTTTTTGCACTACACCATCACTTGTGCATTTGTTTTCACTTTCTTTCTCAATATCCCCTATGGTTTTCCATCTACAATTACAGGCCAGGCCTTGCCCAAAACTTTGTAAAACATTACAATGCACATTAATTACCTTACCAATCAATCACCTTTTTTTTTCCAGCCGGGCAGTGGCGAGTGGCGAGGCGACACACCCAAGATTGATGGACGAGAGGAGCAAGAGGAATGCCGAGATGCAAAAATCCAGTCCACATTTTTGACCAGGACAAGTCAATAACAGTATCCACTTTTAACTTCTTTTAAATAATTTGATTAATATCTTGTATACAATCTTTACAACAGTGTGTTCTTGGAGTTGTTATTATCAATCATCATTAGGTTTGCTCTGTGTTTACGATTCTTCCCTACCAATATTTAAAATTTCTATTTGCTATCTGTTAAAGTATTAAGGCCGGAACAACAGAACAAGAACTAGAAGTGTATGTAATCCGGGTCTCTCATCATCATGCATGCATTGGCTTTTTCTCCCTTAACATATGGATATGGTAGTCTTCAATGATTGTTGTTTGTTTGTCTATGTATGCATACTGTTTTTCTATGTCAAACCTTTCCCAAAAACCCCCTTCCCATCCATTCAACAAACCCTAACCCTCTTCCCCCGGGCTGTGTGACTTAATGTCGAGGTGTAACTAAATTAAATGTACACAAATACTTAATCACACACTTGCTGGGGCGGATGTGATGAAAGCAACACTACTTCAATTTCAAGGCAGAGGGATGATCTTCTTCTGCTTGGCCACCCATGAGTAGGATATTTCAGAGGTTATTTTATTTAACAAAGGAACATATACCTCAGCATGAATTGCCGGCATTGATTGGATTTGTTTGTTGTCATTCCTCATATACAGCACTAACTGTTAGACTGTAGGCATAGTCAAGTGACTCGACACAACTATAGTTTGTAACTCTGTCTAGTAGGCTATCCTCCTAACCACCATTCAGTTTTTTTGTCAAATATTTGAGCATATTATTGTTGCTCGGTAAGTTCTGTACTGTACTTCATTCAACTACTCCTCTAACAGTCTCTCAAAGGCGATTGACTGTCTCCTTTACTTTTTTTGGAAATGCTGCCACCCTGCCAGTGTCTACTACTACTACTATACTACCACCACCACCACCACCACCCCAATCATGGCATGTATGAAAAAGGAAACCATCTTCACCATGCAGCCAGTGCTGTGCCACAGTTGGACATAAACATCAAGCACCGGTAAGAGAGAAGTTTGGGGGAGGCAGAATTAATAATGGACATGTTGTCAATGATTTCATTTTCACACACCACTCCACAGAATGCATAGACTACAGGACAGACTGAAAGTACTAGAAGGACCAGTCAATGAGTGAGGCGTGTCGCATCTATCTGTTTGTGTCTTATACAGTCAGCAAATTATTGAAATCAAACATAGGCTATGGGCGGCCATGCACCAGCAAGGAAACAGTGTGATGTAAAACAGTTACCCCACCTACAAAACATTAACAACATTGCATGTAACATAGAAAAATATATTTAATTTACCCTAACAAAAATAAACTAAACCCACAAAAGCTGACCCACCCCCCTCCCTAACCCCAACCAATGTCCATAGAAGTCCGTAACACCAAAACAAGTTCCCACCCACCCACTCAAACAAGAATTAAAAAAGGGGCAGAACAGGATGACAGGGACTAAGTGGTGGGGCGGGACTGAAGGAGGACACGCATCTGGCACATCTCGTGCTCTAAACGGGCGACGCGGCGTCTAAGGCCGCGGCAGTTGCAGCGACAGTGGGGGGGGCACCGGAGATGGCACGGTGGCGGCAGGCAGCCGCCAGACGGTGGCGCCGTACCGCTGGAGGGCGGTGGCTGGGGCCCGGTACACTGGAGGAGGCTTGAACAATTGCTGCCGCAGTCTCCTCCTCCTCCTCGGCTAGGACCACCAGCCGCCGGTATTCCCGCTGGATTGCCTCCAGCTTCCGGCGCCGTGCCTTGGCAGCCAACTCCTTCCGGTTGAGTTTCGGAGTAGCTGTGTATCAAAAAGAAAAAAACAAGACAATTGTAAAATATAGTCTTAGAAAAACAGTAGGACAAGGTAATTATTTATACACATAGTGGCATGGTAGAGTAGCACTATAAAATAAAGCACAGTAGTACATAACATTTTAAATGTCGCCCGTCCTTCTTCCTTCCACCCGTCTTTCACTTTTTAGTTGAACAGTGCACCAGGTGCTCTTCTCCATAAAACTTTCAAAGCGGAGTTGAAATCAGATAGATGAGGCCATTGGTTACTCAATACTCCGGCTCCTAGTCCTATACCAATTAAAGGGAATTCTAGTCTTCTAGTTCACTCTTCAAACGTCCCCAACAACTCATACTTACTTACGACATCGGATAGCGGGCGGACTTTGTCCGCCCGCCATCCTCCTGCTAAAAAGGGTGGGGGTCCCGTGGGGACAATTAATTAGGATGATGCACACGGCACAGTGGCGGGCGCATCCTGTTTTTTTTTTAACATTCTGGTTGGCTTTGCTGAAAGCAATGCTAAAATGTTGTGCTGCTTTTCCAAGCACAACATGACGGGCCCCACACGGAGCCTGTCACGTTTTGCTTTGAAAGGCGGGGGGGGTACCATAGCATAGGTAGGTACCCTCCATGGGGGCCCCCAAGCATACTCTGCAATGTCTGCATGCCTTTCCGTGGCGGACGGCAATGCCGCCACGCAAAGGCATTCCAAAATGCAGATTATATGGCTGGCGGTGTGTTCAGAGAGACACCACCGCCATATTGAACCCTTTTCCGCCTGGTCGACATGTGGGGGGTCTGAATATTTTCCACAGGGATGGCGGGAGGTTTGCCCCTGTGGTGTCGGCAGTGAATTCCAGCCGGCCTGGCGGGGGCAATACGCCCACCATCCTAATGGGGCCCTAAGTCACAACTGTACAGTATACATATACATACAGTACACCCTTGCAGTGAGTGTGCTGTCAAGTTCAACAATAGTTAAGGATTATGAATCTAACTTACCACCGCCTGCCAGTGATGCTGCCACTCCCCCTACCGCTCCATCGTCGGTATCGGCAGCAACTGCCGCATCCTCTCACTCCGCGTCGCCTTGTTCGCTGGCCCCGGCTCTGGTGGTCGGTAGTGTGCCTAGAAAACATTACACATTTATTAGGCGTCATATACACCTCCCCCCTATTGATCAGTTGCAAGGTTGAAAAATGAGTTAATACTAACATACATCACTAGTACAAATCAGGTAGTAGTAGAGTAGACACTAATAGTTATATATGATCATTGTAGCCTTTGCTTAATTAGCCCTAGCCATGCTACCATTTTACCTTTGTGGCTTTTATTTTTGCATATGTGACGTTACCTTTACCTTGCAGCTTCTTAAGACACCTTTGAGCCCACATGACCTGCCTCACACTGCTACTGTCTAGTCTACGCGCTGCGTACAAGCGGTCCACAAACATTAACAAGCCACTTTTTTAGGAAGTACTGGTGTACTACTGTTACTGTTAGTCCATATTGCTTATTGTTAGAATGGGGAACCTCTGGTTGGCACAGGTAGGTACTTGTGACAAGCAGCGGTCCCTTCTTCTATTCAGGGCGAGGGAATTACCCCTTCAGAACAACCCCTGCTCACCCTATAGGTAGTGTGGCGCGAGCAGTCAGGGCTAAACTTCAGGGCGCTAGTCAGTTAAGCATTTATGATAACACACAGTAAATCACAACGATCCCCCACAAATGGACACCAGGCGTAAGTTGTATCAAAAATACGGATGCTTTATATAAAAAATTCTTTGTTACGCAGGCATGTACAAGACCATCAATAACGGTTACGAAATGGAAGCCACAAGATGATAATTAGGCACTGTTCTTGTCTTTGGTAACTTATTCGATCACGAGCGCTTCACAGGGCTCGGTTGAGTCGGTCCAGCCACGATGATGCGCAGTGCACCCAGGGTACAGTGATACGGGGAAATCAGAACGTTGCGGACCCCGAGTCCGATAGAGAGTTCACTGTACCTGGGAACGTGCGATGTGCTTGGACGAGTCTTCAGGAGAGATGCAGGTTCTGCACCTCGTGGGTCTTCCGGATCAAGAATTCAGCGGGCGGCTCTCGGTAGACAGGTGCGGCCCAGGGCCTCCGACACGGACTGTGCGGGAGGTCACTGCGGAGGGCGGCACGGTCAGACTCAGGCTGGGAGGTGAAGCGGGGCGGCCGGATACGTTACGACGTACGGGCGGCCGTCCGAGGCTGGATTTCACTTCCCCACTAGAAATCCGGCGGGAGGGCGAAAGGGCACCAAGCGCGCTCCAGTAGCAGGCAGGTGACAGGGAAGCGGGACGGCCAGACTCGATGGGTCCAGAGCGACTCAGGTAGAGCGGGGCTCTCGGCGAGTGGAGGCGGCCAGGCTTCTGGGTGTCACGGCCCTAGGAGGGATGCGAAGGTGCGCAGGGCACTCCGGCGGGAGAAAGCACACGGCTCGAATTCTCAGACGAGCGGAGACACGGTGAACCCACTGGTCCTGGGGTTCAGTTCAGGGGGCAAGCTCTTCTTCCAAGCCCTTGGAGATAGTTGAAGAACAAAGTGCAAAAGTCTCTTTCAATCTTTTTCCTCTCCTTCCTTAGCAAGGCACCTACTGCAGGCCAGTCCCTCAGGTCAGGGAAAGTTACTCCTCCTTCAGCTTCTTCCAGGTCCTTCTAGTCGGGCAGAGTTCCTTCGTGGTTCAATCTGGATCTGATTTCTTAGGAGCCAGGCTCCTACTTTTATACAGGGATTCTTTTGTTCTTTAGCGCCAGGGGGCCTGGGCCTGGCTCAGTCCAGTTTTGGAGCACTCTGTTGTGGTGACTCGGCTTGTTCCTTTCAGCAGCAGGGCAGAGACATCAGCCGCTCCACAGGGGGCGGCGCCGGCTTTGTGGTGGCAGAGCACAGGTCTATTCAAGAGTCAGGGTGCACTCCTCCCACCCATCCTGGGGTAATCTCTCTACCCACCACCTGGCAGCCAACCTGTCTCCTGGAATCCCCCAGCCCTGCTCCTGTACTGTTGCTAGGCAGAACACACACACACAGCAGAGGCAGACTGAGATGGTTAGGCACACAAAGGCTAACTTTCTAAAAGTAGCATTTGCAAACCCAGGATATTAAAATAACCTTTACTAAAAGACGTATTTTATTATCCTGAGTTCAGGCATACTAAACATGACTTTCTACCATGCTCTCTGAGTCCACTGGGGTCACCGCGTGTAGCGATCCCAGCAGCCCATTCTGGCCTATGGAGAGCAGGTAGCCTTCAATAGTGAAAAACGAAAATGGCTGTAATTCACTATTAAGACATGCCACACACATCAGGGCATGTCCTACCTTACTCCTACAATGCACCCTGCGCTCAGGCCTACCAGAGGGGTGACTAACATGTAGTTAAGGGAAGGTTTAGGGACTGGTAAGTGGGGACACTTGCTCAGTCAGCGCGACGGTACCAGACCGCGCGCAGGTTCTGCAGTGGCAGACCCTAGACACATTTTACCCCGCTGCTTCGGTGGGTGGCACAACCAGTGCTGCAAGCCCACTAGCAGCATTTGGATATACGAGCCCTTGGCACCCCTGGTGCACTCTACTAGGGACTGATAGTAAACCAAATAAACCAAACGTGGAAGTCAATTCACATAATACATTTTACCATAGGGAGCACTTGCACTGTGGCACTGGATGGCAGTGGCACAGCGCCCTGAGCAGCTAACACCAACACAAAAACACATTGAGGCACAGACAAAAATGGAAGGGTGACCCACGCCAATGGTGCCAGGTCTAACACGTGTCCCCTCCAGCTGAAAAGTGGGGAGAACTACCCTACCCCAGGGAGTTCTGCATCACTAAGGCGGAAAAACCTGGACAGACCGTCAGCATTGGCGTGATCTGTGCCAGGGCGATGCTCCACCGTAAAGTCCATACCCTGTAGGGAGATGGACCACCTCAACAGTTTTGGGTTCTCACCCCTCATTTGCATCAACCATCTGAGGGGCCTGTGGTCGGTCTGAACCCGGAAGTGAGACCCAAACAAGTAGGGTCTTAGCTTCTTCAGCGCCCAGACCACAGCAAATGCTTCTCGTTCTATCGCACTCCACCTTTGTTCCCGGGGAAGTAGCCTCCTGCTAATAAAGGCTACGGGTTGGTCGAAGCCCTCCTCCGTGATCTGTGAGAGAACAGCCCCTACACCATGCTCTGATGCATCCGTCTGCACCAGGAACTCTTTGGAGAAGTCAGGAGCCAAGAGCACGGGCGCCGTGCACATGGCAGTTTTCAGGGTGTCGAAGGCTTTCTGACAGGTGTCAGTCCATATCACTTTTCTGGGCTGCTTCTTCGAAGTCAGCTCTGTCAAGGGGGCAACGATGCTGCCATACCCCTTGACAAACCTCCTGTAGTACCCGGTGAGTCCTAAAAAGGCCCTCACCTCCGTCTGGGTCTTTGGGGGCTCCCAAGCCAGGATGGTTTCAACTTTGGGTTGGAGGGGCGCCACCTGGCCGCTCCCCACTTGGTGTCCCAAGTACACCACTGACCCCTGCCCGATCTGACACTTGCTTGCCTTGATCGTGAGGCCTGCTTTGCGCAGCGCCATCAACACTTCCCAGAGATGTTGCAGGTGTTCTTCCCATGTGCCGCTGAACACTGCGATGTCGTCCAGGTAGGCGGCGCTGAACTCGGTCAGCCCAGCCAACACCTGGTTGACCAACCTCTGGAAGGTGGCAGGGGCATTCTTCATCCCAAAGGGCATCACCCGGAACTGGTAATGCCCATCTGGCGTAGAGAATGCGGACCTCTCTTTGGCCCCATCAGTCAAGGCGATCTGCCAGTACCCAGACGTTAAGTCAAACGTGCTGAGGTACCGTGCAGCCCCTAACCGATCGATGAGCTCATCAGCTCTGGGGATGGGGTGCGCGTCAGTCCTCGTGACTGAGTTGAGTCCTCGGTAGTCCACACAGAACCGGAGTTCGGGCGTGGCACCCGGCGCTGCAGCCTTTGGGACCAAGACCACTGGGCTGGCCCAAGGACTGCTGGAGGACTCAACCACCCCTAGGGCAAGCATCTTCGAGACCTCCTCTTTGATGCAGGCCCTGACCCTGTCAGTTACCCGGTAGGCCTTGTGCTTCACAGGTAAGCTGTCTCCCGTATCCACGTCATGGACGCACCAATTTGTGATACCGGGAACCAGGGAGAACAGGTCGGGAAACTGCCCCAGCAGCTGGCGGCAGTCACCCTGTTGCTCAGGGGTCAGGGTGGGTGAGAGGTTAACTCCATCCACTGACCCGTCTCGCTCTGAGGCTACCAAGAGGTCAGGAAGAGGCTCGGACTCCTCTTCCATCCCATCATCGGTGGCCAAGAGCATGCCCACCTCGGACCTCTCCAAGTGGGGCTTCAGTCGATTGACATGTAGGACCCTTAAGGGGTTCCTCGGAGACCGCAAGTCCACCAAGTAGGTGACAGAACTCTTGCGCTCCACAATCTCAAAGGGTCCTGTCCACTTGTCCTGGAGTGCACAAGGCTCCACAGGGGCCAGGACCCACACTTTTTGGCCAGGTTGAAGCTCAACCAGAGTGGCATTCTGGTCGTACCACCGCTTCATTTCCTCCTGGCTGGCTTCCAGGTTTGCCTCAGCAAGTTGCCTGAAACGCCTAGTCTGGTTCCGGAAAGCCAGCATGTAGCTGTATACAATCTGGGGAGGTTTCCTGGGAGATTGCTCCCAGCCTTCCTTGACCAGACTAAGAGGTCCTCGTACTGGGTGGCCATACAAAAGCTCAAAGGGACTGAACCCTAGAGACTTTTGTGGCACCTCGCGGTACGCAAAGAGAAGGCATGGTAAGAGGACGTCCCACTTACGCCTCATGGGTTCCTCGAGACCCATAATCATGCCCTTCAGGGTTCGGTTGAAGCGCTCAACCAACCCGTTTCCTTGGGGATGGTAAGGTGTGGTGAACTTGTAGGTTACACCACACTCTTGCCAAAGGGACTTCATATATTTCGATATGAAGTTGGTCCCCCTGTCAGACACCACCTCTAGAGGGAATCCTACTCGTGAGAAAATTCCCATCAGTGCCCGTCCCACCACGGGGGCCGTCACTGTCCTCAGAGGGATGGCTTCAGGGTACCGGGTGGCATGGTCCACCAAGACCAGGATAAACCTGTTGCCCATGGCTGTCTTGGGGTCCAGGGGCCCCACAATGTCAATCCCCACCCGCTGGAATGGGGTACTGACCACAGGGAAAGGTTGGAGTGGAGCTTTCAGCTTCCTTCCACTCTTGCCACTTGCCTGGCAAGTCTGGCATGTCCTGCAGTGAGTGTCAGAACTCCTGCGCATTTGGGGCCAATAAAAGTGGGTGACAAGCCTTTCAAAGGTCTTGTCCTGCCCCAAATGTCCTGCTAACGGTACGTCGTGAGCCAGCCCCAGTAGGAAGGCTCTGAACTTCTGGGGTACCACCAGCGCACGGGCTGACCCAGGTTCAGCAACCTTAGGCTCGGACTATAGGAGGTCGTTCTCCCAGTAGATCAAGTGAGTTCCGGACTGATCACCATTGGCCTGGGCTGCAGCCTGCTGCCGCATACCCTCTAGAGAGGGGCACTCTTTCTGCTCCCTGCAGAATTCCTCCCTGGTGGGGCCTCCTTCTTGCTGCCAATGGGTCAGCTCAGGCAGGTCCCCCAGTTCGGCTATCTGTTCCCCGGTAGGCTCCAGGGCATCCCCCTCAAGGTCTGCTTCCTCCTGGGCCGTGGGAACGTCAGGAGCCGGATTCCCGTGCCTCCCTTGCCCTCTCTCTAAGGCCGGTTCCTGGGCCTCTCCCTCAGGCTCCAGGGTTCCTTCAACACCCCTACCGGCTGCCATCGACCGGGTGGTCACACACGCCCAATCAGGCAAGCCCACCATCCGCAGGTGAGTCGTCTTCTCCACCTTTTCCCAAGGGGAGCTCTCCAAATCGTTACCTAGGAGACAATCAACAGGCATGGCCTCTCTCACAGCCACTTGCAGAGTACCAGAGACCCCCCCCCACTCAAAGGGAACCTGAGCCATTGGACACTGACTCTCTGTGTTGTCAGCGTTGACAACACGGCAGAATGCGTGCGGGACAACCTGCTCTTGAGACACCAGGTGCTGCTTGACAGCAGTCACACTGGCTCCAGTATCTCTAAGAGCCCCCACCCTTTTGCCATTTATGGTCACCCACTGCCCATACTTTTGAGTATTGGGGGGCAGCTGGGCCTCAGCGACCATCTCACGGTCTCCTAATGAGACTAGGGTCATCTGTACGGGATCCCCCGCCCCTTGGACGTCTATCTCCCTCCCCAAGGCTACACTATTCACCTGCTTGGGGGGTGGAGCACCAGAGGGTGCTGGTTTGCCATACAGGGGGCACTTGGGATCCACGGAAATGTGCCCCAGGTTGTTACACTTGTAACATCTGAGGGGCCCTCTTTGAACAGGGTTACCTGTCGGGGCCCCGGTCTGCTTCGGGGGTGGGGGTGGCTGAGAACCTTTCCCTTGGTTCCCTTGGGAATTACGTTGGGGCCCTTGGTAGAACTCCCTCTGTTTACCCTTGTCCCCCCCACTCTTCTGCTGGGGACCCTGAACACCCTTGGCGGGGCCTCCCACGGGACCCTTGTGGACCCTGGTGCTGATCCAGCGGTCCGCCTCCTCAGCAAGCTTCCTCGGGTTGGACAGCTTGCTATCGATCAGGTGTTGGCGTAGCTCAGGAAAACAATTATCCGACAAGTGCTCCCATGCGATTAAATCAAACAGCCCTTGGTAATCATCCACCTTGCTACCCTTCACCCAACCATCCAGCGCTCTGCAAAAAAAGGTCACATATTCTACATAAGTGGTACCAGGTTTTTTGGTGCAATCCCTAAATCTC
Organism: Triturus cristatus; assembly: GCF_964204655.1. Taxonomy (NCBI): domain Eukaryota; kingdom Metazoa; phylum Chordata; class Amphibia; order Caudata; family Salamandridae; genus Triturus; species Triturus cristatus. Next base: position 1,809,508,969 of record NC_140590.1, read on the forward strand.
TGTCTGTACAATTCAGGAGTCAACCCATACCTTGTCATAAGAGCCTCCTTCATGTGTGGATAGGATGTGTGGACATCAGAGGGGAGGTCTAGCAGTGTGTCCCGCCCCTCACTCAGGAACCTTCCCCACAACCCCGCTCCCCAATCCTTCTCAGGGACCCGGTGGGAGGACATGGCTACTTCATAGGCCCTAAACCACTGCCCAATATCATCCTGCTTATAATATTCTTTGACTACATCTTTAGGAATGTGCACCCTTGACTCTGTTGAATTGCTGCCACCAGAGGGTGAGTTGTCTAAACTCCTGGCCTTGAGATCCAACTCCCTCATTTTTACCTCATGCTCCATGGCCAGTTTCTGCCTTTCTCTCTCCATTTGCAGTTTTGCCATCTCCACCTCGTGTGCTCGGGCGGCACTCCTGTCGGCCAACTCCTCTGGCGACAGGCCTCTGCTAGGCTCAAACACACCTTCGGGGGGTATCACCTCCCGGGCATTCTCTGGGAACTTTGATTCGTGCCAGGCTCTCAGTGCGGTCACGTACTGATCCTTGTTGCTTAGTCCACTTTGCTTGATTCTGTACTTGGAGAGATATCCCTTCAGGACATCATTTGTGCACTTCCTCAGTGCCTCGGGCTCCCAATCGATGTCATCTACTCCAGAGAATACAGAGGGCGCTCCGCCTCCGTTGACTGAGCTAGGCATGGTTCCTTAAGGTGGAGATTTTCTTTAGCAACAACTGTCACTCAATCTGTGGCTGCGTTCTAGGTCTGCTCTACGTGGTGATCAATAATTCACTGTATGTAAATCATAAATGCAAATTCGAAATCCCACCGCTGCCACCAATGTTAGAATGGGGAACCTCTGGTTGGCACAGGTAGGTACTTGTGACAAGCAGCGGTCCCTTCTTCTATTCAGGGCGAGGGAATTACCCCTTCAGAACAACCCCTGCTCACCCTATAGGTAGTGTGGCGCGAGCAGTCAGGGCTAAACTTCAGGGCGCTAGTCAGTTAAGCATTTATGATAACACACAGTAAATCACAACGATCCCCCACAAATGGACACCAGGCGTAAGTTGTATCAAAAATACGGATGCTTTATATAAAAAATTCTTTGTTACGCAGGCATGTACAAGACCATCAATAACGGTTACGAAATGGAAGCCACAAGATGATAATTAGGCACTGTTCTTGTCTTTGGTAACTTATTCGATCACGAGCGCTTCACAGGGCTCGGTTGAGTCGGTCCAGCCACGATGATGCGCAGTGCACCCAGGGTACAGTGATACGGGGAAATCAGAACGTTGCGGACCCCGAGTCCGATAGAGAGTTCACTGTACCTGGGAACGTGCGATGTGCTTGGACGAGTCTTCAGGAGAGATGCAGGTTCTGCACCTCGTGGGTCTTCCGGATCAAGAATTCAGCGGGCGGCTCTCGGTAGACAGGTGCGGCCCAGGGCCTCCGACACGGACTGTGCGGGAGGTCACTGCGGAGGGCGGCACGGTCAGACTCAGGCTGGGAGGTGAAGCGGGGCGGCCGGATACGTTACGACGTACGGGCGGCCGTCCGAGGCTGGATTTCACTTCCCCACTAGAAATCCGGCGGGAGGGCGAAAGGGCACCAAGCGCGCTCCAGTAGCAGGCAGGTGACAGGGAAGCGGGACGGCCAGACTCGATGGGTCCAGAGCGACTCAGGTAGAGCGGGGCTCTCGGCGAGTGGAGGCGGCCAGGCTTCTGGGTGTCACGGCCCTAGGAGGGATGCGAAGGTGCGCAGGGCACTCCGGCGGGAGAAAGCACACGGCTCGAATTCTCAGACGAGCGGAGACACGGTGAACCCACTGGTCCTGGGGTTCAGTTCAGGGGGCAAGCTCTTCTTCCAAGCCCTTGGAGATAGTTGAAGAACAAAGTGCAAAAGTCTCTTTCAATCTTTTTCCTCTCCTTCCTTAGCAAGGCACCTACTGCAGGCCAGTCCCTCAGGTCAGGGAAAGTTACTCCTCCTTCAGCTTCTTCCAGGTCCTTCTAGTCGGGCAGAGTTCCTTCGTGGTTCAATCTGGATCTGATTTCTTAGGAGCCAGGCTCCTACTTTTATACAGGGATTCTTTTGTTCTTTAGCGCCAGGGGGCCTGGGCCTGGCTCAGTCCAGTTTTGGAGCACTCTGTTGTGGTGACTCGGCTTGTTCCTTTCAGCAGCAGGGCAGAGACATCAGCCGCTCCACAGGGGGCGGCGCCGGCTTTGTGGTGGCAGAGCACAGGTCTATTCAAGAGTCAGGGTGCACTCCTCCCACCCATCCTGGGGTAATCTCTCTACCCACCACCTGGCAGCCAACCTGTCTCCTGGAATCCCCCAGCCCTGCTCCTGTACTGTTGCTAGGCAGAACACACACACACACAGCAGAGGCAGACTGAGATGGTTAGGCACACAAAGGCTAACTTTCTAAAAGTAGCATTTGCAAACCCAGGATATTAAAATAACCTTTACTAAAAGACGTATTTTATTATCCTGAGTTCAGGCATACTAAACATGACTTTCTACCATGCTCTCTGAGTCCACTGGGGTCACCGCGTGTAGCGATCCCAGCAGCCCATTCTGGCCTATGGAGAGCAGGTAGCCTTCAATAGTGAAAAACGAAAATGGCTGTAATTCACTATTAAGACATGCCACACACATCAGGGCATGTCCTACCTTACTCCTACAATGCACCCTGCGCTCAGGCCTACCAGAGGGGTGACTAACATGTAGTTAAGGGAAGGTTTAGGGACTGGTAAGTGGGGACACTTGCTCAGTCAGCGCGACGGTACCAGACCGCGCGCAGGTTCTGCAGTGGCAGACCCTAGACACATTTTACCCCGCTGCTTCGGTGGGTGGCACAACCAGTGCTGCAAGCCCACTAGCAGCATTTGGATATACGAGCCCTTGGCACCCCTGGTGCACTCTACTAGGGACTGATAGTAAACCAAATAAACCAAACGTGGAAGTCAATTCACATAATACATTTTACCATAGGGAGCACTTGCACTGTGGCACTGGATGGCAGTGGCACAGCGCCCTGAGCAGCTAACACCAACACAAAAACACATTGAGGCACAGACAAAAATGGAAGGGTGACCCACGCCAATGGTGCCAGGTCTAACACTTATCCATAGATGCTACACTTTTTGGCACAGCTGAGAAATGCTTGCAAGTTGCAATATACTAATGCACACCATTTATTTTTTCACATTACAGACGCAAGATTCCCTTCTATGAACCAGAGCTTCTGAATGATGTAACAACTACCAGTACTAGGTTCTTCTAAGGTGAGGGGTCCCTTCACTCACATCTTCTTTTATTAATTTATATAAACTAAATTGCTATGGGATGGTGGTGCTGCCTTCCACCACTGTTCAGTTATCATGATTTAATTCCCAACTGTATAAGTGTAACGATGTATATTGTTTTAATGTTATTGATTTTCCGGTTGGTGCTGCTAAGAAAACAGTGTACAGACCTTCTCAAATTGAAATAAACATTTTGAACTTACATAGACTTGGTGGTATTTGGTATGGACTAACTTACACGAGTGAGCAAATTAAAGTAAGGGTGTGCATGTGAATTGCTTCCACGACTGAGAGGTTGGGTGTGTTATGTTCTGGGTTGCCTACTTGTTGGGTATCTTGGGGGGAGGGTTCCGAGACCTAATAGTTATGACAAGACAGTACTATAGTCAAGCAGTGGAATTGTGGTGGGTGCGGAATTTCTGATTGAGGTGTGCAAGGAAGGTCCAACCTACCATCACCAACATCCTATTTTCTGGTGCAAATGTATGTGCAAGATCCCTACAACAGTAGTATGTCCTATAGGGTATCATATCAAAATAGTAATAAATTTGGTAGGGCTGTTGTTGCTGTGAATTTTCAAAGCCTCAAGATCAATAAGAGTAAAAGTAGTACAAGACGACGACCCAACGGATTGGACTCAATGGCTCGAGCTACTGGTGAATATGAGTTTTATATTACAACCTTTCACAAAGAGTGGCACTGGCCAACTGGGCAAGACTAGCTACTACAGTACAGACAGACTGATAGTATGTAGTAATAGTAGTACTCAGAGTCTTCATAGCGGAGGCAGGGATAAGATTTTTGAAACCGTACAGATCGAAGGATAATTGGTGGTAAAAAAATAGCATTTGGAAACCAACAATAGTTCAGGAAAAATATGGGGCAGTAAAAGTTATGGAATAAGAAATATTATTAAAAACAAGAAGACTTACTGGGGCCAGCAGAGGAGCCCTCAGCGGTGTCCTCCTGGTGGTGTTGTTCCTGTCCCGCCGACTGCCCAGTCCCTGTCGGTCTGCCCCTGGGGGCTGATGAACAGGAAAGATATAAGAAAGAGACAAATATTGATGGATGGTGTCAAACAAACACAATATTTTTCAACAACGGCCAAAAAACACTTAAGTAAACAACAATTGCAATAACTACATTGACAGATCTCATCTGGTCAACATGTAATATCGGGGGATTCGCAGTTCGACTACTTAAGTTACTATTTATCAACAGTAATCTAGTCTTCCATTCTGATTCCAGAAAACTAAGTTACAACTAAGCCTAAGTACAACGTACCACCCAACCTAGCCCACCTATTCCAGGCATGCCAATTGTACATTAAGTATGCATTTCTACTGTATTCCTCAACAATGCGTATGGTCAAATCATGGAGGACACATGAACATGACTACATTTTTTGTATACACCAAATTTTGGTTTGATTGATGCTGATCTGCTACTGCTAAGTAACTGCTAAGCCTACCACCACTCATTGAACAAACTAGAAAAGGTTCTAAAGACTGCCGTACTAGCAGCACGTCACGTAACTGAGTGAGGGGGCATCATGCATACCACTAACAAATTAGAAGCTCATACAAAGTAGTGTACCTAAACATCAATTCGCCCCTATCTATTAGTGACGGGACAAAGTAAGGAGTGGACTAGAGTCACTGTAGCATTACGTAACTTAATTTCTCTAAAATAAACTCGTAAAGAATCACGCTAAGCAAGCGCAAACGCAAAGCTGCAAACAAGTAAGATTAGTAGTAGCGCAGAAGAGCACCATAATCACAGAAGACTTTTAAACGTTATTAACCTGGAATGTATTGATTTGTAAGCAGCAACATTCTAGCTGGTTGGAAGGAAAAAAAATATTCGCAATATATAACACAGAGCAGAAGAACAGACACAAGGTTGTAGAAATTAAATATGTACTCACCAAGCACCGGGACCTCCACTCCTAGCAGGTCCAGCAGGTCCTGCTCACGGTCCAGGATGTCGGACCACCGGTGCGTCAGCTGTGCCTGGGTGCGCCGGACCCCAGAGATGCGCGACACTGCCCGGCGCACCTTCCCCCACCGCTGCTGACGCTCCGAGAGGCCATACCCGGACCCAGGCCTGCCACCTGCTGCCAGGGTTGAGGGGAGGTGGCGCTGCACAAAGAAAATTAGTGCAGCCAACTCCTCCTCCCCAAATAAGGCCCGTGCCTGCACCCCTTGTGGGCGCCGCCTTCCGCAAGGAAGGCGGTCGCGGCTCTGGCTGCGCCGGCGAACAGCCCTACCCTTGGACATGGTTCTGGGGATGGGGCGGGATAGAAAAGGTAAAATAAATAAAGGAGTAAAGGAAATAAATAGCAGGCAATAGAAAGAGGAAAAAGTAGCTAAAAAACTAAAATAAAGTAGACAAAAACCAAAAATATAGAAGCAGGAAAATAGTTAGAGAAATAATAAGTAATAAAGATCCAATAAACAAAGGATTGAAAGGATTTTGTGAGGATTGAAAATCAGGCCCCAGAACCATGCAACGGAGTGAAAAACAAGATGGCCGCGCCCATTGCGACCACGTGCGCAAGTTCGCGCGATATTTTCTCCCCTTGCAAGCAAAAAGCAACGCAATCAAGTAAAAGCGGTCGCGAACAGGAAATTTCGACCGCGAACGGGCGCGAACATGCATTGCGCGACCCGGAACAGGAAGTAAGCATCGCGAGAGAGCGGGACAAGTGAAAACAAGATGGCCGCGCCCTTGAGCAACCGCATGGGTAAGTTGGCGACCCGCGATCACGCAAAAAATACCGCGAACAGGCGGGAAAAAAACTTCCACGTCTTCGCGATATTTCCGGCATGTTTGCGGAGATTTTTATCATTTTCGCGACAATTTGCGAAAGTTAATTTCGCAAATTCCGCCCACCCCTAGTGTTCAGGCAGTTTAGGGGGTCATGCTGGGGCTTTTGTTTCAGGGTATAGGGTAGTGCAGTGGTGTTCGGGCACTGTAGTGGGTTGTGCTGGGGCTGGTGTTTCAGGGTTTAGGACAGTGCAGTGGTGTTCGGGCAGTGTAGGGAGTTGTGCAGGGGGTGGTGTTTGAGGGTTTAGGGCAGTGCAGTGGTGTTTCTGCAGTGTAGGTGGTTGTGCTGGGGTTGGTATTTCAGGGTTTAGTGCAGTGCAGTTGTGTTCGCGCAGTGTAGGGGGTCATGCTGGCGCTGGTGTTTCAGGGTTTAGGGCTGTGCAGTGGTGTTAGGGCAGTGTAGGTGGTCATGCTGGGGGTTGTGTTTCAGGGTTTAGGGAGGAGCAGTGGTGTTCGGGCAGTGTAGGGGTTGTGAGGGGGCTGGTGTTTCAGGGTTAAGAGCAGCAGTGGTGTTCGGGCAGTGTAGGGGGTCATGCTGGGGCTGGTGTTTCAGGGTTTAGGGCAGTGCAGTGGTGTTCGGTCAGTGTAGGGGGTCGTGCAGGGGCTGGTATTTCACGGTTTAGGGCAATGCAGTGGTGTTCGGGGAATGTAGGGGGTCATGCTGGGAGTTGTGTTTCAGTGTTTAGGGCAGTGCAGTGGTGTTTGGGCAGTGCAGGGGTCGTGCTGGAGGTGGTGTTTCAGGTTTTAGGGTATTGAAGTAGTGTTCGGGCAGTGTGGGGGTCCTGCAGGGGTGGTGTTTCAGGGTTTAGGGCAGTGCAGTGTTGTTCGGGCAGTGTAGGGGGTTGTGCTGGGGCTGGTGTTTCAGGGTTTAGGACAGTGCAGTAGTGTTCGGGCAGGGTATGGGGTCATGCTGGGGCTAGTGTTTCAGGGTTTTGGGCAGAGCAGTGGTGTTTGGGCAGTGTAGGGGGTCTTGCTGGGGGTGGTGTTTCAGGGTTTAGGGCAGTGCAGTAGTGTTCGGGCAGTGTAGGGGAATGTGCTGGGAGTGGTATTTTAGGGTTTAGGGCAGAGCAGTGGTGTTTGGGTAGAGTGAGTGGTCGTGCTGGGGGTGGTGCTTCAGGGTTTAGGGCAGTGTAGTGGTGTTCAGGCAGTGTAAGTGGTTGTTCAGAGGGGTGGTGTTTAAGGGTTTAGGGCAGTGCAGTGGTGTTAGGGCAGTTTAGGGGGTCTTGCAGGGGGTGGTTTTTCAGGGTTTAGGGCAGTGGTGTTCGGGCAGTGTAGGGGGTCTTGCTGGGGGTGGTGTTTCAGAGATTAGGGCATTGGTGTTCGGGCAGTGTAGGGGGTTGTGCTGGGGCTGCTGTATCAGGGTTTTGGGCACTGCAGTGGTGTTAGGGCAGAATAGGGGGTCGTGCTGGGGCTAGTGTTTCAGGTTTTTGAACGGTGCCGTGGTGTTTGGGCAGTGTAGATGGACACGCTGGGTGTGGTGTTTTAGGGTTTTGGGCAGAGCAGTGTTGTTCAGGTAGAGTGGGGGGTCATGCTAGGGGTGATGTTTCAGGGTTTAGGGCAGTGCATTGGTGTTTGGGCAGTATAGGGGGTCGCGCTGGGGCTGGTGTTTCAGGGTTTAGGGCAGTGCAGTGGTGTTCGGGTAGTGTAGTGGTCATGCGGGGGCTAGTGTTTCAGGGTTTAGGGCAGGGCAGTAGTGATCGGGCAGTGTAGGGTGTCATGACGGGGCTAGTGTTTCAGGATTTTGGGCAGTGCAGTGGTGTTCAGGCAGTATAGGGGTTCATGCTTGGGCTAGTGTTTCAGGGTTTTGGGCAGTGCAGTGGTGTAATGGCAGTGTAGGAGGAACGGCTGGGGGTGGTGTTTTAGGGTTTAGGGCAGAGCAGTGGTGTTCGGGCAGAGTAGGGGGTCGTGCTGTGCATGGTGTTTCAGGGTTTAGGGCAGAGCAGTGGTGTTCGGGCACTGTAGGGGGTTGTGCAGGGATTGGTGTTTAAGGGTTTAGGGCAGTGCAGTGGTGTTTGGGCAGAGTATGGGGTCGTGCTAGGTGTGGTGTTTCACGGTTTAGGGCAGTGGTGTTCGGGCTGTGTAGGGGGTCTTGCTGGTGGTGGTGTTTCAGAGTTTAGGGCAGTGGTGTTCGGTCAGTGTAGGGGGTCGTTCTGGGGCTGATATTTCAGAGTTTAGGGCAGTGCAGTCGTGTTCAGGCAGTATAGGGGGTCGTGCTGGGGATAGTGTATCAGGGTTTTGGGAAGTGCAGTGGTGTTTGGGTAGTGTAGGGGACGTGCGGGGGTGGTATTTTAGGGTTTAGGGCAGAGCAGTGGTGTTTGGGTAGAGTAGGGGGTCGTGCACGGGGTGGTGTTTCAGGGTTTAGGGCACTGCAGTGGTGTTCGGGCAGTGTAGGGGGTCGTTCTTGGGGTGGTGCTTCGGGATTTATGGCGGTGCAGTGGTGTTTGGGCAGTGTAAGGGTCGTGCAGGGGTGGTGTTTCAGGGTTTAGGGCAGTGGTGTTCGAGCAGTGTAGGGGGTCTTGCTGTGGGTGGTGTTTCAGAGTTTAGGACAGTGGTATTCAGGCAGTGTAGGGGGTTGTACTGTGGCTGGTTTTGCAGGGTTTTGGGTACTGCAGTGGTGTTCGGGCAGTATAGGGGGTTGTGCTGGAGCTAGTGTTTCAGGGTTTTGGGCGGTGCCATGGTGTTTGGCCAGTGTAGGGGGACGTGCTGGGGGTGGTGTTTTAGGTTTTTGGGCAGAGCGGTGTTGTTCTGGTAGAGTAGGGGGCATGCTGGGGGTGGTGTTTCAGGGTTTAGGCAGTGCAGCAGTGTTCGTGCAGTGTAGGGGTCGTGCAGGGGCTAGTGTTTCAGGGTTTAGGGCAGTGCAGTAGTGATCGGGCAGTGTAGGGTGTCATGCTGGGGCTAGTGTTTCAGGGTTTAGTGCAGTGCAGTGGTGTTCAGGCAGTATAGGGGGTCTTGCTGGGGATTGTGTTTCAGGGTTTTGGGCAGTGCAGTGGTGTAAGGGCAGTGTAGGAGGAACTGCTGGGGGTGGTGTTTCCGGGTTTAGGGCAGTGCAGTGGTGTTCGGGCAGTGTAGGGGGTCGTGCAGGGGTTGGTGTTTCAGGGTTTAGGGCAGTGCAGTGGTGTTCGGGCAGTGTAGGAGTAACTGCTAGGGGTGGTGTTTTAGAGTTTAGGGCAGAGCAGAGGTGTTCGGGCAAGGTAGGGGGTCATGCTGTGCGTGCTGTTTCAGAGATTAGGCCAGAGCAGTGGTGTTTGGGCAGTGTAGGGGGTCATGCTGGGGGTGGTGTTGCAGGGTTAGGGCAGTGCAGTGGTGTTCGGGCAGTGTAGGGGTCTTGCTGGGGTTGGTGTTTCAGGGTTTAGGGCAGTGCAGTGGTGTTCGGGCGGTGTAGGGGTTCGTGCTGCGGCTTTTGTTTCAGGGTGTAGGGCAGTGCAGTGGTGTTCGGGCAGTGTAGGGTTCATGCTGGGGGTGGTGTTTCAAGGTTTAGGGCAGTGCAGTCGTGTTCATTCAGTGTAGGGGTCATTCTGGAGGTAGTGATTCCGGGTTTAGAGCAGTGAAGTGGGTTCAGGCAGTGAAGGGGTCCTGCAGGGGTGGTGTTTCAGGGTTTAGGGCAGAGCAGTGGTGTTCGGGCAGTGTAGGGGGTTGTGCAGGGGGTGATGTTTTTCAGGGTTTAGGGCAGTGGTGTTTGGGCAGTGTAGGGGGTCTTGCTGGGGGTGGTGTTTCAGAGTTTAGGGCAGTGGTGTTCGGGCAGTGTAGGGAGTCGTGCTGGGGCTGATGTTTCAGGTTTTGGGCACTGCAGTGGTGTTTGTGCAGTATAGGGTGTCGTGCTGTGGCTACTGTTTCAGGGTTTTGGCCAGTGCCGTGGAGTTCGGGCAGTATAGGGGAATGTGCTGGGGGTAGTGTTTTAGGGATTTGGACAGAGCAGTGTTGTTCTTGCAGAGTAGGGGGTCATGCTTGGGGTGATGTTTCAGGGTTTAGGGCAGTGCATTGGTGTTTGGGCAGTGTAGGGGGTCATGCTGAGGCTGGTGTTTCAGGGTTTAGGACAGTGCAGTGGTGTTCGGGCAGTGTAGGGAGTTGTGCAGGGGGTGGTGTTTGAGGGTTTAGGTCAGTGCAGTGGTGTTTCTGCAGTGTAGGTGGTTGTGCTGAGGTTGGTATTTCAGGGTTTAGTGCAGTGCAGTGGTGTTCGGGCAGTGTAGGGGTCGTGATGGCGCTGGTGTTTCAGGGTTTAGGGCTGTGCAGTGGTGTTAGGCAGTGTATGGGGTCATGCAGGGGCTGGTATTTCACAGTTTAGGGCAATGCAGTGGAGTTCGGGGAATGTAGGGGGTCATGCTGGGAGTGGTGTTTCAGTGTTTAGGGCAGTGCAGTGGTGTTTGGGCAGTGTAGGGGTCGTGCTGGAGGTGGTGTTTCAGGTTTTATGGAATTGAAGTAGTGTTCGGGCAGTGTAGGGGTCCTGCAGGGGTAGTGATTCAGGGTTTAGGGCCGTGCAGTGGTGTTCGGGCAGTGTAGGGGGTTGTGCTGGGGCTGGTGTTTCAGGGTTTAGGGCAGTGCAGTAGTGTTCGGGCAGGGTATGGGGTCATGCTGGGGCTGGTGTTTCAGGGATTTAGGCAGAGCAGTTGTGTTCGGGCAGTGTAGGGGGTTTTGCTGGGGGTGGTGTTTCAGGGTTTAGGGCAGTGGTCTTTGGGCAGTGTAGGGGTCTTGCTGGAGGTGATGTTTCAGGGGTTAGGGCAGTGCAGTAGTGTGCTGGCAGTGTAGTGGGACTAGCTGGAAGTGGTATTTTAGGGTTTAGGGCAGAGCAGTGGTGTTTGGGTAGAGTGGGTGGTCGTGCTGGGGGTGGTGCTTCAGGGTTTACGGCAGTGTAGTGGGTTTCAGGCAGTGTAAGTGGTAGTGCAGGGGGTAGTGTTTCAGGATTTAGGGCAGTGCAGTGGTGTTCGGGCAGTTTAGGGGGTCATGCAGGGGGTGGTGTTTCAGGGTTTAGGGCAGTGGTGTTCTGGCAGTGTAGGAGGTTGTGATGGGGCTGCTGTATCAGGGTTTTGGGCACTGCAGTGGTGTTTGGGCAGAATAGGGGGTTATGCTGGGGCTAGTGTTTCAGGTTTTTGAAATGTGCCATGGTGTTCGGGCAGTGTAGATGGACATGCTGGGTGTGGTGTTTTAGGGTTTTGGGTAGAGCAGTGTTGTTCAGGCAGAGTGGGGGTTCATGCTTGGGGTGATGTTTCAGGGTTTAGGACAGTACATTGGTGTTTGGGCAGTATAGGGGTTCGTGCTGGGGCTGGTGATTCAGGGTTTAGGGAAGTGCAGTGGTGTTCGGGTATTGTAGGGGTCATGCGGGGGCTAGTGTTTCAGGGTTTAGGGCAGTGCAGTAGTGATCGGGCAGTGTAGGGTGTCATGCTGGGGCTAGTGTTTCAGGGTTTAGTGCAGTGCAGTGGTCTTCAGACAGTATAGGGTGTCATGCTGGGGCTAGTGTTTCAGGGTTTAGGGCAGTGCAGTGGTGTTCAGGCAGTATAGGGGTTCATGCTGGGGCTAGTGTTTCAGGGTTTTGGGCAGTGCAGTGGTGTAAGGGCAGTGTAGGAGGAACTGCTGGGGGTGGTGTTTTAGGGTTTAGGGCAGAGCAGTGGTGTTCGGGCAGAGTAGGGGTCGTGCTGTGCATGGTGTTTCAGGGTTTAGGGCAGAGCAGTGGTGTTCGGGCAGTGTAGGGGGTCGTGCTGGGGGTGGTGTTTCAGGGTTTAGGGCAGTGCAGTGGTGTTTGGGCAGTGTAGGGGGTCATGCAGGGGTTGGTGTTTAAGGGTTTAGGGCAGTGCAGTGGTGATCAGGCAGAGTATGGGGTCATGCTAGGTGTGGTGTTTCAGGGTTTTGGGCAGTGGTGTTCGGGCTGTGTAGGGGTCTTGCTGGTGGTGGTGTTTCACAGTTTAGGGCAGTGGTGTTCGGTCAGTGTAGGGGTTCATTCTGGGGCTGGTGTTTCAAGGTTTAGGGCAGTGCAGTAGTGTTCAGGCAGTGTAGGGGGTCGTGCTGGGGGTGGTGTTTCAGGGTTTAGGGCAGTACAGTGATGTTCGGGCAGTGTAGGGGGTCAAGCTGGGGATAGTGTATCAGGGTTTTGGGAAGTGCAGTGGTGTTCGGGCAGTGTAGGGGGACATGCGGGGGTGGTATTTTAGGGTTTAGGGCAGAGCAGTGGTGTTTGGGTAGAGTAGGGGGTCGTGCACGGGGTGTTGTTTCAGGGTTTAGGGCAATGCAGTGGTGTTTGGGCAGTGTAGTGGGTCGTGCTTGGGGTGGTGCTTCAGGGTTTAGGGCGATGCAGTGGTGTTTGGGCAGTGTAAGGGTCGTGCAGGGGGAGGTGTTTCAGGGTTTAGGGCAGTTGTGTTCGGGCAGTGTAGGGGGTCTTGCTGGGGGTGGTGTTGCAGAGCTTAGGGCAGTGGTGTTCAGGCAGTGTAGGGGTTGTGCTGTGGCTGTTTTTTCAGGGTTTTGGGTACTGCCGTGGTGTTCGGGCAGTATAGGAGGTCGTGCTGGAGCTAGTGTTTCAGGGTTTTGGGCGGTGCCATGGTGTTTGGGCAGTGTAGGGGGACGTGCTGGGGGTGGTGTTTTAGGGTTTTGGGCAGTGCAGTGTTGTTCGGGCAGAGTAGGGGGCATGCTGGGGGTGGTGTTTCAGGGTTTAGGGCAGTGCAGTGGTGTTCGTGCAGTGTAGGGGTCATGCGGGGGCTAGTGTTTCAGGGTTTAGGGCAGTACAGTAGTGATCGGGCAGTGTAGGGTGTCATGCTGGGGCTAGTGTTTCAGGGTTTAGTGCAGTGCAGTGGTGTTCAGGCAGTATAGGGGCTCTTGCTGGGGATAGTGTGTCAGGGTTTTGGGCAGTGCAGTGGTGTAAGGGCAGTGTAGGAGGAATTGCTGGGGGTGGTGTTTCAGGGTTTAGGGCAGTGCAGTGGTGTTCGGGCAGTGTAGGGGGTCGTGCAGTGGTTGGTGTTTCAGGCTTTAGGGCAGTGCAATGGTGTTCGGGCAGAGAATGGGTTTGTGCTAGGGGTGGTGTTTCAGGGTTTAGGACAATGGTGTTTGGGCAGTGTAGGGGGTTGTGCTGGGGTTGGTGTTTCAGGGTTTAGGGCAGTGCAGTGGTGTTTGGGCAAAGTAGGTGATTGTGCTGGGGGTGGTGTTTCAGGGTTTAGGGCAGTGGTGCTCAGGCAGTGTAGGGGGTTGTGCTGGGGCTGGTGTTTCAGCATTTAGAGTAGTGCAGTGGTGTTCGGGCAGTATATTGGGTCGTGCCGGGGCTAGTGTTTTAGGATTTAGGGCAGTGCAGTGGTGTTCGGGCAGAGTAGGGGGTATTGCTGGGGGTGGTGTTTCAGGGTTTAGGGCAGTGGTGTTCGGGCATTGTAGGGTGTCTTGCTGGGAGTGGTGTTTCAGAGTTTAGGGCAGTGGTGTTCGGGCAGTGTAGGGGGTTGTGCTGGGGCTGCTGTATCAGGATTTTGGGCACTGCAGTGGTGTTAGGGCAGTATAGGGGGTCGTGCTGGGGCTAGTGTTTCAGGTTTTTGAACGGTGCCGTGGTGTTCGGGCAGTGTAGATGGACATGCTGGGTGTGGTGTTTTAGGGTTTTGGGCAGAGCGGTGCTGTTCAGGCAGAGTGGGGGGTCATTCTGGGGGTGATGTCTCAGGGTTTAGGGCAGTGCAGTGGTGTTCGGGCAGAGTATGGGTTCGCGCTAGGGGTGGTGTTTCAGGGTTTAGGACAATGGTGTTTGGGCAGTGTAGGGGGTCATGCTAGGGCTGGTGTTTCAGGGTTTAGGGCAGTGCAGTGGTGTTCCGGCAGTATAGGGGGTCATGCTGGGGCTAGTGTTTCAGGGTTTTGGGCAGTGCAGTGGTGTAAGGGCAGTGTAGGAGGAACAGCTAGGGGTGGTGTTTTAGGGTTTAGGGCAGAGCAGCAGTGTTCGGGCAGAGTGGGGGGTCATGCTGTGTGGGCTGTTTCAGGGATTAGGCCAGAGCAGTGGTGTTCGGGCAGTGTAGGGGGTCATGCTGGGGGTGATGTTTCAGGGTTTAGGGCAGTGCAGTGGTGTTCGGGCAGTGTAGGTAGTCGTACAGGAGTTGGTGTTTCAGGGTTTAGGGCAGTGCAGTAGTGTTCAGGCAGTATAGGGGGTCGTGCTGGGGCTAGTGTATCAGGGTTTCTGGAAGTGCAGTGGTGTTCGGGCAGTGTAGGGGGACGTGCGGGAGTGGTGTTTTAGGGTTTAGGGCAGAGCAGTGGTGTTTGGGTAGAGTAAGGGGTCGTGCACGGGGTGGTGTTTCAGGGTTTAGGGCACTACAGTGGTGTTCGGGCAGTGTAGGGGGTCGTGTTTGGGGTGGTGCTTCAGGGTTTAGGGCAGTGCAGTGGTGTTCAGGCAGTGTAAGGGTCGTGCAGGGGGTGGTTTTTCAGGGTTTAGGGCACTGCAGTGGTGTTCGGGCAGTGTAGGGGGTCGTGCAGGGGGTGGTTTTTCAAGGTTTAGGGCAGTGTTGTTTAGGCAGTGTAGGGGGTTGTGCTGTGGCCGGTGTTTCAGGGTTTTGGGTATTGCAGTGGTGTTCGGGCAGTATAGGGCGTCGTGCTGGAGCTAGTGTTTCAGGGTTTTGGGCGGTGCCATGGTGTTTGGGCAGTGTAGGGGGACGTGAAGGGGGTGGTGGTTTAGGGTTTTGGGCAGAGCAGTGTTGTTCGGGCAGTGTAGGGGGCATGCCGGGGGTGGTTTTTCAGGGTTTAGGGCAGTGCATTGGTTTTAGGGCAGTATAGTGGTGTTCGTTTAGTGTAGGGATCATGCGGGGCTAGTGTTTCAGGGTTTAGGGCAGTGCAGTAGTGATCGGCAGTGTAGGGTGTCATGCTGGGGCTAGTGTTTCAGGGTTTAGTGCAGTGCAGTGGTGTTCAGATAGTATAGGGGGTCTTGCTGGGGATAGTGTTTCAGGGTTTTGGACAGTGCAGTGGTGTAAGGGCAGTGCAGGAGGAACTGCTGCTGGTGGTGTTTCAGGGTTTAGTGCAGTGGTGTTCAGGCAGTGTAGGGGGTCGTTCAGGGGTTGGTGTTTCAGGGATTAGGGCAGTGCAGTGGTGTTCAGGCAGAATATGGGTTCGTGCTAGGGGTGGTGTTTCAGGGTTTAGGACATGGTGTTCGGGCAGTGTACGGGGTCTTTCTGGTGATGGTGTTTCAGAGTTTAGGGCAACGGTGTTCGCGCAGTGTAGTGGGTCGTTCTGGGGCTGGTGTTTCAGGGTTTTGGGCAGTGCAGTAGTGTAGGGGGTCTTACTGGGGGTGGTGTTACAGGGTTTAGGGCAGTGCAGTGGTTTTCAGACAGTGTACTGGGTTGTGCGGGGCTAGTGTTTCAGGGTTTAGGGCAGTGCAGTGGTGTTCGGGCAGTGTAGGGGGTTGTGCTGAGGTCAGTGTTTCAGGGTTTTGGGCAGTGCAGTGGTGTTTGGGCAGTGTAGGGGGAAGTGTTGGGGGTGGTGTTTTAGGGTTATGGCAGAGCAGTGGTGTTCAGGCAGTGTAGGGGGTCGTGCTGGGGCTGGTGTTTCAGGGTTTAGGGCAGTGCATTGGTGATCGGGCAGTGTAGGGGGTCTTGCTGGGGATAGTGTTTCAAGGTTTCGGGCAGTGCAGTGGTGTAAGGGCACTGTAGGCGGAACTGCTGGGGGTGGAGTTTCAGGGTTTAGGGCAGCGCAGTGGTGTTCGGGCATTGTAGGGGGTCGTGCAGGGGTTGGTTTTTCAGGGTTTAGGGCAGTGCAGTGGTGTTCGGGCAGAGTATGGGTTTGTGCTAGGGGTGGTTTTTCAGGATTTAGGACAATGGTGATTGGGCAGTGTAGGGGGTCTTTCTGGTGGTGGTGTTTCAGAGTTTAGGGCAATGGTGTTTGCGCAGTGTAGGGGGTCGTTGTGGGGCTGGTGTTTCAGGGTTTAGGGCAGTGCAGTGGTGTTCGGGCAGAGTAGGGGGTCTTGCTGGGGGTGGTGTTTCAGGGTTTAGGGCAGTGGTGTTCGGGCATTGTAGGGTGTCTTGCTGGGAGTGGTGTTTCAGAGTTTAGGGCAGTGGTGTTCGGGCAGTGTAGGGGGTTGTACTGGGGCTGCTGTATCAGGATTTTGGGCACTGCAGTGGTGTTAGGGCAGTATAGGGGGTCGTGCTGGGGCTAGTGTTTCAGGTTTTTGAACTGTGCCGTGGTGTTCAGGCAGTGTAGATGGACATGCTGGGTGTGGTGTTTTAGGGTTTTGGGCAGAGCGGTGCTGTTCAGGCAGAGTGGGGGGTCATTCTGGGGTTGATGTCTCAGGGTTTAGGGCAGTGCATTGGTGTTTGGGCAGTGTAGGGGGTCGCGCTGGGGCTGGTGTTTCAGGGTTTTGGGCACTGCAGTGGTGTTAGGGCAGTATAGGGGGTCGTGCTGGGGCTAGTGTTTCAGGTTTTTGAACTGTGCCGTGGTGTTCAGGCAGTGTAGATGGACATGCTGGGTGTGGTGTTTTAGGGTTTTGGGCAGGGCGGTGCTGTTCAGGCAGAGTGGGGGGTCATTCTGGGGGTGATGTCTCAGGGTTTAGTGCAGTGCAGTGGTCTTCAGACAGTATAGGGTGTCATGCTGGGGCTAGTGTTTCAGGGTTTAGGGCAGTGCAGTGGTGTTCAGGCAGTATAGGGGTTCATGCTGGGGCTAGTGTTTCAGGGTTTTGGGCAGTGCAGTGGTGTAAGGGCAGTGTAGGAGGAACTGCTGGGGGTGGTGTTTTAGGGTTTAGGGCAGAGCAGTGGTGTTCGGGCAGAGTAGGGGTCGTGCTGTGCATGGTGTTTCAGGGTTTAGGGCAGAGCAGTGGTGTTCGGGCAGTGTAGGGGGTCGTGCTGGGGGTGGTGTTTCAGGGTTTAGGGCAGTGCAGTGGTGTTTGGGCAGTGTAGGGGGTCATGCAGGGGTTGGTGTTTAAGGGTTTAGGGCAGTGCAGTGGTGATCAGGCAGAGTATGGGGTCATGCTAGGTGTGGTGTTTCAGGGTTTTGGGCAGTGGTGTTCGGGCTGTGTAGGGGTCTTGCTGGTGGTGGCGTTTCACAGTTTAGGGCAGTGGTGTTCGGTCAGTGTAGGGGTTCATTCTGGGGCTGGTGTTTCAAGGTTTAGGGCAGTGCAGTAGTGTTCAGGCAGTGTAGGGGGTCGTGCTGGGGGTGGTGTTTCAGGGTTTAGGGCAGTACAGTGATGTTCGGGCAGTGTAGGGGGTCATGCTGGGGATAGTGTATCAGGGTTTTGGGAAGTGCAGTGGTGTTCGGGCAGTGTAGGGGGACATGCGGGGGTGGTATTTTAGGGTTTAGGGCAGAGCAGTGGTGTTTGAGTAGAGTAGGGGGTCGTGCACGGGGTGTTGTTTCAGGGTTTAGGGCAATGCAGTGGTGTTGGGGCAGTGTAGTGGGTCGTGCTTGGGGTGGTGCTTCAGGGTTTAGGGCGATGCAGTGGTGTTTGGGCAGTGTAAGGGTCGTGCAGGGGGAGGTGTTTCAGGGTTTAGGGCAGTTGTGTTCGGGCAGTGTAGGGGGTCTTGCTGGGGGTGGTGTTGCAGAGCTTAGGGCAGTGGTGTTCAGGCAGTGTAGGGGGTTGTGCTGTGGCTGTTTTTTCAGGGTTTTGGGTACTGCAGTGGTGTTCGGGCAGTATAGGAGGTCGTGCTGGAGCTAGTGTTTCAGGGTTTTGGGCGGTGCCATGGTGTTTGGGCAGTGTAGGGGGACGTGCTGGGGGTGGTGTTTTAGGGTTTTGGGCAGTGCAGTGTTGTTCGGGCAGAGTAGGGGGCATGCTGGGGGTGGTGTTTCAGGGTTTAGGGCAGTGCAGTGGTGTTCGTGCAGTGTAGGGGTCATGCGGGGGCTAGTGTTTCAGGGTTTAGGGCAGTACAGTAGTGATCGGGCAGTGTAGGGTGTCATGCTGGGGCTAGTGTTTCAGGGTTTAGTGCAGTGCAGTGGTGTTCAGGCAGTATAGGGGCTCTTGCTGGGGATAGTGTGTCAGGGTTTTGGGCAGTGCAGTTGTGTAAGGGCAGTGTAGGAGGAATTGCTGGGGGTGGTGTTTCAGGGTTTAGGGCAGTGCAGTGGTGTTCGGGCAGTGTAGGGGGTCGTGCAGTGGTTGGTGTTTCAGGCTTTAGGGCAGTGCAATGGTGTTCGGGCAGAGTATGGGTTCGTGCTAGGGGTGGTGTTTCAGGGTTTAGGACAATGGTGTTTGAGCAGTGTAGGGGGTTGTGCTGGTGTTGGTGTTTCAGGGTTTAGGGCAGTGCAGTGGTGTTTGGGCAAAGTAGGTGATTGTGCTGGGGGTGGTGTTTCAGGGTTTAGGGCAGTGGTGCTCAGGCAGTGTAGGGGGTTGTGCTGGGGCTGGTGTTTCAGCATTTAGAGTAGTGCAGTGGTGTTCGGGCAGTATATTGGGTCGTGCCGGGGCTAGTGTTTTAGGATTTAGGGCAGTGCAGTGGTGTTCGGGCAGAGTAGGGGGTCTTGCTGGGGGTGGTGTTTCAGGGTTTAGGGCAGTGGTGTTCGGGCATTGTAGGGTGTCTTGCTGGGAGTGGTGTTTCAGAGTTTAGGGCAGTGGTGTTCGGGCAGTGTAGGGGGTTGTGCTGGGGCTGCTGTATCAGGATTTTGAGCACTGCAGTGGTGTTAGGGCAGTATAGGGGGTCGTGCTGGGGCTAGTGTTTCAGGTTTTTGAACGGTGCCGTGGTGTTCGGGCAGTGTAGATGGACATGCTGGGTGTGGTGTTTTAGGGTTTTGGGCAGAGCGGTGCTGTTCAGGCAGAGTGGGGGGTCATTCTGGGGGTGATGTCTCAGGGTTTAGGGCAGTGCAGTGGTGTTCGGGCAGAGTATGGGTTCGCGCTAGGGGTGGTGTTTCAGGGTTTAGGACAATGGTGTTTGGGCAGTGTAGGGGGTCATGCTAGGGCTGGTGTTTCAGGGTTTAGGGCAGTGCAGTGGTGTTCGGGCAGTATAGGGGGTCATGCTGGGGCTAGTGTTTCAGGGTTTTGGGCAGTGCAGTGGTGTAAGGGCAGTGTAGGAGGAACAGCTAGGGGTGGTGTTTTAGGGTTTAGGGCAGAGCAGCAGTGTTCGGGCAGAGTGGGGGGTCATGCTGTGTGGGCTGTTTCAGGGATTAGGCCAGAGCAGTGGTGTTCGGGCAGTGTAGGGGGTCATGCTGGGGGTGATGTTTCAGGGTTTAGGGCAGTGCAGTGGTGTTCGGGCAGTGTAGGTAGTCATACAGGAGTTGGTGTTTCAGGGTTTAGGGCAGTGCAGTAGTGTTCAGGCAGTATAGGGGGTCGTGCTGGGGCTAGTGTATCAGGGTTTCTGGAAGTGCAGTGGTGTTCGGGCAGTGTAGGGGGACGTGCGGGGGTGGTGTTTTAGGGTTTAGGGCAGAGCAGTGGTGTTTGGGTAGAGTAAGGGGTCGTGCACGGGGTGGTGTTTCAGGGTTTAGGGCACTACAGTGGTGTTCGGGCAGTGTAGGGGGTCGTGTTTGGGGTGGTGCTTCAGGGTTTAGGGCAGTGCAGTGGTGTTCAGGCAGTGTAAGGGTCGTGCAGGGGGTGGTTTTTCAGGGTTTAGGGCACTGCAGTGGTGTTCGGGCAGTGTAGGGGGTCGTGCAGGGGGTGGTTTTTCAAGGTTTAGGGCAGTGTTGTTTAGGCAGTGTAGGGGGTTGTGCTGTGGCCGGTGTTTCAGGGTTTCGGGTATTGCAGTGGTGTTCGGGCAGTATAGGGCGTCGTGCTGGAGCTAGTGTTTCAGGGTTTTGGGTGGTGCCATGGTGTTTGGGCAGTGTAGGGGGACGTGAAGGGGGTGGTGGTTTAGGGTTTTGGGCAGAGCAGTGTTGTTCGGGCAGTGTAGGGGGCATGCCGGGGGTGGTTTTTCAGGGTTTAGGGCAGTGCATTGGTTTTTGGGCAGTGTAGGGGGTCGTGCTGGGGCTGGTATTTTAGGATTTAGGGCAGTATAGTGGTGTTCGTTTAGTGTAGGGATCGTGCGGGGCTAGTGTTTCAGGGTTTAGGGCAGTGCAGTAGTGATCGGCAGTGTAGGGTGTCATGCTGGGGCTAGTGTTTCAGGGTTTAGTGCAGTGCAGTGGTGTTCAGATAGTATAGGGGGTCTTGCTGGGGATAGTGTTTCAGGGTTTTGGACAGTGCAGTGGTGTAAGGGCAGTGCAGGAGGAACTGCTGCTGGTGGTGTTTCAGGGTTTAGTGCAGTGGTGTTCAGGCAGTGTAGGGGGTCGTTCAGGGGTTGGTGTTTCAGGGATTAGGGCAGTGCAGTGGTGTTCAGGCAGAGTATGGGTTCGTGCTAGGGGTGGTGTTTCAGGGTTTAGGACATGGTGTTCGGGCAATGTACGGGGTCTTTCTGGTGATGGTGTTTCAGAGTTTAGGGCAACGGTGTTCGCACAGTGTAGTGGGTCGTTCTGGGGCTGGTGTTTCAGGGTTTTGGGCAGTGCAGTAGTGTAGGGGGTCTTACTGGGGGTGGTGTTACAGGGTTTAGGGCAGTGCAGTGGTTTTCAGGCAGTGTACTGGGTTGTGCGGGGCTAGTGTTTCAGGGTTTAGGGCAGTGCAGTGGTGTTCGGGCAGTGTAGGGGGTTGTGCTGAGGTCAGTGTTTCAGGGTTTTGGGCAGTGCAGTGGTGTTTGGGCAGTGTAGGGGGAAGTGTTGGGGGTGGTGTTTTAGGGTTATGGCAGAGCAGTGGTGTTCAGGCAGTGTAGGGGGTCGTGCTGGGGCTGGTGTTTCAGGGTTTAGGGCAGTGCATTGGTGATCGGGCAGTGTAGGGGGTCTTGCTGGGGATAGTGTTTCAGGGTTTCGGGCAGTGCAGTGGTGTAAGGGCACTGTAGGCGGAACTGCTGGGGGTGGAGTTTCAGGGTTTAGGGCAGCGCAGTGGTGTTCGGGCATTGTAGGGGGTCGTGCAGGGGTTGGTTTTTCAGGGTTTAGGGCAGTGCAGTGGTGTTCGGGCAGAGTATGGGTTTGTGCTAGGGGTGGTTTTTCAGGATTTAGGACAATGGTGATTGGGCAGTGTAGGGGGTCTTTCTGGTGGTGGTGTTTCAGAGTTTAGGTCAATGGTGTTTGCGCAGTGTAGGGGGTTGTTGAGGGGCTGGTGTTTCAGGGTTTAGGGCAGTGCAGTGGTGTTCGGGCAGAGTAGGGGGTCTTGCTGGGGGTGGTGTTTCAGGGTTTAGGGCAGTGGTGTTCGGGCATTGTAGGGTGTCTTGCTGGGAGTGGTGTTTCAGAGTTTAGGGCAGTGGTGTTCGGGCAGTGTAGGGGGTTGTACTGGGGCTGCTGTATCAGGATTTTGGGCACTGTAGTGGTGTTAGGGCAGTATAGGGGGTCGTGCTGGGGCTAGTGTTTCAGGTTTTTGAACTGTGCCGTGGTGTTCAGGCAGTGTAGATGGACATGCTGGGTGTGGTGTTTTAGGGTTTTGGGCAGAGCGGTGCTGTTCAGGCAGAGTGGGGGGTCATTCTGGGGGTGATGTCTCAGGGTTTAGGGCAGTGCATTGGTGTTTGGGCAGTGTAGGGGGTCGCGCTGGGGCTGGTGTTTCAGGGTTTAGGGCAGTACAGTGGTGTTCGGGCAGTATAGGGGGTCATGCTGGGGCTAGTGTTTCAGGGTTTTGGGCAGTGCAGTGGTGTAAGGGCAGTGTAGGAGGAACAGCTAGGGGTGGTGTTTTAGGGTTTAGGGCAGAGCAGCAGTGTTCGGGCAGAGTGGGGGGTCATGCTGTGTGTGCTGTTTCAGGGATTAGGCCAGAGCAGTGGTGTTCGGGCAGTGTAGGGGGTCATGCTGGGGGTGGTGTTTCAGGGTTTAGGGCAGTGCAGTGGTGTTCGGGCAGTGTAGGTGGTCGTACAGGAGTTGGTGTTTAAGGGTTTAAGGCAGTGGTGTTCGGTCAGTGTAGGGGGTTGTTCTGGGGCTGGTGTTTCAGGGTTTAGGGCAGTGCAGTAGTGTTCAGGCAGTATAGGGGGTCGTGCTGGGGCTAGTGTTTCAGGGTTTTGGGCAGTGCAGTGGTGTAAGGGCAGTGTAGGAGGAACAGCTAGGGGTGGTGTTTTAGGGTTTAGGGCAGAGCAGCAGTGTTCGGGCAGAGTCGGGGGTCATGCTGTGTGTGCTGTTTCAGGGATTAGGCCAGAGCAGTGATGTTCGGGCAGTGTAGGGGGTCATGCTGGGGGTGGTGTTTCAGGGTTTAGGGCAGTGCAGTGGTGTTTGGGCAGTGTAGGTGGTCGTACAGGAGTTGGTGTTTAAGGGTTTAAGGCAGTGGTGTTCGGTCAGTGTAGGGGGTTGTTCTGGGGCTGGTGTTTCAGGGTTTAGGGCAGTGCAGTAGTGGTCAGGCAGTATAGGGGGTCATGCTGGGGCTAGTGTATCAGGGTTTATGGAAGTGCAGTGGTGTTCGGGCAGTGTAGGGGGACGTGCGGGGGTGGTGTTTTAGGGTTTAGGGCAGAGCAGTGGTGTTTGGGTAGAGTAAGGGGTCGTGCACGGGGTGGTGTTTCAGGGTTTAGGGCACTGCAGTGGTGTTCGGGCAGTCTAGGGGGTCGTGTTTGGGGTGGTGCTTCAGGGTTTAGGGCGGTGCAGTGGTGTTCAGGCAGTGTAAGGGTCGTGCAGGGGGTGGTTTTTCAGGGTTTAGGGCACTGCAGTGGTGTTCGGGCAGTGTAGGGGGTCGTGCAGGGGGTGGTTTTTCAAGGTTTAGGGCAGTGGTGTTTAGGCAGTGTAGGGGGTTGTGCTGTGGCCGGTGTTTCAGGGTTTTGGGTATTGCAGTGGTGTTCGGGCAGAATAGGGGGTCGTGCTGGAGCTAGTGTTTCAGGGTTTTGGGCGGTGCCATGGTGTTTGGGCAGTGTAGGGGAACGTGAAGGGGGTGGTGGTTTAGGGTTTTGGGCAGAGCAGTGTTGTTCGGGCAGTGTAGGGGGCATGCTGGGGGTGGTTTTTCAGGGTTTAGGGCAGTGCATTGGTTTTTGGTCAGTGTAGGGGGTCATGCTGGGGCTGGTATTTTAGGATTTAGGGCAGTATAGTGGTGTTCGTTTAGTGTAGGGATCGTGCCGGGCTAGTGTTTCAGGGTTTAGGGCAGTGCAGTAGTGATTGGCAGTGGGAGTCCCTGGTTGTCAGCGCTAATATGAAGAGCAGTGGACCATTTTGGACCGCAGTCAGGAAAATGCGCGACACGGGTAAACATTTATCCCCAATTGGCTGCAATATAACCAGCAACACTTGGGAAGCCCACTTTTCGAATATATATGCTGCCCCTTTTGAAGAAACAAATACCCCAGATTTGGGACAGCTGCGAGATTTGCGGATCGATTATTCCGAGGTGATGATAGCCGTCAGAGAGAGCCTTAGCAACAAGGCCCCTGGACCAGACGGCCTTCCCATAGATATTATAAAGCACAGTCCAGATCTATGGGCACCAATTTTACATAATGTTTTTAACAGTCTGACAAGAGCGCCTATCCCTACGACGTGGTCTTCCAGTATTATTGTCCCAATTTATAAAAAGGGCGATAGGTCAGACCCAGCTAACTATCGCCCAATCTCGCTCTTGGACAATACTCTAAAAATACTTGGACGAGTCATTTATAATAGGGTGGTAGAGTGGGCGGAAGATTCTGACCTGCTGGATCCATGCCAGATGGGATTTAGGAGCGGGGTGGGCACGGTCGAGCAATGTCTGAATTTAAAACTAATAATTGATAAGTATACCGTCGCTCGATCGTCCCCTATATACCTCGCCTTTATGGATCTTTCATCTGCGTTTGATCTGGTAAACAGATCAAAATTGTGGCCCATGCTTCTCAACTATGGACTGGACGAGCCCCTAGTGCATTTTTTGGCGCACCTCCATACTGACCTTAGGGCTCAAGTTAGAATTGGGTCGGGGGGCGAAGTTTCCGGAGCCATAAAAATTGGTAGGGGGGTTAGACAGGGGTGCGTTTTAGCACCCCTGTTGTTTATTATTTACATCAATGACATAGCAAAGGTTTTAAAACAAGTAACTAGAGATGTCCCAACTGTCCTGGGGAACCCCCTGCCAGTTCTGTTATACGCAGATGATGCGGTCCTTATGGCCCGCACCCCTAATGCCCTCCGTTTACTCGTGGAAAACTTTGTCCATCATATGGAGGGATTAGACCTGCGTGTGAACTTCAAAAAATCTTTCGTTATGTCATGTGGACCCGGAAAACGGAAACTTAATGCTATCCATATCGGGTCTGACAAACTTGACTATGTAAATTCTTTTATATATCTTGGGGTGGCCTTCGCTGCGAACAACTCATGGAGTGGGCATTCCGCCCACGCCATGAGTAAGTTCTCGAAGGCCATCAACTCAATATTGAGTCTTCCACGCCCTAAAAAATTAGGTGCAACCAGTGCTATTTTAAAAGTTTTTAGACTACAGTGTATCCCTGTTGCCACTTATGGGGCAGAAGTTTGGGGCTCTGCTAAAACCCCCGGTATCCAACGAGAAGAGACACGTTTCTGTAGGGAAGTACTGGGTGCCCCAATCTCGTCCTCCGAATTTATTTGTCACAAAGAGTTGAACCTCCCTTATATTAGCGATTTTATCAGATGTAGACCAGCTTTATTCTGGCTGAGAATCTGGAGGAACAATGCTGCCTCTTTAACACAAGACATAATTAAAGATTGTCTTAAATGTGATCACGGCCTCTTAATTCCATGGCTTGCTGGGGTCCTAAAATTATTAAGTGCCGTGAATAAAGGAGATCTCTTTTTAGATCCCTCCAGAATCGGATGCCAAGATAAGGTCGAGGTCAAACAAGCACTATACGCACTCTTTGAAACTGAAAGGATGGAAAGGGAAATATCCAAATCAACTGTTGTCAGATACATGGAGGATGATCTGTCAAGGCAACCCCTCCCACTCTATCTTACCTTGCCTATGTCTAGTTGGGAGAGGTCTCTGTTATTTCGATTAAGGGCAGGTTCTATAAAATGTTTGCTGGGCTTTCCTTTGGGTTATAATCACACTACAGAATGTAACCCTTGCCCCTGTGATGGTACCAGCAAACAGAATGATCTGCATTTTCTATTTTTTTGCAAATTTTATTTAAAATATATTAATTGGCTCTTAACACCCTATTTTAGAAAACAAAGACCCCTCTCCTTGGAGGAGTCTCGCTTGATGTTACTCTCCCTGGATACTGAGGAACTGACCTTTCGTACTAGTACCTTTTTAAGACTAATAATCCGTGTACGCAATATGATGGAATACCCCTGAAAGATTGCTGTCTTAGTTCCCTTTTTAAAAATTTAAAAAAATTGTATTATGTATATTGTATCAATGAATTGTTTTTTTTATGTCTGTACTTTTATGAATTCAAGTAATTCGAATAAAGGTCTTTTGATTGATTGATTGATTGATTGGCAGTGTAGGGTGTCATGCTGGGGCTAGTGTTTCAGGGTTTAGTGCAGTGCAGTGGTGTTCAGATAGTATAGGGGGTCTTGCTGGGGATAGTGTTTCAGGGTTTTGGACAGTGCAGTGGTGTAAGGGCAGTGCAGGAGGAACTGTTGCGGGAGGTGTTTCAGGGTTTAGTGCAGTGGTGTTCAGGCAGTGTAGGGGGTCGTTCAGGGGTTGGTGTTTCAGGGTTTAGGGCAGTGCAGTGGTGTTCAGGCAGAGTATGGGTTCGTGCTAGGGGTGGTGTTTCAGGGTTTAGGACATGGTGTTCAGGCAGTGTACGGGGTCTTTCTGGTGATGGTGTTTCAGAGTTTAGGGCAACGGTGTTCTCGCAGTGTAGTGGGTCGTTCTGGGGCTGGTGTTTCAGGGTTTTGGGCAGTGCAGTAGTGTAGGGGGTCTTGCTGGGGGTGGTGTTACAGGGTTTAGGGCAGTGCAGTGGTTTTTGGGCAGTGTACTGGGTTGTGCGGGGCTAGTGTTTCAGTGTTTAGGGCAGTGCAGTGGTGTTCGGGCAGTGTAGGGGGTTGTGCTGAGGTCAGTGTTTCAGGGTTTTGGGCAGTGCAGTGATGTTTGGGCAGTGTAGGGGGAAGTGTTGGGGGTGGTGTTTTAGGGTTATGGCAGAGCAGTGGTGTTCAGGCAGAGTAGGGAGTCGTGCTGGGGGTGATGTTTCAAGATTTAGGGCAGAGCAGTAGTGTTCGGGCAGTGTAGGTGGTCGTACAGGATTTGGTGTTTAAGGGTTTAAGGCAGTGGTGTTCGGTCAGTGTAGGGGGTTGTTCTGGGGCTGGTGTTTCAGGGTTTAGGGCAGTGCAGTAGTGTTCAGGCAGTATAGGGGGTCGTGCTGGGGCTAGTGTTTCAGGGTTTTGGGCAGTGCAGTGGTGTAAGGGCAGTGTAGGATGAACAGCTAGGGGTGATGTTTTAGGGTTTAGGGCAGAGCAGCCCTGTTCGGGCAGAGTCGGGGGTCATGCTGTGTGTGCTGTTTCAGGGATTAGGCCAGAGCAGTGATGTTCGGGCAGTGTAGGGGGTCATGCTGGGGGTGGTGTTTCAGGGTTTAGGGCAGTGCAGTGGTGTTCGGGCAGTGTAGGTGGTCGTACAGGAGGTGGTGTTTAAGGGTTTAAGGCAGTGGTGTTCGGTCAGTGTAGGGGGTTGTTCTGGGGCTGGTGTTTCAGGGTTTAGGGCAGTGCAGTAGTGTTCAGGCAGTATAGGGGGTCGTGCTGGGGCTAGTGTATCAGGGTTTCTGGAAGTGCAGTGGTGTTCGGGCAGTGTAGGGGGACGTGCGGGGGTGGTGTTTTAGGGTTTAGGGCAGAGCAGTGGTGTTTGGGTAGAGTAAGGGGTCGTGCACGGGTTGGTGTTTCAGGGTTTAGGGCACTGCAGTGGTGTTCGGGCAGTGTAGGGGGTCGTGTTTGGGGTGGTGCTTCAGGGTTTAGGGCAGTGCAGTGGTGTTCAGGCAGTGTAAGGGTCGTGCAGGGGGTGGTTTTTCAGGGTTTAGGGCACTGCAGTGGTGTTCGGGCAGTGTTGGGGGTCGTGCAGGGGGTGGTTTTTCAAGGTTTAGGGCAGTGGTGTTTAGGCAGTGTAGGGGGTTGTGCTGTGGCCGGTGTTTCAGGGTTTTGGGTATTGCAGTGGTGTTCAGGCAGTATAGGGGGTCGTGCTGGAGCTAGTGTTTCAGGGTTTTGGGCGGTGCCATGGTGTTTGGGCAGTGTAGGGGGACGTGAAGGGGGTGGTGGTTTAGGGTTTTGGGCAGAGCAGTGTTGTTCGGGCAGTGTAGGGGGCATGCTGGGGGTGGTTTTTCAGGGTTTAGGGCAGTGCATTGGTTTTTGGTCAGTGTAGGGGGTCATGCTGGGGCTGGTATTTTAGGATTTAGGGCAGTATAGTGGTGTTCGTTTAGTGTAGGGATCGTGCCGGGCTAGTGTTTCAGGGTTTAGGGCAGTGCAGTAGTGATTGGCAGTGTAGGGTGTCATGCTGGGGCTAGTGTTTCAGGGTTTAGTGCAGTGCAGGGGTGTTCAGATAGTATAGGGGGTCTTGCTGGGGATAGTGTTTCAGGGTTTTGGACAGTGCAGTGGTGTAAGGGCAGTGCAGGAGGAACTGCTCCGGGAGGTGTTTCAGGGTTTAGTGCAGTGGTGTTCAGGCAGTGTAGGGGGTCGTTTAGGGGTTGGTGTTTCAGGGTTTAGGGCAGTGCAGTGGTGTTCAGGCAGAGTATGGGTTCGTGCTAGGGGTAGTGTTTCAGGGTTTAGGACATGGTGTTCGGGCAGTGTACGGGGTCTTTCTGGTGATGGTGTTTCAGAGTTTAGGGCAACGGTGTTCGCGCAGTGTAGTGGGTCGTTCTGGGGCTGGTTTTTCAGGGTTTTGGGCAGTACAGTAGTGTAGGGGGTCTTGCTGGGGGTGGTGTTACAGGGTTTAGGGCAGTGCAGTGGTTTTCGGGCAGTGTACTGGGTTGTGCGGGGCTAGTGTTTCAGTGTTTAGGGCAGTGCAGTGGTGTTCGGGCAGTGTAGGGGGTTGTGCTGAGGTCAGTGTTTCAGGGTTTTGGGCAGTGCAGTGATGTTTGGGCAGTGTAGGGGGAAGTGTTGGGGGTGGTGTTTTAGGGTTATGGCAGAGCAGTGGTGTTCAGGCAGAGTAGGGAGTCGTGCTGGGGGTGATGTTTCAAGATTTAGGGCAGAGCATTGGTGTTTGGGCAGTGTAGGGGGTCGTGCTGGGGCTGGTGTTTCAGGGTTTAGGGCAGTGCATTGGTGATCGGGCAGTGTAGGGGGTCTTTCTGGGGATAGTGTTTCAGGGTTTCAGGCAGTGCAGTGGTGTAAGGGCACTGTAGGTGGAACTGCTGGGGGTGGAGTTTCAGGGTTTAGGGCAGCGCAGTGGTGTTCGGGCATTGTAGGGGGTCGTGCAGGGGTTGGTGTTTCAGGGTTTAGGGCAGTGCAGTGGTGTTCGGGCAGAGTATGGGTTTGTGCTAGGGGTGGTTTTTCAGGATTTAGGACAATGGTGATTGGGCAGTGTAGGGGGTCTTTCTGGTGGTGGTGTTTCAGAGTTTAGGGCAATGGTGTTTGCGCAGTGTAGGGGGTCGTTGTGGGGCTGGTGTTTCAGGGTTAAGGGCAGTGCAGTAGTGTAGGGGGTCTTGCTGGGGGTGGTGTTTCAGGGTTTAGGGCAGTGCAGTGGTTTTCAGGCAGTGTACTGGGTTGTGCGGGGGCTAGTGTTTCAGGGTTTAGGGCAGTGCAGTAGTGTTCGGGCAGTGTAGGGGTTCATGCTGAGGCCAGTGTTTCAGGATTTTGGGCAGTGCAGTGGTGTTGGGGCAGTGTAGCGGGAAGTGCTGGGGGTGGTGTTTTAGGTTTATGGCAGAGCAGTGGTGTTCAGGCAGAGTAGGGAGTCGTGCTGGGGGTGATGCTTCAAGGTTTAGGGCAGAGCAGTGGTGTTTGGGCAGAGTAGGTGGATGTGCTGGGGGTGGTGTTTCAAGGTTTAGGGCAGTGGTGCTCGGGCAGTGTAGGGGGTCGTGCTGGGGCTGGTGTTTCAGCATTTAGGGCAGTGCAGTGGTGTTTGGGCAGTATATTGGGCTGTGCTGGGGCTAGTGTTTCAAGATTTAGGGCAGTGCAGAGGTGTTCGGGCAGAGTAGGGTATCATGCACGGTTAGTGTTATAGGGTTAAGGGAAGTGCAGTGGTGTTTGGGCAGAGTAGGGGGTCGTGCTGAGAGTTGTGTTTTAAGGTTTAGGGCAGAGCAGTGTTGTTCGGGCAGAGTAGGTGGTTGTGAAAGGTGTGGAGTTTCAGGGTTCAGGGCAGTGCAGTGGTTTTCGGGTAGTGTAGGGGGTCGTGCAAGGGGTGGTATTTCAGGGTTTAGGGCAGTGAGTGCAGTGTGGTTTGGGCAGAGTAGGGGTCGTGCTGGGGACGGTGTTTCAGGGTTTAGGGCAGTTGCGTTTGGGCAGTGTAGGGGGTCATGCTGGGACTGGTGTTTCAGGGTTTAGGGAACTGCAGTGGTGTTCGGACAATGTAGGGGGTCGTGCTGGGGCTGGTGTTTCAGGGTTTAGGGCAGGGTATTGGTGATCGGGCAGTGTAGGGGATCGTGCTGGGGGTGGTGTTTCAGGGTTTAGGGCAGTGCTGTGGTGTTCGGGCAGTGTAGGGTGTCATGCAGGGTTAGTGTTTCAGGGTTTGGGGCAGTGGTATTCGGGCAGTGTAGGGGGACATACTGGGGGTGGTGTTTTAGGGTTTAGGGCAGTGCAGTGGTGTTCGGGCAGAGTAGGGGGTCGTGATGGGGACGGTGTTTCAGGGTTTAGGGCAGTTGAGTTCAGGAAGTGTAGGGGGTCATGCTGGGGCTGGTGTTTCAGGGTTTAGAGCACTGCATTGGTGTTTGTGCAGTGTAGGGGGTCGTGCTGGAGCTGGTGTTTCAGGGTTTAGGGCAGTGCATTGGTGATCGGGCAGTGTAGGGGTCATGCTGGGGGTGGTGTTTCAGGGTTAGGGCAGTGCTGAGGTGTTTGGGCAGTGTAGGGTGTCATGCAGGGTTAGGGATTCAGGGTTTGGGGCAGTGGTATTCGGGCAGTGTAGGGGGACATGCTGGGGTTGGTGTTTTAGGGTTTAGGGCAGATCAGTGTTGTGCGGGCAGAGTAGGGGGTTGTGCTGGGGGTGGTGTTTCAAGGTTTAGGGCAGTGGTGCTCGGGCAGTGTAGGGGGTCGTGCTGGGGCTGGTGTTTCAGTATTTAGGGCAGTGCAGTGGTGTTTGGGCAGTATATTGGGTTGTGCTGGGGCTAGTGTTTCAAGATTTAGGGCAGTGCAGAGGTGTTTGGACAGAGTAGGGTATCATGCACGGTTAGTGTTATAGGGTTTAGGGAAGTGCAGTGGTGTTTGGGCAGAGTAGGGGGTCATGCTGAGGGTGGTGTTTTAGGGTTTAGAGCAGAGCATTGTTGTTCGCGCAGAGTAGGGGGTTGTGCAAGGGGTGGAGTTTCAGGGTTCAGGGCAGTGCAGTGGTTTTCGGGTAGTGTAGGTGGCCGTGCAAGGGGTGGTGTTTCAGGGTTTAGGGCAGTGAGTGCAGTGGGGTTTGGGCAGAGTAGGGGGTCATGCTGGGGACGGTGTTTCAGGGTTTAGGGCAGTTGCGTTCGGGCTGTGTAGGGGGTCATGCTGGGGCTGGTGTTTCAGGGTTTAGGGCACTGCAGTGGTGTTCGGGCAGTGTAGGGGGTCGTGCTGGGGCTGGTGTTTCAGGGTTTAGGGCAGTGCATTGGGGATCGGGCAGTGTAGGTGGTCATGCTGGGTCTGGTGTTTCATGGTTTATGGCAGTGCAGTGGTGTTTGGGCAGTGTAGGGTGTCGTGCTGGGGCTGGGGTTTCAGAGTTGAGGACAGTGCACTGCTGTTCGGGAAGTGTAGGGGGACGTGCTGGGGCTGGTGTTTCAGGGTTTAGGGCAGTTCAGAGGTGTTCGGACAGAGTAGGGTATCATGCACGGTTAGTGTTATAGGGTTTAGGGAAGTGCAGTGGTGCTTGGGCAGAGTAGGGGGTCGTGTTGGGGCTGGTGTTTCAGGGTTTAGGGCAGTGCAGTGGTGTTCTTGTAGTGTAGGGGGTCATGCTGGGGCTGGTGTTTCAGGGTTTAGTTCAGTGCAGTGGTGTTCAGGCACTGTAGTGGGTCATGCTGGGGTTGTGTTTCAGGGTTTAGAGCAGTGCAGTGGTGTTTGGGCAGAGTAGGGGGTCGTGCTGAGGGTGGTGTTTTAGGGATTAGGGCAGAGCACTGTTGTTCGGGCAGAGTAGGGGGTTGTGCAAGGGGTGGAGTTTCAGGGTTCAGGGCAGTGCAGTGGTTTTCGGGTAGTGTAGGGGGTCGTGCAAGGGGTGGTGTTTCAGGGTTTAGGGCAGTTGCATTCGGGCAGTGTAGGGGGTCATGCTGGGACTGGTGTTTCAGGGTTTAGGTAATTGCAGTGGTGTTCGGACAATGTAGGGGGTCGTGCTGGGGACGGTGTTTCAGGGTTTAGGGCAGTTGCATTCGGGCAGTGTAGGGGGTCATGCTGGGACTGGTGTTTCAGGGTTTAGGTAACTGCAGTGGTGTTTGGACAATGTAGGGGGTCGTGCTGGGGTTTGTGTTTCACGGTTAAGGGCAGTGCATTGGTAATCGGGCAGTGTAGGGGGTCATGCTGGGGGTGGTGTTTCAGGGTTTAGGGCAGTGCTTTGGTGTTCGGGCAGTGTAGGGTGTCATGCAGGGTTAGTGTTTCAGGGTTTGGGGCAGTGGTATTCGGGCAGTGTAGGGGGACATGCTGGGGGTGGTGTTTTAGGGTTTAGGGCAGATCAGTGTTGTTCGGGCAGAGTAAG
Organism: Triturus cristatus; assembly: GCF_964204655.1. NCBI lineage: Eukaryota > Metazoa > Chordata > Amphibia > Caudata > Salamandridae > Triturus > Triturus cristatus. The sequence continues at coordinate 1,809,540,604 of NC_140590.1, forward strand.
GGGTTGTGCTGGGGGTGGTGTTTCAGGGTTTAGGGCAGTGCAGTGGTGTTCGGGCAGAGTAGGGGGTCGTGCTGGGGACGGTGTTTCAGGGTTTAGGGCAGTTGCGTTCAGGAAGTGTAGGGGGTCATGCTGGGGCTGGTGTTTCAGGGTTTAGAGCACTGCATTGGTGTTTGTGCAGTGTAGGGGGTCGTGCTGTGGCTGGTGTTTCAGGGTTTAGGGCAGTGCATTGGTGATCGGGCAGTGTAGGGGTCGTGCTGTGGGTGGTGTTTCAGGGTTTAGGGCAGTGCTGAGGTGTTTGGTCAGTGTAGGGTGTCATGCAGGGTTAGGGATTCAGGGTTTGGGGCAGTGGTATTCGGGCAGTGTAGGGGGACATGCTGGGGTTGGTGTTTTAGGGTTTAGGGCAGATCAGTGTTGTTCGGGCAGAGTAGGGGGTTGTGCTGAGGGTGGTGTTTCAGGGTTTAGGGCAGTGCAGTGGTTTTCGGGTAGTGTAGGGGGTCGTGAAAGGGGTGGTTTTTCAGGGTTTAGGGCAGTGAGTGCAGTGGTGTTCGGGCAGAGTAGGGGGTCGTGCTGGGGACTGTGTTTCAGGGTTTAGGGCAGTTGCATTCGGGCAGTGTAGGGGGTCATGCTGGGACTGGTGTTTCAGTGTTTAGGGCACTGCAGTGGTGTTCGGGCAGTGTAGGGGGTCATGCTGGGGCTGGTGTTTCAGGGTTTAGGGCACTGCAGTGGTGTTCGGGCAGTGTAGGGGGTCGTGCTGGGGCTGGTGTTTCAGGGTTTAGGGCAGTGCATTGGTGATCGGGCAGCGTAGGTGGTCATGCTGGGTCTGGTGTTTCACGGTTTATTGCAGTGCAGTGGTGTTTGGGCAGTGTAGGGGGTCGTGCTGGGGCTGGGGTTTTAGAGTTGAGGACAGTGCACTGGTGTTCGGGAAGTGTAGGGGGACGTGCTGGGGCTGGTGTTTCAGGGTTTAGGGCAGTGCAGTGGTGTTCAGGCAGTGTAGGGGGTCGTGCTGTCTGGTGTTTCAGGGTTTAGGGCAGTGCAGTGGTGTTCGGGCACTGTAGGCGGTCGTGTTGGGGCTGGTGTTTCAGGGTTTAAGGCAGTGCAGTGGTGTTCGGGCAGTGTAGGGGTTTGTGCTGGGGCTGGTGTTTCAGGGTTTAGAGCAATGCATTGGTGTTTGTGCAGTGTAGGGGGTCGTGCTGGGGCTGGTGTTTCAGGTTTTAGGGCAGTGCAATGGTGTTTTTTACAGTGTAGGGGGTCTTGCTGGGGATTGTGTTTCAGGGTTTAGGGCAGTGGTGTTCGGGCAGTGTAGGGGGTCTTGCTGGAGGTGATGTTTCAGGGGTAAGGGCAATGCAGTAGTGTTTGGGCCGTGTGGGTGGTCTTGCTGGGGGCAGTGTTTCAGGGTTTAGGGCAGTGCAGTTGTTTTCGGGCATTGTAGGGGGTCGTGTTGGGGGTGGTGTTTCAGGGTTGAGGGCAGTGCAGTGGTGTTCGGGCAGTGAAGGGGGTTGTGCTGGGGTGGTGTTTCAGGGTTCAGGGCAGTGCAGTAGTGTTTGGGCCGTGTAGGTGGTCTTGCTGGGGGCAGTGTTTCAGGGTTTAGGGCAGTGCAGTGGTGTTCGAGCAGTGTAGAGGGTCATGCTGGGGCTGGTGTTTCAGGGTTTAGGGCACTGCAGTGGTGTTCGGGCAGTGTAGGGGGTCGTGCTGGGGCTGGTGTTTCAGGGATTGGGGCAGTGCATTGGTGATCGGGCATTGTAGGCGGTCTTGCTGGGGCTGTTGTTTCACAGTTTATGGCAGTGCAGTGGTGTTTGGGCAGTGTAGGGGGTCGTGCTGGGGCTGGTGTTTCAGGGTTTAGGGCAGTGCAGTGGTGTTCGGGCAGTGTAGGGGGTCGTGTTGGCTGGTGTTTCAGGGTTTAGGGCAGTGCAGTGGTGTTCGGGCACTGTAGGCGGTCGTGTTGGGGCTGGTGTTTCAGGGTTTAAGGCAGTGCAGTGGTGTTCGGGCAGTGCAGGGGGTTCTGCTGGGGCTGGTGTTTCAGGGTTTTGGGCAGAGTAGTGGTGTTCGGGCCGTGTAGGGGGTCGAGCTGGGGGTAGTGTTTCAGGGTTTAGGGCAGTACAATGGTGTTTTGGCAGTGTAGGGGGTCTCGCTGGGGATGATGTTTCAGGGTTTAGTGCAGTGGTGTTCAGGCAGTGTAGGGGGTCTTGCTGGAGGTGATGTTTCAGGGGTTAGGGCAGTGCAGTAGTGTTCGGGCTGTGTAGGCGGTCTTGCTGGGGGTAGTGTTTCAGTGTTTAGGGCAGTTCAGTTGTGTTTGGGCAGTGTAGGGGGTCGTGTTGGGGGTGGTGTTTCAGGGTTGAGGGCAGTGCAGTTGTGTTCGGGCAGTGAAGGGGTTGTGCTGGGTTGGTGTTTCACGGTTTAGGGCAATGCAGTGGTGTTCGAGCTGTGTAGTGGGTCGTGCAGGGGGTAGTGTTTCAGGTTTTAGGGCAGTGCTATGGTGTTCGGGCAGTGTAGGGGGTCGTGCTTGGGTTGGTGTTTCAGTGTTTAGGGCAGTGCATTGGTGTTCGGGCAGTGAAGGGGGTTATGCTGGGGGTAGTGTTTCAGGGTTTAGGGCAGTTCAGTGGTGCCCGTGCAGTGTAGGTGCTTGTGCTGGGGTAGTGTTTTAGGGTTTAGGGCAGTGCAGTTGTGTTTGTGTAGTGACAGAGCATGCGCTGCGTCGCTAGGTGAGAACTAAAAAGCATTGGACCAAGATGGCTGCCAAAACTTCCTGGATTGAAGTGTTGGCAGCCAATTAGAGCCAAGCTCGTGATTGTGTAGTTAGGTCCCGCCAAGATATATAAAAAAAAATTCTTTAATATCTCGAAAACTACTGATCGGATTTACACCATTATAAAAGAGGTCACTTTATGTACCAAGCACTACCTTTTTGCCAAATCTGGTGTAATTCCATTCAGCAGTTTCTGCTGTAACTGTGTCTAAGGTTTCCAATGGGAAATTGATTTTTTGACCTCTATTTTTTGAATTTCTCAGGAACTACTGAAAGGATTTATACCATTTAAGAAAAAGGTCTCTTTCTGAACCAAGCGCTACCTTTGTGCCAAATTTGGTGTAATTCCATTCAGCAGTTCGGGCTTTAATCGTGTCTAAAGTTTCCAATGGGAAATAACATGGACAAATCTTGTTTTGGGACCCCCTTTTTTTCTCGGCCCCCGGTTCATTTTGCCATAGAAATTATGATTAGTGCTGAAGAAAGAAAAATTAGGGCACATTTTGAGTGACTTCTCAAATCCTCTTCTATTTCATTAAAAAATTCTGATATGCAGACTGAAACATGCACTTTTAATACCAGCAGCAGACTTCCGTGGTGAGCAGTAGCTTTACTACAGTGATCTAATGAGCAACTAGAGTGCTAACATTCAGAATTTATGGCAAATGTGTGACATATCTGAATACCTTCTTGATGGAATCAAAGTAAAAAACTGAAAGCATTTCCTACTGAGGAGACTGCAGTAAATGAGGAAATTCGGAAACTTCATAACAAATAAATCTCCCAAGATGGCCACCAGACACAAAAGAGCCTAATTGTAGCACAAATATCACCCAGATGTAGCCCACATGTAGCCCAATGACAGAAGTGTGCAAAACACTTATTTTTTGTGTATTTGCAGTTTTATATAGTGCAGCCTTGTCAGGTATTGGAATGCTTTACATGAGCATTGGTTACATCACACAAGATCACATTCATTTTGGTTGTAGACATGGGGAGATTAAGTGATTTGGCCACAATCACAGAATGTTGAGCTGCAGCAGAAACTCCAACCTGGTTCCCCAGTTGCAAAGTCTGCAGCTCTGGAAGAAACACCACATCCTCTCGCCAAGGTGCAACATTTAATCAAGTGGTCAACTGGATAAAAAAACATAAAGATTACAAATAATTTTAAAGTTCTTTGTCGCTATTTGAAAACTCAGAAAATATGTCCTCATTTTAGTTTTTTAGAGCACTAACCATAATTTTGATGCAAATAAGACCATCTCATATGTGTAATTTCTAAAGGAAAAACTCTAGGTATTACAGTTTTGATTACATCAAGATGACGTCAGGCGTTCCACACTTTTGTAATAAATATAGAATGTTAGCAATCTAGTTGTTCATTGGGATACTGTTGAGAGGCAGAGGCCAGGGGCACGGACTTTGAAAATTGAAAGCAGGTTGGAGAGTGCAGAGGCAACAATTTGACCACACTGGGCAGGCAGGAAGGGCAGTGGCAGCACAACAGACTATGGAGGGCAGTGGAAAGGGGGGCAGGGGCAACAACCAACAATACAGGACTGGCAAGAGAGGGTGTGGCAATATAATAGACCATTGTGGGCAGAAGGAAGAGGCAGTGGTAGTACAACCATACCTGCCAACAGACTCGTTTCAGCCAGGAAACGTCCAATGTTTTTAAGCTCAAATGGGCTTTATTTGATCTGTCTCCTGTCTACAATCTCCTCTTTTTCAATGTAACTCAAAGGGGAAAATCAATACTCCAGTTTTTTTTCAAAATCTCCCTCTTACCAAGTTCAAAATGTTCGCAAGTATGGTACATTGAATCATCGTAGGCAGGAGGAATTGGGGTCGTGCAGCACAACAATCTATAGAAAGCAATAGGGAGGGGACAGGACCATGCACAAGGACAACAGAGAACAGATGGGAAAGAGGCAATGGTAGCTAGCTGACCATATGGACAGACAGGAGAGAAAGCTGCAGCATAACAGACCATAAAGGGCAGGAGGGACGGATCAGGGGCATTACAATGGAACAGACAAGCCAGGAGGGAGGGAATAGGGGGTCGGCACATGGAAACAGAGGGCTGGGGGTAAGGTGGCAGGGCAGGAGCAGCAAGATGACCATGGAGGTCAGGCAGGATGGGCACTAGAAACAAGACACACCATGGAGAGCAACAATGAGACTATGGTGGCATACACACAGACCATGGAGGGAAGGTGGGAGGGGGTCAGGGGCAGCTAGCTGTCCACACAGGGAAGGTGGGAGGTGCCATGGCAGCACAGAATACCATGCATGGCAAGCGGGAGGGTTAGTGGCAGCACAATGGCTATGATGGGCAAGAAGGAGGGTGCAGGGGCATGCATGTGGACAGGCAGGGTGGAGGTGGCAGGGACAGGTTACAGTCATCTGACAATGCTAGGCAGGTGGGAGGGGAGTGGCAGCTCAACAGAACACTCAGAGTAGATAGGAGTGGCAGGTCCATGGATGGAGCAGTGGCATGCACAGAGACATCGGAGGGCAGGCGGATGGAGAATAGGGGCAGCAAGTTAAGCACAGAGGCTAAGCAGGAGGTCAATGATGGGCCCTAGAATTGGGCAATGGAGGGCAGGAGGAGTGGACCGGTACATCATGCTAAATGGAGGGCAGTGGCAGCTCATCAAACCACGCATGGCAGGAGGGAGGAGGCTTGTCCATGGATTCAGACAACAGAGGATAGGGAAGAGGTGGATGGGTCAGCAAGCTAACTATTCAGAGAAGGTGGGTATTAGGAACTTTATTGTTTTTAAAATGTGTGTCTGTGCGAACTACTTAAAATATGAACAAGTATGCAGCATAATCTCACTTTTATTCAGGAAGTAGAGGACGTTTGTGACTGTGACTCCGGGCTCACTTGGCAGAAACACCCCCTGACCCTCCACCCCCCATCGCAAAATGTAATGCCCGTGAAAAGGGTAGGTGGACGCAGTGTTATATAGAACATAGTCCTGAGAGCACGATTTAAAATGAAAACTAGATATAGTATATGGTATAAACTATGCACCAAAAAGTGTGATATAAGATGAACCGGGGCGTGAAATATAATATGCAATACATTGTGCGCAATGACAGATTCATTGGAGAGCGCGAGATAGCACAGTCACTAGCGTGTGCTATGCGATATGCTCCTTGGAGTGTAATATGCATAGGGCAGTGTTGTGTAACCTAACTAGTCTCTAAAGTTGTAATATAAAATATGCGCTGAGGAGTGTAACGTTGCATATGCACTGTGACAAAGATATGGATCCCAGATTGTAATATGTATGGCATAGCACTGTGTGTTATAACATAGACATCGAGGAAGGCACGTTAGATGGGGCAATATAACCCGTGCGAAGGTAAGTGTGGCATGACATATTCACGGGGTGGTGTTACAGTGCACATGGGCTAGAGAGTGTCATAGCATACGCACTAGCTGGTGGAATACAACACAGAGGTGTGAGGCACTCGGCGGGCACTGGTGGGTGTAACACAGCATTGGGCTCAGCCAGGAGCACGCTGTGACTCTCAAGTGAGGTTTGTCTCATTTCCAGAGAGTAAAATAAAAAGTATTACACATCCGGCGGTGGATGTATGTTTTATTAACCGTGAGGGGGGTTTCTTGCATAGTTTGGTCGAATTTTTGTCGAATCCCCTTTGAATGGCTTGGTGTGCGTGTATATTAAATGTGCCAGTCAATAGCTACCCATGTTTGTATAAATAAACTACAAGGGTGTCTACTAGGAAAGTACCCACCGGCGGGGGCGCCGGGATTAGGCACGGTAGGGCATCAGACACGTCAGAGCTTCATTAGCGGTGTAAATACATTCCATGTGGATTCATTCTATGCATAGTCGCCTTTTAATGAATATCACGCAAATCGTCATGGTGATAGGTACATACGGTTTGTCCAGCATGTCCTAGGTGTTTCTATAAATATATATTTTTTTAAAATAATAAAAAACAAAGGCCGGCCCCGGGGGATAGGGTCCCCGGGGCCATAAGTGGCCTGAGGAGGGGGGCAACGAAGCCCCCTCCTAAAGAATAATAAAAAAAAGGCCATGACCCGGGGGTTGGGGTCCCCGGGGCCGATTAAAGCCTTGGGAGGGCCAAATTAATTTTTTTCGACAAAAAAAATTAGGGTGCAGGCCATGGGGGATGGGGTCCCCAGTAGGGGTTGGCGGAATTTGCAAAAGCGACTTTCGCAAATTATCGCGAAAATGTTTAAAATCTCCGCAAACACGCGGAAATATCGCGAAGATGCAGAAGTTTTTTTCCCGCCCGTTTGCGGTATTTTCTGCGTGTTCGCAGCTCGCCAACTTACCCATGCGGTTGCTTGCGGGCACGCCCATCTTGTTTTCACTCTTCTCGCGGTGCATGATCGCGAGAAGAAAGACGTGATCGGGCGACGCATGACGTTACTGCGGGCACGAACTGTCGCGAGACAGCGCAAATGGCTACCAACAATCCAACATCTTGTGGAGAACGCGACCGGATCGGGAAAACTTGCCGGCGAACGCGGGGATTCAGGTAAGGCGATCGCGCGCGCGAGAGAGAATTTATTATTTTACAGCGCAAGCAAGAACCAAATTCTCGCTAAACTGCGGAATGCGGAAATTTAGACATTTTCGCGCTCTCCGCGGAACGGGAAAATGTCAAATTATCGCAATTTCCGCGAGCGGACCGGAAATTTAGCCCAGGCCTAGTCCCCATGGCCAGTAAATTAGAAAAAGAAGGGGGGCCACACAGCCCTCCTTCTTAAAAAAATAAAATAAATAAAAGACCGGCATCGTGCCGGAGGACACGCCCACTCCTTGCAGCACTCTGCAAATGCGCCCCCTGGCCAGTTGTAAGTTGGGGAATTAATTCCCCTTCAATACTGAGGGTCCCTGAGGGCCAACTAGCCCAACAGGTATCTCCAGTATGCGCCAGGGAGCTGCGTTGCAGACAGGTGTTCTGAGGCCATGCCCCTTTTTACACCTATATGCAACGCAGCTCTATGGCGCTTACTGGAGGTACGTAGTGGGCTAGTTTGACCCTAGGGACCCTTAGGATTCAAGGGTACTTAATCTCTCAACTTAGAATGGCCACAGGGCGCGTTTACACAGTGGGGAAGGGAGGGGACGGGGCCTGAGGTGACGTGTGCAAACACGCCCTATGGCGCGTTTTAAGTTGGGGATATAATTCCCCTTCAATCCTGAGGGCCCCTGGGGGCTAACTAGCCCACCAGGGGCTTCCAGTAAGCGCCACTGAGCTGCGTTGCAGAGAGGTGGTCCAGGCCGTGCCACTTTTTACACCTCTCTACAACACAGCTCTGTGGTGCTTACTGGAGGTACCTAGTGGGCTAGTTGGACCCTAGGGACCCTCAGAATTCAAGGGGACTTAATCTCTCAACTAAAAACGGCCACAGGGCGTGTTTACACAGTGGGGAAATGAGGGGACGGGGCCTGAGGTGAGGTGTGCAAACACGCTCTTTGGCGCGTTTTAAGAGGTAGTTTTAATCCTCTGCCCTATTATATACTAGGGGCTTGCAGAGGAGGTCATGCTGATCATAGGGGGACCCCAACGCATAGTGTTCCCTAGTGTATGTAGGTGTTTTCACTGTATTCTGAGTGTCTTTTAACATAGCACTGGCTCTAGGACTGGTTAGTCAGACTCAGTTACCACCAGTATCCGTCTGAAAAAGTTGAGGATACAGGATGGTTTTGCAACAAGGCTTCTTTCTGCTCTTCTGTTTGTTCTTTCTGCACGTTATCCTTCTTCCTGCACTTTTCTGCGTCTTTGAGGACTTCTGCTGCTTCTCTCTGCATTTCTTTTTTTTCTTTCTGTGCGTTTTTTCTTCTTTCTTCACATGTCCTATCTCTGTAGGCATAGTTATAAATTAGCATTTAAAAAACCTTTGAAATTCACTGAAAAAAACATAGGTTTCAGGCACGTTATAGTTAGGAATTAGCATTTAAAAAACCTTAGAAATTCACCGAAAAAACCATAGGTTTCAGGGGCGTTATAGTTAGCTGGACTTTTCACTCGTACAAAACCATTGAAATTCCCCCGTTATAGTTAGTTCAGCTAACTATAAATCGCGCGCCCGCAATGCACTGCTGATGACGTCACATATTACATCACTCATGACATCACTGATGACATCTCAAATGACATCACTGATGACATCATCCTTGTGATAGAGTGGCAGACCTCCTCTCCCCCTAATATAACCTTTGATACACACATTCAAAAATAGAAACTAACATTTTCAAAACAATGGACATACCAATATCAGTTACAACAACATATTCAGTAATTCTAAGATCCACATACACATCCACTCATTCACCAACAGTCCTATACAGTCACTCATACATGTACTCACTCATCATATGTACTCATACACCTATACATCCTGTTACACAACGCCACTCATCCATAGAGTTACTTCCACACATAGTCACTCATGCTAATATAGAATCAAACATCCATTTACTTGCATATAAAGTTATACACACACCACCACACTTACTTCTACAGAAACTTACACATACTTAGTCTTTTAAACAATCACTTATAGAAACACATACTTATTCATACAGGAACTCTTTCAATCTCTCACTCTCACATATACTCACTTATATACACCAATAGTCACATATACTAGTTTAAAACATATGTAGTTACTCATAAAGACACTGTTGAGACAGTCATTCACTCACTAACACACCCATGCACACACTCATCCACCCATACAGTCCTGCACAGTCCTGCACACATGCTGTCTTCAACACATACAAACAGTGAGTCACTCATTCATGCACCTATGCACTACATAATACCCCCCACCGAACCATACAGACACTCAGACACTCATACTGATACTCAAAAAACCAACTAATAACCTATATAGACACTCATGTAGCTACTCATCAACCCATGCAGCCACTTATACACAAAGTGAGAGACTGATACAGATATTTACATTTTTAAACATTACTCACTAAGCCATGAATTCACAAAGATACACTTAATCTGTCAGTTATACAATCAATTTTAAAAAAAACAAATCATCCATTTAGACACTTATATACCCATTTATTCTTCCATCGACCTTGTGTGGGTTTTCCCCGCGAGGTCGTGAGCGATCGCAGGACGAACTTTATCTCCAAATACATGACGTCCCTGTGGCAACAATGTGGAGTGTCCTATAAGTTCACCACCCCGTACCATCCCCAAGGAAATAGCCTAGTAGAGCGGTTTAAAAGGACTCTGAAGGGGATGATCGCGGGCCTGGAAGAGCCCCTCCGGCGCAAGTGGGATATCCTGCTCCCCTGCCTTTTGTTCGCCTACCGGGAAGTTCCCCAGAAATCCTTGGGGTTCAGCCCGTTTGAGTTACTCTACGGGCATCCCGTCCGGGGGCCCCTCAGCCTGGTCAAGGAAGGGTGGGAGGCGGCACCCCGAGGCCCCCCCGAGATGTGTTCCGATACGTTCTGACCCTCCGAAACCAGACTAGGAAGTTTCGAGAACTGGCCGAGGCCAACCTGGAGGTGAGCCAGGAAGAAATGAGGCGCTGGTACGACCAGAATGCCACTCTGGTCGAGTTCCAGCCGGGCCAGCAGGTATGGGTCATGGCCCCAGTGAAACCTTGCGCCCTCCAGGATAAATGGACCGGGCCCTTCTAAGTCGTTGAGCGGAAGAGCCAGGTCATGTACTTGGTGGACGTCCAGTCACCTGGGCACCCCCTTCGGGTCCTTCACGTGAACCGCCTCAAGCCTCACTTCGTGCGGACGGAGCTGAGTCTGCTGCTGGCCACCGATGACGGGGCCGAAGAGGAGTCAGGTCCCCTCCCTGGCCTCCTGTGTACCAAGGAGAAGGATGGCTCCGTGGAAGGAGTGAACCTCTCTCCATCCCTCACTTCCCAGCAACGCGAGGACTGCGGCCAGCTCTTAGGGCAGTTCCCCGACTTATTCTCTCTTGTCCCCCAAGTCACCGACTGGTGTGTCCATGACATGGACACCGGAGACAGCCCGCCGGTGAAGCAACGAGCCTACCGAGTCCCTGATCGAGTCCGGTCCTGCATTCAGGCCGAGGTCTCGAAGATGTTGACCTTGGGGGTGATCGAACCCTCAGACAGCCCCTGGGCCAGCCCCGTGGTACTGGTCCCGAAAGCAGCTGCCCCCGGTGTCGCCCCAGAACTCCGATTCTGTGTGGACTATCGGGGACTCAATGAAGTCACCCGAGCCGACGCTCACCCCATTCCCCGAGCAGACGAGCTCATTGACCGTCTCGGGTCTGCTCATTTCCTCAGCACATTCAATGACAAATTGCGCTCACAGAAGGAGCCACCCTGGATGGGCACTATCGCTTTCGCGTGATGCCCTTCGGGATGAAAAATGCCCCGGCCACCTTCCAACGACTGGTAAATAGAGCCCTGGCCGGGCTGGAAAAGTTCAGCGCCGCATATCTAGACGATATCGCGGTTTTCAGTTCTGAATGGAGTGAGCACCTCCAGCACCTCCGGAGGGTGCTAACGGCCCTGCGCCAGGCAGGCTTCACAGTAAAAGCCAGCAAGTGTCAGATTGGGCAAGGTTCGGTGGTCTACCTAGGGCACCGGGTCGGAAGCGGGCACGTCGCCCCTCTGCAGCCTAAGATCGACGCCATCCTAGCCTGGGAACCACCCACTACCCAAACGGAGGTCCGAGCCTTTCTGGGCCTCACCGGCTACTACCGGAGATTCATCCGGGGGTACGGCAGCCTGGTCGGTCCCCTCACGGAACTCACGTCCAAGAAACAGCCCAAGAAAGTGCAGTGGACCTCTGCCTGCCAGGAGGCGTTCGATGCCCTGAAAGCGGCCATATGTACTGCCCCCGTGCTCCAGGCCCCCGACTACTCCAAGGAGTTTGTGGTACAAACTGATGCCTCCGAGCATGGCATTGGGGCAGTCCTGTCACAGGTGAATGACCAAGGCCTAGACCAGTCCGTAGCCTTCCTCAGCCGAAGGCTGTTACCCAGAGAACAGAAATGGAGCACCATTGAGCGCGAGGCGTTCGCCGTTTTCTGGGCCCTCAAGAAATTACGATCCTATCTGTTCGGCACCCATTTCAAAGTCCAAACCGACCATCGCCCCTTGCGATGGCTCATGCAGATGAGAGGGGAAAACCCCAAACAACTGCGGTGGTCAATCTCCCTCCAGGGGATGGATTTCACCGTAGAGCATCGCCCTGGTACTGACCAGGCCAACGCTGACGGCCTCTCCCGTTTCTTCCACCTCAGCGAAGAGAACCCCCAAGAGGATGGGTAGTTCTCTCCGGCTTTCAGCTGGAGGGGACGCGTGTTAGACCCGGCCTTGTGGCATGGCCATCCCTGACCCCTAGCCACACCCCCTGAACCGTGCACCTCATTCAGCCCCCGAATACATGGCCTAGCCGGTCCTTCCCGCCAGGACCCACACACACCCGACCCGAACTTCCCCGTCCGTGCCCTCCATCTTCCCAGCACCACAGGGCCCATGTGCCCACTTCATGTACCTACGTTGGCCGCCCGGCTCCAGCGCAACCCAGGCCTAGAGGCGCCACCCCGGCTGGAGGACTTTGCGCTCCCACAGAGTGAGAGAGGGAGGAGCAGTTTCCATCGCACCTCTGACCTCCCCTTGGGAGATGGGTTTCGATCGGCCCTCTGGCCTCCCTGAGGGCTGGCTCCATGCCTGCTGTGTGTCTGGGACTCCTCCCGACCCGGCCCTGAAAGGATCAAAAGATGACATGGCAGGAAACTCCAACAAGTGGCCCCCAGGTGCTAAGACCCCTGCCTACACAGACTCCGGACATCAAAGAGGAGTTGACCTTTAACAAAGGGTGCTCTGGGACTACCTGTCAGATTCGACTCTGGAACGTCTAGAGCCCTGCTGACGTGGTCGCGGCTCCCTTGCAACCTTGGAACACCTGAGCCCTGCTGAGTGACTCGCGGCTCCCCTGAAGATCGTAAGACCTCCGACCTTGTGCTTGAGCCCTGCTGAGTGACTCGCGGCTCCCCTGAAGATCGTAAGACCTCCGACCTTGTGCTTGAGCCCTGCTGAGTGACTCGCGGCTCCCCTGAAGATCGTAAGACCTCCGACCTTGTGCTTGAGCCCTGCTGAGTGACTCGCGGCTCCCCTGAAGATCGTAAGACCTCCGACCTTGTGCTTGAGCCCTGCTGAGTGACTCGCGGCTCCCAAAGACTCCCTCGGTCCAGCTGGACCCCACTACCACAGCGTATCCCCCAGCTAGAGGATTGTGAGCTGTGCGCCGGATACGTCCCCGCATTGATCCGGATCCCCCAAAGACTGTCCCGCTACCCCCTATCCCCACGGAGACACTTTGAGCCCGTGCTCTATTTGTACATATCCACCTTGTTGATCATAAAGATCCTACGAAGCTGATTAGATAAAGATCTGTTCCCAAGAACATACAGTGTGGCGTCTCTTTGTCGTGTGGTGCAGTGTGTACGATCCTAGACACGAGACTCTTTCCCTGAGGAGTCTCCCGCCAAGTGCCGGGCTACGATACCCCGAGGGTAGGCCTCAGGGTGCTCAGGTACCCTCCCTGTCTCCTCTGAGGTTGCCTTCTAACACACCCCACCTTCTGTATTCAGCAAAACTCCTCTATCTCTTCTTCTGTGGATCAGCAACATATCTTCTCCGTCTCACTTATCCCTTCTACTGTATCCAGCAACACTCCTCTATCCCTGTGGACCAGCAACAACCCTTCCTCGCTACACCTTTCCCCGTACCACTCACCCCTCCTTCTGTGGATCAGCAACACCCCTTCCCAACTTACATCTGTCCCAGTTTTGATCACCCCTGTTTCTGTAAAGATAAATACTCCTTTATCCCCTTTTCATGCCGACCAGCAACACCCTTTCCCAATGTACACATGTCCTTGTCTCACCCACCACTCCTGTAGACAAAATGACTCCTCTCCCTCCACTGCCGTGGACCAGCAAAACCCATTCTTCAGCCTTATACACCAATCCTACTGCATCCAGGAACACTCCTCTACCCATGCTCCTGTGGACCAGCAATACCCTTCCCCATTACACCTGTCCTGGTTTCACTCATGTCTCCTTCTGTACCCAGCAAAACCTTTCACTTCATACTTATGTGGACAGCAACATCCCTCCCCAGTCTCACTCACCCCTCCTACAGTGCCCAGCAATACTCCTCTATCCCTGCTCCTATGGACCAGCAACTCCCCTTCCCCGCTTTACCTGTCCCAGACCCACTCACCTTTCCTTCTGTATTCTGCAATACTGCTCTACCTCTACCCCTTCTCCTGTAGATGAGCAGGACACATTCCCCACTTCACCTGTCGTGATTTCATTCACTCCTTCTTCTATATGCTGCAATACTCTTGTACCCTTTCTCATGTGGACCAGCAACACCCTTTCCCCACTACACCTGTCCCGTCTCATTCATTGCTCCATCAGAAGCCGGCAAAAATTCTCTATCCCTTCTTTTGTGGACCAGAAGCACACCTTCCCAGTCTCACTCACCCCTCCTACTGTATCCAGCAACACTTCTCTAACCTTGCTCCTATGGACGACCAACACCCCTTCCTCGGTCTCAGTCTCACTCGCTCCTGCTATATCCAGCAACACTCCTTTATCCCTTCTGCTGTGGACCACCAACACCACACCTTCTCTACTTCACCTGTCCAACTTACCCCTCCTTCTTTACCCAGCAAAACTCCTCTACAGCTTCTGTCGGACAGCAATACCCTACCCTGACTTACACCTGTCCCAGTTTCACTCACCCTCCTTCTGTACCCTGCAATACTCCTCTAACCCTGCTCCTGTGGCCCAGCAGCCACCCTTCCCTAGTGTCACTTACCTCTCCTACCATATCCAGCAACGCTCCTCTACCCCTGCTCCTGTGGAGCAGCAACAACTTTCTCTTGAGCCACACATGTTCATTCAATATCCTTTTGCGATCATCTTTCCTCATTTAACTAAATCATTTAATTTAGATGTTACAAAAATGCAGTGCTGAGAGAGAGAGTAAGTGGGAAGGGGAGGCACAGCTGGACCTGTGAGGGCCCAGTGGCAAACCCCAACCAGGGGAGGAAACAAGAGCCGGTGGCAGCTAAACCAAGTAAAATAGCGGGTGCCGATTGGTCAGCTTGGTTTGATGTGACCAATCAGCAGGTGGCCTCCTGGGTGCGCCTCTAGGGTGAAATGATGCAGAGGCCCCCAAAAGTCATGTGCCTTCAAAATTGGATGTGCCTTCACCTTAGGGGTGTCCTCACCATCGGATCACCCCTGTAAGCACCAAGTGAAAAGAAGAAGCATAAGGAAAAGTGGGCAGCATCATGAGCTGAGGACGCTGCCCAAGGAAGCTGAAGCAGAAGTGGGCAGAGGTGTGAGCGGAGCTGTTAGAAGGGCTAACCCCAGGGGTGGACAGAATATGTGCTTGACCACCCTGCGCCCACCCTTCCGGGAGAAATAGCCGAGCACCGGTCGGAGACCCCTTCAGGACTGGGTCTCACACCTAGGATCGTACACGCTGCTTCAGCACCAGGCAACACAGAGACACCACACCCTAGATTCTGGAATACGTATGCTTTATCTAGCAATATCAGGATCTTTATGATCCGCAGGAGTATGTACAAGTAGAGCCAGGGCTCACAAAGTCTCGGTTGGGGTAGGGGTAGCGGGACAGTCTTAGGATCTAGGTCAATGCGGAAGCGTATCCGGCCAATCCTCGAGCCGGGGGAAACGAGATGATCTTTGGGGTCCAGCCGGACCGGAATGTCTCTTGAGTGTGTGTCCGCTCTGCAGGACTCGAGTCCGGGTGTCGGAGGTCAGACAATCTTCCAGGAGCCGCGAGTCACTCAGCAGGGCTCAGAGTTCTCTAGGGTGCAAGGTGAGCCGCGACCACGTCAGCAGGGCTCGGATGTCGTCAGGCAGAAGACTGTCTCTGCCAGGTAGAGCCGCGACGCTGTCTGCAGGGCTCACCAAGGTTCCAAGAGTTCCGTAGGATGCTGGGGAAATGTTCTTCAGCCGCGACCACGTCAGCAGGGCTCGTTCATTCCAGGATTCAACTGCCGAGGGTCCCCGGGCGCCCCTTGTTATAGGTCGACTCCTCTTTGATGTCCAGAGTCCTCACGGGCAGGGGTCTGAGCTCCTGGGGGTCGCTTGTTGGTGGTTCCTGCCACGCGGCCCTTTGATCCTTTCAAAGCGGGGTCGGGAAGGATCCCAGACACGCAGCAGGCGTGGAGCCAGCCCTCAGGGGGGGCCGGAGGGCGATCAAAACCATCTCTTGGGAGGAGGCCAGGTGCGAATGTAAACTACTCCTCCCTCACCTGCTCCCCAGGAGCTCTCTCTCCCCCCAGCCGGCATGGCGCGACTAGGCCGGGGTTGCGCTTGGGTCGAGGCGGCCATCGGGGGGCTGGGCCGGGTACTGAGGCCGCGAGGCCGGGGGAATGGGAAGGGTGCCTGGTGTCGGGAACATGGAGGGGAGGACAGGGGTAACCCTGGGTTCTGGGTTGGGGAGGCTACGCTAGTCAGTGTAGTATGGGGTGTAGGGGGTAGCCTGGTGTCGCTACGGGTCTGAATGGGCAACGCCACGAGGCCGGGTCCAACAGGAGCACACCAACCAAATAAGCTGAAGGAGAAGTACGCAGCAGTGTGAGGGGAGCACACTGCTGAATGAAGCTGAAGGTGAAGTGGACAGCAGCGTGAGCGGAGCACACTTCCCAAGGAAACAGGAGTAGAGGCGGGCAGTGGTGTGGGGGGAGCACGCTGCCCACAGAAGCTAAAGGAGAAGTGGGAAGTGTTGAGAGTGGAGCATGCTGCCCAGCAGCATGGGAGGCACATGCTGCTTTCGTCAGATCATCGCTGGGTACATCGCTGGAGTGACACGGGCAGTGGCATGGGTGGAGCGCTCTGCCCAAGGGAGTGGTTTGCTGGACTGTAGTGGTGGTCTGGGGCAGTGACGTGAGTTGAGCGTGCTTCCCCGAAGAAAGACTGATGTTAAGCAGATAGCAGCATGGAGTTGAACTCATTGTCCGCGGTGCAGTACATGCGGCAGAAGAGGCTGGCACTCTTGAGTGGGCCCAGGCAGTGGTGTGCATTACACTGGGAACAGGAAGTAGGCAGCAGCGTGGACTTGAGCTCGCTGCCCGCATCTTCTTTCTGGAGGGCCCCCCACGTGGCATTCTCACAAGCAGCGGTGTGTGCATGGTACACTGCCATTGCAGTGAACGGGAGGCAGGCAGTGTTGTGGAATTGAGCTCCCTGCTAGTGATGTTAGCCAAAACCCCACCCACCATCAAGCACCTTACCAGAGAAAGGCCCAAGCTCAACTGAGCAGATCGGGTGCTGTTGGCCACGCCCCTCTCCCAGCAGGGAGGATTCTTAAAGGCGCAAGGCACGGTTAGTGGGATAATCAGCCCTGTTGCTAGTTTATCTCTGGGGGCATTGAGAAAGTTGTACAAAGGGCACACACACTGCGGGAAGCCCCCCTTAGACCCCAGTCAACCTAAAGGCACTAAGGGAGCTGCAGTCACTGAGGAGCATGCCAAGGGGCAAGAGTGCCAGTACTCATGCTGGGGGCGTTAAGAGGGAGCAGTGCAAGCCTATCAGGTACAGGGTTGAGGACGAGGATGGTGACTGGGGAACAAAGCCTGCAAAACACAGAAGCAGCGACAGGGAGTGCTATGAAGCACTGGATCTGGATGAGGCCCTACGTGAGCTCCTGGATAGAGCAAGAACCTTGGTGGAAAGCTGAGGCAAGGACTGGGTCAACAAGCAGTTAATGGAGGTACTACAACTGGACACAGCAGTGGGCTAGGCTGATGCCAGCAGCAGGAGGGCCAAAGAGCCCCAACAAGAAGGATGTGCACAACAGTAAGCTTGCTGCTGGAATGGGGGCCATCAGGCTGCATCCTCCGAATACACAGTAGGATGAGCAAGGGCAGTGAGAAGCCTGGTAATGCAGCCATCCTCCTTGGCTGAAGCATTGGGCAGTGAGGAGAAGATGGACCATGGTGCTGGGGTGGCACCTTTAGCAAGCATGGTGGCAGCATCAAAGACCATAGAACAACAGGCCTGAGGGACAGAAAGGAGTTAACGTTCAGCAACTAGCACGCAACATGGTTGGGGTTAAGGGGTTTATTAGTGATGGTAGTGCAGCAATTACCACTGGGGTTACCACTAGTGGTATAGCTAGCCATGGCCTGCAAGCAGGGGTACCAAACTTAGGAGAACAATGGGCCTTTGACCATCAGACTAGTGAGGGGCAAGGGATTCCGGGGCAGCTTGGTTTGCACAGGGCAGTGGCAGGGCATGGTGTGGGACAGAGTGCACCTTACTTCAACTGGACACCATGGTGGCCATTGCCAGGCCCCAAGAATGTAGCAGCACCACCTTGCCTCCTACATCCATGGCAAGAAATGGGTCCTTGTCTAAGCCAAGGTAGCTAGGGCCACAAGCTTGCGGGACCTGAAGCTCCAAAGAATGCAGTTGCAAAGGCTCCTTTGAACAGGGTTACCTCAAATGTGTCCCTTGCACCTCTACCAGTGAGTCCATTACCTGGGTCATGTCCCTATACTCTTTGGCTCACCATGTGTCCATTTTTTCCCCTCCAGGTGCTTCCAGTCCTTCATGGCTGTCCTGACATAGTGGTAGGCAGTGGGATCCGTGAATATAGCCGAAGAGATGGCAGGTTTAGCTATTACCCATCCTTATCTCCATATGAGTAGCCCTTTGAATCCCACAAGGAAGGTATCCTACATGAGCATGTTCCCCTTTACTCCAGCACCAAGCTTTGTGTGGTGGTGCTTTTGTCTGCGACTTGCCATTAGCAACGGTAACCCGACCCACTATGATGACTCTCACAGCAAAACTGAGTTTGCTGATCAACATTTGCAGCTTGCAGAGTGTCACTTTCTCCCTACCCCACATTGCCCTTATCTCTTCTGTAATCTTGGTCAGTTTGTCAATTAGCAGCCAGGACATCCCTGCCTCTTAGTCCAGCTATTCCTAGGAAAGTCAGCTGTGTTGCCGGGCCCACTAGTGGTACTCCTAGCTCCTTGGCCAGGCCTTTGAAGGCTGCAAGTGTGTCCCACCCCTCTCCGGTTCCAGTGCACCCCTCGAATAAGAAGTCATCAAGGTAGTGCATCTTGCCTCGATGTGGGTGTCTGTCTTGTAGGGCCCATTCCAAGAATGTACTGAAATGCTCTAAAGTAGGATCAGGACACTGAGCAGCCCATCGGCATTGCTTTGTAAAAGTATGTTGCACCGTCCCATTGAAAACCTAACAACTGAAAGCTCACCGGGTTAACTGGAAGGACGCAGAATGCTAACTCAATGTCTGCTTTTGCCAATGGCATCATCCACAGTAGTGTAGCGCACTTAGCATGCCTCAGGACTGAGTATGATTATAGTGATTAGTAGTTTATGTATAGGTGTTTGTAAGTCTCTGTTTGTGTTGGATGTGCCTGTGGTAGTGGAGGGTGTGGAACTAGTTTAAGTGTCTGTATGTGATAATTTGTGTGTGTGTTTTTGATTGCTTTGTTGGAATTTATGTGGGTGTGTCTGTGTGTTTGTGCTTGTCTGCAATGTTGTGTAGAGTGTAAGTGTGTCGGCAGGGTCTGGTATTGAGGATTTTGGGGCAGAGGTAGTTGGTGAATGTATGAAAGTTGAAGGATGGTTCTGGAAGAGGAAGGGTCCAGAGAGAAAGGGGCAGGTGGTTATGGGTGGAAGGTAGTGAAGTTGGATCTGATCTGATGCAGGCCATTAATCTCTGTATAGCACATACTGCACTGTGTATGCCATCTTGAAAGTTCAATAATTGCATTATTGTTGCCTTACCCCCTGGATGGTACACAGCAGTGCCGTATGACCTAAAGGGAGGCTTCTAAACAATTGAAGAGCCTTCTTAGACATCAGTGTTGGGTTGACAGAGGCAAGAACTGAGGTGCCTGGGCAAAGCAGCCTTTCTAGAAGCTGGGTGTTGGTCAATATTGGGGAGCAGGATGGAGGGTGATGATTTTGCTGCTAGAGGTAGATGATGTAGTGGTGGTTGATGATGTAGGAAGTCTATAAAAAGGTCTGGGGTTCACCACCACATGGGGATGGAATCCAGCCTCATCACTGTTTTTTTCTATAACACCACCTTTGACTCCCAGAGGACATCCCGTTCCCCACCTATTTGACTAGAGCCTGCTTCAGTAGCTTGGGAGGATGTTTATAAGAAAAAGAGAAATGTATGAACTTTTATGGGCATTATTTATAGAATATAAATTATTTAAGAGGCAGAATTCAAAATTCATTTACCGTTACTGTAATAAAAAGCTCATCATCACTCCATATTCCTAATACTGTGTCTAATTATAATCACTAGTTACTGTTTCTTTATATTGTGGATGGGTGATTCGATTGCATACTTGTCTGATAACATGTCTGACAATCATATGATATAATGCACTTGCATTACAGATGACAGAATATCTGGACCTTTTGATCCACCATCATCACCATCAGGACTTACATTCGTGTTTGTAGAAATGTTTCAACAACATTATGGATCTCCTCTACCTGTGCACACATCATTTATTGTGGTTTCATGTACGTGTTGTATGCATACTTAACACATATGCTAGCCACAGAAACACAGGAGGTCACTTAGGATGTTGTAATACATTTATCACAGTACCATTTATGTTGTCATCTTGCTATAGTTCTATAACAGATATGTAAACATACCTTGGCTATGCATCAGTAAACTTACTCATAATGATGATGTCAACATTATATTGTTCCAGAATATTAAATATGGTTAAAATGTAATAAACAAGGTGTACATAACAAATAAATTGTGTATAGCAGCAAAAATAAAACTGTAAATATTTTAGTTTGCACTTGGTTAGTATTGTTCTGATAATATTTAAAGTTTATAGGTAGAAGGCAGCTGCGCATATAGTTTATATAGGTTACTTCTTGATTGGAGTATGTTATAGTGTCATTTATCTTCAACTTTGGTCACTTATTGTTTTCATGCCTATGACTATCTGACACACCAAGCAGCTATATCGCAGATCTTGATTAAGGTTCACTGACAAAATATCATATATATAGAAAAATATATAAACATTTAAATATTAAACATTAATTAACTTAAATATTAATACTAATATAATGAAAACATAATATATTTAATCAATAGTATGAAAAATATATCAATAAACATTATTTATAATAATAAGAATCAAACATATATATTAACCCCTTCGCTGCTAGGCATTCCCCCCCCTGTGCTAAGCCTTTTTTTGGATATTTGGGGTAGATCGTGCTTAGGCTCCTGCAACTTTTTGACAACATAAGGTATCCACGCGAAATTTGCGTCCTTTTTTCCCAACATATTCGGGATTCTAAAGGTACCCAGGGGTTGTGGATTTCCTTGGAGGGGACCCAGAAATTAGCCAAAATACAGGTAAATTTTGTTTTTGTGGGGGAAAAATTGGAAAAAAGGGCTACAGATGAAAGTGTCTGTTTTTTCCCCTGCAAATGGTATCCAAAAAGGGGTTGTGGTGCTAAAATCACCATGTTTCCAGCTTTCAGAGACAATCAGACGTTTTTCAGCAAACCAATATTTTTTACACAGTTTTGGCATTTTTCTGGGACATAGCCTATTTTTGCTATTTTTTGTGCTTTCAACCTCTTTCCAGTTAATGGTAGAAATGGGTATGAAAGCAATAATGGATCCTGGAAAGCTATACATTTTGAAAAGTAGACAAAATTCTGAATTCAGCAAGTGGTCATTTGTTTAGATCCTTCAAGGTTTCTGTATAGAAACTAACCGTTGAATATAGGAAAAATCATTTTTTTCTCCAATTTCTGTGTGGGAAAGTTCTGGAATCTATGTTGATCCAAAAATGTCCACCCAACCTGCATTCCTGCAGGTCTCCCAATAAAAATGATACCTCACTTGCGTGTGGGGGTCAAGTACCCACGTCAGGCAAGGGCCCAGAGCGTATTGAGAAGACATCAAAATGTCCTATCACAAAACAACCTGGTTTTGCAAGGAAGGTCACCTGGGTTTTTGGCCTTGGGCTCGGCTGCCATCTTGGAAAACTACCAAACTCACACATTTCTAAAAACTTGACACCCTGGGGAGTCCAGGGAGGTATGGCTTGCGTGTGTCTCCCAGTGTTTTCCTACACAGAATCCCCTGCAAACCTCAAATCTAGCTGAAGAAATCACTTTTTTCTCAAATTTCTGTGTGGCAAAGTTCTGGAATCTATGTGGATCCAAAAATGTCCCCCCAACCTTCATTCCTGCAAGTCTCTCAATAAAAATGATACCTCACTCGCGTGTGTGGGTCAAGTACCCGCGTCAGGCAAGGGCCCAAAGCGTATTGAGGAGACATCAAAATGACCTATCACAAATTAACCTGGTTTTGCAAGGGGGTCATCTGGGTTTTTGGTCCTTGGCTCAGCAGAAATCTTGGAAAACTACCAGACCCACACATTTCTGAAAACTAGACACACAGGAGAGTCCAGCGAGGTGTAGCTTGTGTGGATCCCCCAAAGATTTCCTACCCAGAATGCCCTGCAAACCTCATATTTAGCTGAAAAATCACTTTTTTCTCAAATGCCTGTGTGGGAAAATTCTGGAATCCATGTGGATCCACAAATTTCCTACCACCCAGCGTTCCCTGAGGTCTCCTGATAAAAATGATACCTCACTCGCATGGGGCCCAAAATGTATTGAGGAGACATCAAAATGACCTATTACATAACAACCTGGTTTTAAAAGAGGGGTCATCTGGGTTTTTGGCCCCGGGCTCGGAGGCCATCATGGAAAACTACCAACCCCACAAATTTCTGAAAACTATACACCCGGGGAGTCCAGCGACGTATGACTTGCGTGGATCCCCCTACGTTTTCCTACCCAGAATGCCCTGCAAACCTCAAATTTAGCAGAAGAAAACAAATTTTCCACATATTTTTGGGTGAAATCACCGTGACGGCACAAATGTCCTACCCCACAGCATTCCCCTCAGTCTCCTGAGTAAATGATACCTCACTTGTGTGGGTTTTCCTAGATGGCTGCCGAGCCCGGGGCCAAAAACTCATAGGACCCCTCTTACAAAACCAGGTTGCTTTGTGATAGGTAATTTTGAAGTCACCTCAATAGGTTTTGGGCCCTTGCCTGTCACGGGTACTTGACCCACCCACACAAGTGAGGTACCATTTTTCTCTGAAGACTTTGGGGAATGCGGGCTGGGTGACATTTTGTGGCTCCACACAGATTCCAGAACTTTCCACCACAGAAATGTGATGAAAATTTATTTTATGACAAAATTTGATGTTTGCAAGGGATTCTGGGTAACAGAACCTGGTGAGTCCCAGACAAATCACCCCATCCTGGATTTCCCTGGGTGTCTAATTTTCAAAAATGTATAGGTTTGCTAGGTTTCCCTAGTTGCCGGCAGAGCTACGGTTCAAAATCTACAGCTAGGCACTTTGCAAAAAAAGTGTCCGTTTTGACTGTGAAAATGTGTTGTGTCCACATTGCGTTTTGGGCCGTTTCCTGTCGCGGGGACTAGGCCTACCCACACAAGTGAGGTACCATTTTTCTCGGAAGACTTTGGGGAATCGGGGTAGGTGGAATTTTGTGGATCCACACAGATTCTAGAACTTTCCACCACATAAATTTGAGGAAAATGTGTTTTTTTACAATGTTTGGTGTTTGCAAGGGATTCTGGGTAACAGAACTTGGTGAGAGCCAGACAAGTCACCCCATCCTGGATTCCCCTGCGTGTCTAGTTTTCAAGAATGTATACGTTTGCTAGGTTTCCCTAGGTGCCGGCAGAGTTAGGGTTCAGTTTTCACTGTAAAATGCGTTGTGTCCATGTTGTGTTTTGGGCCGTTTCGTCCTGCGGGGACTGCGCCTACCCACACAAATGAGGTTCCATATTTCTCAGAAGACTTTGGGGAATAAAGGGTGAGTGGAACTTTGTGGATCCACGCAGATTCCAGAACTTGCCACCACAGAAATGTGAGGAAAATGTGAGTTTTTTGACAGATTTTGAGGTTTGCAAGGGATTCTGGGTAACAGAACCTGGTGAAAGCCAGTTAAGTCACCCCATCTTAAATTCCCCTGGGTGTCTAGTTTTCAAAAATGTATAGGTTTGCTAAGTTTCTCTAGGTGCCGGCAGAGCTAGAGTTCAAAATCTACATCTAGGCACTTTGCAAAAAAAGGGTCAGTTTTCACTGTGAAAATGTGTTGTGTCCACGTTGCGTTTTGGGCCGTTCCTGTAGCGGGCACTAGGCCTACCCACACAAGTGAGGTACCATTTTTCTAAGAAGGTTTTGGGGAATCTGGGTGGAATTTTGTGGATCCACGCAGATCCGAGAACTTTCCATCACAGAAATATGAGGAAAATGTGTTTTTTAACTAAGTTTGAGGTTTGCAAGGAATTCTTGGTAACAGAACCTGGTGATAGGCACACAAGTCACCCCATCCTGGATTTCCCTTGGTGTCTAGTTAAAAAAAATGTACAGGTTTGCTAGGTTTCCCTATGTGCCGGCTGCACTAGGGCCAAAAATCCACAGGTAGGCACATTTCTAAAAACAAGTCTGTGCCTAGTGGGCTTTCTGCTGCCCTCGGAGGGAATCGGGGGGATGCCCCAATATGCCCCCAAAGGGGGGCAGAAAGACTTTGGCTATATTTTGTGGGGGTGGGGGCATTGGTATGCCCATTCTGGGCAGCCCCCACCCCCACGCATATAAAAAGTCAGCGTAATTGCTGGCATCTAGTGGATTTGCTGCCCACCGGGGCAGATCAGGGGCCACTGCCCCATCAACCCCTCGAGGGGCAGAAAGACTGTTGCGTTTTTTGGGGGAGCTGTGGGCATTGGCATGGCCATTCTGGGATGACCTCAACCCTGAATAAAAAAATACTGAAGCCTAGAGGGCTTTATGCCCTCTAGGGTTTTGCCTAGAGGGCTATTGCCCAAATATGCCTCGGGGGAGGGGCAGAAAGACTGTGGTAATTGTTTTTGGGCTGGGGCCATTATCATGCCCATTCGGGGCAGCCCCCATCCCTACATTATAAAAAAAACTCCCTTGTGCCTAGTGGGCTTTCTGCCCCGGAGTGCAGATCAGGGGCTATTGCCCCCATATGCCCCTGGGGGAGCTGAAAGACTGTTGCATTTTTTTTGGCGGTGGGAGCATTTGATTGCCCATCTTGGGCAGCCCCCACCCCTACATCAATAAAAAAATCCCTGATTTTTAAAGGGCTTTCTACACCCCCAGGGGGCAAATTGGGGGCTACTGCCCCATATGCCCACTCGGGGGCAGAAAAACTGGAATTTCACTGGGGGTTGCGGCATTGTCATGACCATATTGGGCAGCCCCCACACCAACATCAATAAAATAAAATCCCTGGTTTCTAGAGGGCTTTCTGCCCCCCGGGGGGCAGATTTGGGGCTACTGCCCTCGTCTGCCCCTGGGGGCAGAAAGATTGACATTTAATCTGGGGGCTGGGGCATTACCATGCCCTTTTTGGGCAGCTCCCACCCCAACGTCAATAAAGAAAATCCCTGATTTCTAGTGGGCTTTCTGCCCCCCTGGGGGGCAGATTGGGGGCTACTGCCCCATCTGTCCCCTGGGGGTCAGAAAAACTGATATTTCTCTGGGTGTGGGGGCATTGCCATGCCCTTTTTGGGCACCCCCACCCCAATGTCCATTAAAAAAATCCCTGGTTTTTAGTGGGCTGTCTGTCCCCCCTGGGGGGCAGAAATACTAAAATTTCTTTTGGGGGGCATGGGGCATTGCAATGCCCTTTTTGGGCAGCCCCCACCCCAACGTCAATAAAACAAATCCATGGTTTTAGTGGGCTTTCTGTCCCCTGGGGGGGCAGATTGGGGCCTCCTGCCCCATCTGCCCCCCGGAGGGGCAGAAAGACTGTTGTGACCAAACATGGGGGGAGCAGAGGCCCTTGCCCAAGGGGCCGCTCCCCCCTAAATGGTGCTAGTGAGTGGATCCCTGCTTGGGGATCACCCTCCAGGGGTGATCCCCTAGCAGGGATCTACTAGGGAAGGGTACCCTTTCCAACAATACCCTCCCATCTTTTTCAGTGCTCGGGCGGCTGAGATAGCCCCACAAGCACCGAAACTGAGAAACTGAAACTAAGTTTGAGTTTCCATTTTATTTTCAATGACAATTGCGCGCCATGCGCGCAATCGTATTTGCAATGAAATTCAAAAATAGGCCTGGGGAGGTTGGGGAAGCTCTTCCCCACCTCCCCAGGCAAAAAAAAAAAAAAAAGGGAAATCCCTCAAAAACAGGCCTGGGGAGGTTGGGGTAGCTCTTCCCCACCTCCCCAGGCAAAGAAAAAAAAATGGGAAATCCCTTTGCTGTCTGCAGCAGAGGGATTTCTTGAGCATGTGCTCTTGACGGAATGGTTCCGTCATGAGCACACTAGAACTTCTGCTCATGACGGAACCATTCCGTCATGAGCATGGAAGGGGTTAATATAAACATTTGTATTAACATATATATAATTAAAAAATATAACTAAATTTACATTTTAAATTTATATTATTTTTTAAATACTTTTTTTAATGTAATAACATAAAAATAATATAAATACATACATCCAATAGTATAATATATTTAAAAAACAAACGATTTTATTTACAAATAAAATACCAAACAAAATAAAAATGTTGAATTTACTAAAGATAAACAAAAATATTAAATTTTTTATTTTGAATTCCAAAAGCATATCAATATAAGTTTAAACAATATAAAGTAAAAAAATGTTACAATGAGGACATATACTATACCCTGTATATTTTATAAACAGTACACAAAGGGGCTGATTATGATGGCGGTGGGACCAACACTGATGGCACCGACATCTCTAACCGCAGTCAGAATGAACGCTTTGGCCCAGGGAATGACCGACATCTTTTAACGGGCCCGTAGAGCTTGTTGTGCAGTCGGTCCGATCATATTCTTCACAATGGTGGGGGGTGCCTTCTCAGGCACCGCCATGGTGATTACGATCCACCTTTCCACCAGCCATTTCAGGTCACCTCTTCTGATGTATAAAGGCTAGCAGAAAGGTTTTTTTGGGGCCCCTTACAGGACCTGCATTGTTTGGCAGGCACTACATGGTGCCATCGTTTTGTCTAGTTCTTTCTGCATCTTCTTTCTCTGAATATGTATTAAATTCATTAAAAATTGCAAATATTTGTGTAGCTAGGAATCTTTTATTTCTTTTGGATGTGGTCCCAAAAGAAAGTTAGAATTATTCATGTTCTCACTAATTGAGGATAGCATTTTTTCACAGCTGCGAGACTAGAGTGTTCTAACCATCATTGGCATAAATTACCTACACTATGGGGCTCTATACGAAGTCAGTCAGAAACTTTCCACCCGTCACAAACTCGGAATCGGGACCGACCGACTCGTGGTAGGTGGTTACGTCTGCCCGATTACGATGCGACCGTACACTCTGCGGTCGTATTCCCATTGTTTCCTATGGGAGCTTGTGTTCTGCCCAACTATTGGCCGTAACACAGGCCATTATGGGGAAATGAAGTGTGTGTGTAAAACACTGCCAGGTGCCCCCCAAAGTCAATTTCTAAAAGCCTTTTGGTGTTGGACAGGCCAAAGAGGAAACGCTGTTGGAAATTGACATCATAATCCCGAGGTCAGAAATGCTGTCCCTAGGGGTGTACGATGTGGTTCCGAATGACACATTCAAAACCTATTCAGAATGACCGCATGGTTTACCTTCTGACCTCACACATCATAATCGGTCGGGCGGATTGTAAACTGACCGAGTCAGTCAGAAGGGCTCTGACACAGTAAAGGAGAATCCGACTGTCGGGAGAAGACTTTCCATCCGACATCGTAATCGGCCCCATATGTGGTAGTTACTACAGGTGTAGGATGTTTAAAAAGCTTGCTTGCTGTGGACTTTACCTGAACATAGGTCCATGACTCTGGGAGACCACCTGTCAGCAGGTTTGTGCTAGACAGCTTGTTTGTGACATCCTGGATATTGTTTAAAACATTCAAGCATTTCTCCAAGCCAAATTCATCTTCATCCACCACCTTCCCAGAATTATCTAAGCCAGGTAGATACATAGGAACTCTTGAAGAGAACCTCGTTTGGAGTGAGCCCTCCCAATGCTCGTCTAGGCAAGTTATTAAGGGCTCTCTTAACTCCATACAGATTATGGTGCCAACTAAGATCTGAACATAGCACACTAGCTGTCTAGGTTATTTTAATCATGCCATAGGCATGTTCCTCACACCGTTCAACTCTGCTTCAAGTGGGTTGCTGAATTTTACACAAACTCCCAGAGCAGACATTGAATCCCTATAAGCCTTAGAGGTAAACACAGGACCATTATCTGAATGAAATGATGAACTGCCCTCATTGATACCAGGCACTGCAATTCATGTACTACTCATTTACTACTCCTGAAACGTGTGAATTTCTGTGTGGCTAAAAACATAGGAATCGAGACCATGTATCAATCACTACTAATATGTACTTATATTGCTTAGCTGAGTGATATAGACCGATGTGGTCCAAATAAATCACCCATAAATGGATATTTAAGGTCATAAGGGAAGCTGGTGAGGGTCTCTGGACAGTGGAGGTTTGATCTGTGAATATAAACTAGGCCACCAGTGGCAATGTTGTAGCATTGCTACAGTTGGGGTAAATACTGCACATGCAATAGCCAGCCCCCCGTGTGCCTTATTTTGTTAAATCTAATCTAGACAGACTATTAGGTATCATTCTGTCTCTCACCCCTGGTATCGTAACTACAGGAATGTTATCTGAATTAAGGGTGTATGATTATTTGGGAAGAAAACCTGCAGGTGGATTCCTATCTTGCGTAGTTGCATTCATAGATACTTGTTACGATCTTCATCTGAGGTCTAGTTAGTACTGCTACGTCTAAATTGCAGGCTGTGCCACTAGGAAAGCCACACTGTTCCCTTTGGTGCGAATAACATCACATTCATGGCCAAAATGTGCCTCAATTGGACCAAGGAAAGCTTTTCTGGTAAGACAGCTACCTTTTCCTAAAGCTATTTATTCCTTATAGGTTTTCCCTTTGAGTCCTTAAATCCATTCGGCAAATAAACATTGTAACCTTGCACACAGAAGACTGAATTAGACACAATGAGTTTGGGAACGGATGAGTTTACCGTTTTCTGATGCAAGTTTCAGGGCATGTAATTCTGCATGTTGTGCCGTACTGTCACATACGATTTTAGACTGGATGAGTTGTGGGATGAATTCACCATCTGTCACAACATCTTGTACTGCCACACAGGCTGTGTAGTATTTGTACTTTGTTCCTACTGCAGGCTGGGCAGAGCCATCTGTATAGAAGATGCTCTGATAAGAGTCGATGGATAATGTATCTGGAGTCAAAGCAACATCCTCTTCAGAAAAGCTTGTGTATGAAGAGAAGGATAATATTGAAACTTTTAATCTACTTCTCTCAATGAGGAGGTCCACTACACCCATCTCAGTTGTAGGGCGCGAGCAATAGAAATGCCTATGTTGCTGGTTCTAGTGCTAGTATGGGAGAAACACCAATATATATTTTCCCTGCAATAAATGACACTCCTTCAAAAAAGCTGTTTGTGCCGCTGTCAGCATTCTTTCAAACTTGTAAGCAATGGGAACAGTTTTCAAAAGCAGTGCTGCAAATCAGGGCTGCTTTTAAAATACCCTCAGCCTTGGAGCAGTGTATGCCTGCAGGTGAAAAAATGGCTGCAGGCCTCTAAGCTGCAAGGCCCTATTATGTAGTAGAGACTTAACGCTAGGTTTTATCCCCTAGCCCTATTATCTACTAGGGACTTATAGGGTAGATTATGCCAATTATAATTGTACTACAATGCATGTGCGTGTTTTTCACATAGCACTGACCCTGGTCCTGACAATCAGGGCTCAGGGCACAGTCAGCTAGAATTAATACCAGGCAGCACACAAAAAGTAGTGGTGAACAGGCCAAAGGGGTGATTTTCTAACATTCTCCTCCCAATCTAAAGGTGAGGGATCACTAACATGAACCCAGGTAACCCTCATCAGCTTAATGGAAAAAAGTGGAAATTCCATCCACATTGACATGGGCAATCTCAGGTCTGAGTTACACTGTGATGTACATTCCTTGTAGAGAAATGGACCACTTCAATAACTTTGGATTCTCTTCCCTCATCTGCATGAGCCATCTGAGAGATATGTGGTTCATTTCAAAAATGAAAGTGAGTACCAAACAGGTATGCTCTTACCTTTTTCACGGACCAAACTACAGCAAATGCTTCCCTCTCATTGGCACTTCATCTTTGTTCTCTGGGTTGAAGTTGCCTGTTAATAAAAGAACTGGCTGATCAAGGCCTTCTTCGTTTACCTGTGTCAACACTGCTCAAATCACTTGTTCTGAAGCATCTGTTTGAGCAACAAATTCCTTTGTGTAATCAGGGACCAGCAGCACTGTAGTTTAACACATAGCATATTTCAGAGTGTCAAAGGCCTTCTGGCACTCTGGGGTCCACATTACTTTCTTTGGCCTCTTCTTAGAAGTAAGTTCTGTCAGGGAGTCATAATGGTCCCATAATTCTAAACAAATCTTCTGTAATACCCAGTCAGACCAAGGAATGCCCTGATCTGTGTTGTTTTGGTTTTTAGCTTGAAGAGGCTGTACATGGCCTCCACCTACCAGGTGGCCCAGGTCCCCCCCCAGAATTTTGACCTATTTGGCACTTGCTGGCCTTATTAGTCAGACCTGCCTGCTGCATGGCCTGCAGCACTTCCATCAGGTTGTTTAATTGATCCTCCCAGGTGGAACTAAACATAGCTATATCATCCAGATAAGCTGCACTGAACTGACCCAACCCAAACAGGACCCAGTTCACCAGCCTTTGGAAGGTGGCATTGGCATTCTTTAACCCCTTCGATGCTCATGACGGAACGGTTCCGTCATGAGCATCGGTTGAGCTGTGCTCATGACGGAACCGTTCCGTCATGACCACGCCCGCGCTAGAACCCTTCAGCACCGCGGGGGAATCCGCGCAGCGCTGAAGGGGTTAAGCCAAATTACATTACTTTGAACTGGTAATGTCCCTCTGGTGTGATGAATGCTTACCTCTCCTTTGCTTCTTCAGTGAGGGCAATCTGCCAGTAGCCTGAAGTCAAATCAAATGTACTCAGATACTTAGCAGCCCCTAACCCATCAATGAGCTCATCAGCTCTAGGTATAGGATGAGCATCCGTTTTAGTGACTGCATTCAGTACTTTGTGGTCCACACAGAAACTTAACTCCTTTTTCCCCCTCGTGATTAGGTTTGGGCACCAGCACCCCTGGGCTGGCCCATGGACTGTTAGAGGGTTCAATTACCCCAAATTCCAGCATCTTAGGTACCTTAGCCTTTATGCTGTTTCTGGCATGGTCGGAAAACTTGACCAGTTTTTCTTTTTGACAGGTGGACTGTCACCAGTGTCAATGTAGTGCACACACCACTGAGTGACACATGGGGTCAAAAAGAGCAGACCAGCAAACTGCCCTCAACATCTGCTACAAATATCTATGCTGCTGAACTGTCAGTTATGGAGATAGTACAACTCCCTCCACTGGCCCATCTTGCACCTAGTTAGAGAGGAGGGTAGGCACTGGCTAAGTCTCAACCTCTACCCCTCATCTGTGACCAATAACATCTGCTGGTGATGGTAGGGTTTCAATCTGTTGACATTCAGGGACCTATGAGGGTTCCTGGGGGTGTTAAGCTCTACCAGATAGGGAACCTCACCTTCTTTGCAAGAATTGAATAGGGCCCGGCCACTTGTCATGGAGAGTCCTAGGAACTACAGGCTCCAATACCCACACCAATTGACCTGGAGCATACTCAGGCATTCCAGCCTTCTGATCATAATGGTGCTTCATAAGCTCCTGGCTCTCATCCAGCTTCCTGCTTGCCTTATACATGTACTCTGCCATGCGAGATCTCAGGCCTTGCACATAGTCAAGCACATTGCCCTTAGCTTCCTTGAGAAGTTTTGCAGAAGACTCTCTAACCACACTCAATACCCCCCAACACGATGCCCAAAGACTAACTTAAAGGGACTGAAACCAACCCCTTTTTGTGGGCCCTCCCTGTTAGCAAACAGTAGGCAGGGGAGGAGAATATCCCATTTCCTGCTGAGTTTGTCAGACAGCCCAATGATCATGTCTTTCAGGGTCTTGTTAAACCTCTCCAAAAGAGCATTCATCTGGGGGTAATATGGGGTGGTGAACTTGTAGGTAACACATTCATAACAGATCGCTTTTGGATAGCTGGACAGAAGGTTTGTGTCCCTATCTGAAACAGCCTCTGTTGAACTGCAGGTAAAGCAACTGCTCTGAGGGGTATTGCCTCAGGGTATCTTGTGGCATGATCCGCTACCACCAAGATATACGTATTCACTGATACAGCAGGTGGATCTAGAGGACCAACAATGCCCACCCCTGAAAGGGACCCCCAACTATTGGCAGTGGTATCAAGGGGAGTCTTCATCTTGACCCCATGCCTTGCCATAGCCTGACAAGTAACACAGGAGCTAGAGAGCTCCTTTACCTTCTCAG
Organism: Triturus cristatus; assembly: GCF_964204655.1. Taxonomy (NCBI): domain Eukaryota; kingdom Metazoa; phylum Chordata; class Amphibia; order Caudata; family Salamandridae; genus Triturus; species Triturus cristatus. The sequence continues at coordinate 1,809,572,994 of NC_140590.1, forward strand.
ACATTCAGGCCAGTACGAATGGTGCACCAACCGGTTCCAAGTTTTTGACTGCCCCATAATGTCCTGCAATGGGGATATCATGACTTAAAGTCAGAATGAACTCTCTGTATTTCTGTGGCACCACCACTATCATGGCAGGCCCTTCCTTAAGGTTTCCGGTCTCAGTATAGAGCAGTCCATCTTCTTTATGGCAAAACGCCTCAAGTTCTCACGGGTAGGACAGTCTCTGTCCCTGACAAAACTTCTCTCTTGATGACCCTCCGGCTCCTTTCAGTTCTGCCAAGTCTGACAGCTGTGGTAGGGAGTCCCTTACATAGATGCCAGATCCTTCCCCTCAAGGTCAGAGTCTTGCTGCACCTCTGGAGTTCTCTGGGCTTGCTCATTGCCCTTGTCGTGGGATGCTTGGCCCATTGTCCCAGGGTCCAAGCATACAGCCTTTCCCTTCTGCATAGTCTATGACCTAGTCACAGCAAATACCCACTCACGGAGCTTCAATATTCTCATATGGAGCCCTCTCTTTACCTCTGACCAGTCGGATGATTCAGGATCATTTTCCAATAAACACTGTATTTGGAGTGCTGGAGACACAGCTACCTTCATAAAGCCTGTCACACCTTCCCTTTCCAAATCTACCCTGGACATGGTACGAATCTTGATGCTTCTGTCTGCACAGAGTACACATATTTACAATGGGGAGTGTGTTACAATAGCTAAAAGTAACACAGCTTTCTGCATGAAGACTTCGTAAAGATGGTTCACATTTTTTAGATGATTGATCACACTGCTCTAAATCTGTTATCAGTGAAACATATAGTATGATAAAAGTGTAACATAACATAAATAAACTTTATCCATAATGATGCATTAAGGGAGATGTAGTCATTGACCATTAATACTGTTGAAGTATTTGTGGACTGCACTTAAGATTGACCCAAAATATAAAAAAACTGTTTTAGCTAAAATGTTACAGATTATAATATATTATGACAAACAACTGTTAAAGAATGTGACCAGAACCATACAAAGAGACTGACAACATGCATTATATTTAGTATAATGTAAATGCTGCAAAACATTTTCCAGAGTAGAACAAACATAAATAGAAACATACATAAGGGTGTGCAGATTACATTCTGAATAGGAAAAGGGTACTATAAGAATGAAGATACTAGATTGTGAATAAAAGTGCTTTCAACACATTAAAAAGTTATTATTCTTAAATTTAGGTCCAAATAGACCTTTAAAAAAGGGAAATATATTAAATGGAGCTGGATAATAATAATGAAAACACAGTTGATTGTACTTATCAGTCTCAGGTCCACCAGGGATTCTTGCAAATCCTTCAGTGTGCAGGAATCCATACACCTTCTCTTCCCTGGTCATGCGGTTCAGGAGCCTGGGTGAACCACTCTCATTCTGCTGGGCCCCTAGGTGGGCTTTTGAGGCCAGGGATCATACTCTCCCCAGAAAATCATTCCAGTACTTCCTCATTTCCTCATTTGAACACCTGTTGTTTAATACAGATTTGTTTGTGTGTAATTCTCTTCAACATTTGCCTTTTCTGGGTTCTTGGTCCGACCTTAATTATTTCATCCACCATGACTGTTATTTCTGTGTCTGAAAGTCTGGGTTCTTTTTTCCCAACATAATGCAGATAATACAATAACATTTCAAAATACCAAGAAAAGTCGTTGATAATTGAACAAAAATCGCAGCTAAAGGAAAAGGCAACAAAAACACCCTATGTCTGTTGAGAAATGAGAAAGGCAAAGGATCATAGTATAGAATGGGGTGTGTTTTATAGTGTGTTACTTTGCCCATTCATCTCAGGCATGTGACATATGCATCTGTCTTTAAGACACATGGACCCAGTATGCCGAAAATGGTACAAGACATATTAACTTCATCAGTGACCTTCTGCAAGGCTGCCAATCCAATGAACATATATAAATTTGGTGGGCGGTGCACCACCACTACAACGGAGATGAAGTATTCCACTACGGTACACAATTTTATGCAATAAATGGAGTAGAACTGCTGGTCGTATGGAAGTACATCTATTAAGGGTGACAGCTGTTCTTCCGTCCAATGTATAAATTGGATGGGAGAAGCTCTGTCAGCTCGACGGATGGATCGAAGACTCCATTGTGGAAGATAGCCATCAATCCTTAAGTCCAAAAGAAAAACATTCAATCGGGACAAGTTGTTTTAAGTAGCCGACCCACTCTCCATTGTGATTGACCATAATATGAGCCGAGGTGAATTGCATACAAGACGACAATTGTTAACGCATAATGCTTTTAGGCATTTCTTTTATTTAATAATTGTAAAATTCTTATTGCCACTTTGAATTCTTACGTTTTGGTGTCTGTTAGACATATCGGCCTTAGGGTGTTCTCCCCCAAACAAGTTGCCTTCATCCTCCTATTTTTTTAATTAATTTTTGCTGCTTTTTTTTTAAAAGTAGAAAACAAGTTTATTTAGACAGTTGTCCAGAAAACATTCTACAAACAGATTTAACTGTTAAAATCAATAAATGGACCACATCTTGACTGCCCGACAACCCCCTTCCCACTACAGTTCATCATTAAAACTCTGTTTAACAGACTGTAAAAACCAAGCAATGCTTACTTCCACATATAAATAGCGCATATCTGATAACAACTCCACAGCTTTCCTCCTAGGGACAGTATCATATTTATAAAACAGAGGTCTTAAAAACATAATGCTGCCATTAGTACTAACCAGCGCAAAAGTGCTTGTGCTCACTCCCTAAGACCTGGTTAAAATGGTTTACACCAGATCGGCATTTTTAATTCACTTAGAAGTCCATAGTTCTCAGAGGTCCAGCGATAGTCTTTCCATAGCCAATCCACCCAGCTCATAATATGGCAGTCAGACCACATAGCTCTCCCCTTTCGACCACCACCTTACAAACGGGGGTACAGAGGAACCAAAAGCTTGTAATAAGGCCATATTTTTTGAAAACATGCACATAATCAAAACTTAATTGGAAAGACTATCTAAAAAGCATTCTTTTTTGCAAATGTTCCAAAAATGTTAGCATTTTTGGTGACCCACGGTAAATAAGTGGTTCATTTTATTTAATTATCCTGCTTGCTCCTGATTCTAAAATCTTCTGTGCATCCTTCTATTCAAGGCATCTTTGAACGCTTTGTTTTTTAAGAGTGCAGATTGTGGGGTTGCAGAATGGGGCCATTCCAGTGCAGACCAAGCAGAACTATTTGCTCTCACTCACTGAGTACATGGAGACAAGTTTGAAGGAGACAAACATGATGACTCCATAAAATAAAATGACCACTATGAGGTGAGAGGCACAGGTGGAGAAGGCCTTGGATCTCTGAGTGTTACTCTTGATTTTCAGGATGGCTGAGATAATTTTGATGTAGGAAGTTATAATTAAAATCCATGAGAATATCACCACTATTGCATCAATGATAAAAGTAATTCTTTCAATGGTAATTGTACTGGCGCAGGAAAGTTTCAGCACGGCGATGACTTCACAGAAGAAATGGTCCATTTCACGAGTCTTACAGAATGACAATCTGGATATAAGAACAATATGAAGTACTAGTGCAAAGAAGGCAAGGATCCAGGCTTTGCTGGCCATTCGCAGACACACAGACTTATTCATGATCACTGTGTACTGCAAAGGTTTACAGATGGCTGCATAGCGATCAAAAGACATGATGGTCAGCAGAAACATTTCTATTGCAGGCATGGCTAAGAAAAAGTACACCTGCAGCAGGCATTGCAGAAAAGTGATGTTTCTTTTTGAAGGAAAGTAGCTGGCCAGCATTTGAGGAAAAGTGACAGAAGTTTAAGAGATGTTTTGAAAAGACAGGTTTTTAAAGATAAAATACATGGGAGTTTGGAGGTGTGAATCTGAGTAAATAAATGGAATAGCAGTAAGGTTACCTGAAATGCTTGAGGGAGGAAGATGGCGGAATGAGTCCGCTATGGTGGACACTGATCACTGACCTCCTCTCCTCTGACTTCACGGCTCCCCCTGGCTCCTACATCTGGGGGCTAAGGCATGGCACGGCATGAGAACACGGAGGTGTTCTGGAACCTAAAAACTGACTGCCCGGTTTCTTACCTGCTCGATGAATGGAGTGCTCTATAGAGGTGCTGGTGGTGCTGACGGCTCAGTAGTAGGCACCTGGCTGCAAGTCACTCGCAGATTCATCAATCTGGTGGCTTGGTCCCACGCTAGGCTGCTTTTTCACTCTATCTCGGCGACCATTCCTGAAGCGGTATTGCAAGCACGTGTGGCAGCCAGTGGAGGAAAACAGACACCGGTGGTATCTAGATCGACAATGGCTCCCCACGTAACACGACCCCTAAAGGGCTAGTGCGCACCGGGGATACTGGTTCAGCATCTGGCAGCAGTCCTTTTGCAGCTAAGATTGGTACAGGCAGGGACGAGGGCCAGGAAGCTAAAGTAGATTTAGATGGCTGTTCCCAGCTTGGGTGGCCAATCCTCTGGCTTCTACGGTCTGGCAGGGCTGGGGGCCTGCTCCGGTCCTGTGGATCAGTAAACTCCATCCCTGGGCTTGAGATGGCCGAAGCCCTAATTACAGCAGTGCAGGAGGGTTTGAAGGGAAAAGGCCATCCTCTGACTGGCACGCATACGGATATGGTGACATCGTCTTCTGTACTGCAGAGGAGTGGTTCTCTTGTAACAGCGCCTGAGGATTCCAATGGCACCGAAGACCTGGATGGAATCGTCAGAGATGGAGACACTGAGAGCCGTCTAATATAAGGTGCTCTAGAATGAAGTGATCATTGCCCCACTATGTTAGTTAGCACTCAAACCACTTTTGCAATACAATCAGCACATGAGCAGTCTTATCCACATCTCTGTCTTAATAGTGATAACAACAATACCAGCACTGGCATGCCCAATAAAGCAGACCTTAACCCTCAAGTTCACTCGTCTTCAGGCTGGGAAAGTCGAACGCTACCACCCTTACCCTTACCCAGCTATGACGGAGGGCCAGAGCCACTAGTCAGCTCTATGTTAGCTCACTCTATTCACATCCCCTTGGATGTATCGGGCAATGTCTTGTTGGGATCTGTGACGCAGCTAGCCAACCTTGCTGGTAGTGATGGCAAAATTGAGGAAGCTGCAATATTAGACATATCTGCAGCATGCATCCCAGTGGAGGAGAAGTGGAAAGGTTTGTGGTGGTGCTAAACTCCCTTTCACTACTACAGTGGGGTGACTCAAGGACTCTGCTCCAAGCAGCACAAAGGCTGACCCTGGTTTTAGTCCCCTACAAAAGTGGGTGGCATCAAAGGGAGAGGTAAAGGCCATCGTCTTAAGGCTCTCTAACATTGGCAATGTTGCTTCTAATGTTCAGGTGGGGCTGCATCAGCTGAGGGAAAGGACTTACATTTATCTTCTCCCTCTGGTATGGCTCCTATGGTGTGGCCTGTAGCCAACAATCACCATTGTAGCCCAGAGGGGAATAAGGGCAAACAGCCTGCTGTGATCAGGTCAGCACCTGCCCCCACAATATCAGCAGCAAGAAATAATCCCATGGTAGGGTCAGCAACCGGACACTCAGAGTCTTTTGAGGATGTGCCTTCCATGTTCACAATTTTGCTGGTGCTGTCTATCCAGAGGGCCAAGGCTCAGAAATATTACATTCAAGCAAAGGTAGACAGCCAAGACATTTAACAAGCTCTTACTGAAGTCACCAGATGTTACAGAACTGCAAGAACAGGTTGCAGTAGTCGAAGAAGCTAACGCTCACACCACAAGGGTTGCTAAAACGAGCAAAACCTAGGTGGCTTTCCTACAATCTAAGGTGGAGGGTTTTGAGGACCGCCAACAGTAGCATAATCTGCAAGTTTTCAGCATACCAGAGGGTAGAGGAGGCTCTGATCCATGGGTGTACATTGTCAATCTGTTCCAGCAAGCATTTCCTGGGACTCACAAGTTCAACGGGTGCACCATATACGCTTTAGTATCCCACAAGGAAATCAAGGCAACTCACTGCGACCACATTCAGTTTTGGTATTCTTGGGTAATTTCTTGCTACGTCAAGCAATCTACCCCAAAGCACGTCCTTCTACTTCTGTCAAACTAGACACTATTGCTATATTTGTGCACTTTGGATCTGTGTAAGTCCACAATGAACCGACATTGGGAGATACAGCAGTTAATTGACCCCTTCAAGTTGGTGTACTCACAAGTCTATCTGCAGGAGCCAGCACACTCAAAGGTTGTTAGAAATGGACGCTCGTACTTCTTTGACATTGACACCAGCCCAATGTGCCTTCAAGCAGACTTGAGCCTGGGCAGTGGAGGCAGGAAATGCTAAGCACTTCAAAGAGAATGTCTAGAAACGTATCGCACTTCAAAGAAGGCACAAAGTATAAACATAGGACTCTCAGACTCACTCTTCCATTCACTTTCAGGACATGTGGAAGGACTCTCAGAGGACTACCTGCTACTGTGGCCTGCTGTGTGCTTCAGAAGACTGCTTTGCCATGAATGGGAGGACTGCTCTGCTTCCTGAAACCTCCCATTAACCCTCAAAGGCCTGACCTGCTGCTTTAGTCAAGTTCCACTTTTTGGACAAGGAACTACCAGAGTGATTCCAAGGGCTAGTTGGCTGCCCTCCTGATCAGAGCCTCAGGGTCGGAAAAGTCTCCAACCATCTTGAATCTGCACATAGACCCAGTCTGAGTAAGTCCTGATGCTTCAAATGGTGCCCCTCTAGGTATGGACCATTTCAAATGCCACTAAAAGTGTACAAATAGCCAAAATACAAATCGTTAGCATTAGAAAGTTTTGACTAAAAGGTGGTCGGAAAATGGAGAGGAGTCTAGGGCAAACATGTATGTCAATCCACCCAAGGTCCATCACTGTCAACTCAACTTCGTGGCAGCTCCAGCTACGTTCTAATCCCCAGCAACAAATCCTGTTCAGTGACTCCTCTGAGAAGAGGTATCCAGCCTCATGAGATCTTGTTGGTTACAGCCTGCAGCTTTTTCTAGCTGTGTATTTCGACTTCCAAAAAAGAGTCCAAATGTAGAAATCGTTCCCACGACTACAAAGCCTACTCCTCTAACACTGCCTGCAGATGTGCCCTGCTGAACTTTTTCATTAAATTTCTTCTCTGTGTGGGGGTTAGTAAAGACTGAGCCCTATCCACTCTTTGCATCTGACCCGTGCTCCATTCCAGTCAGCTATAACTTTGGATCTAGTCTGTCTTGCAGAAACTAGATGTCCGCAGTTGGTGGTTTGATCCTTTAGGTGATAGATTTTACTTTAAAATTGTAAAATTCATAACTCTAGTTATATTTATTAAAAGCTTTTAACGTACTCTAATTTTCTAAATTGATGTTGGATTTTTCTTGTGTTGTGGTTTTACTTTATTGCGGTGTATGTGCTGCATCTATACTTAACACATTGCCTCAAAGTAAAGCCTGACTGCTTTTGTGCCAAGCCACCAGAGGGTTAAGCACAAGTTAATTTAGTGACTTTAGTGGTTCACCCTGACAGGGATTGTAACCGTTGCTTGAGCAGGGTTTACACCCCACTCAACGAACAACCCAATTTATCACAGTGTCATTTTATTAATTACATTTTTCTCTAGTTTTGTAAATTAGAGTAATTTTTTAGTGTGTTGTGTTTTTGGCTTTGTTTTTAACTGTTTATTTGTGTTCTAAATGCTGTACACATTTTCATTTATGTTAATCCTGTCTGCTCTATGCCATAGCTACAAGGGGTTGATTTCAGTTTTAAAGTACTGAAACCTTTTCTAAACCTAACAAGAATAGTGTCAATGTTACTTGTGGTAGACTAGCATCCACTGCAACTAATAATCTACTGATGTACTCTAATGTTCACAGTAAAAATACATATATATTTGCATCCAAATGAGGAGCAGATGTCCTCAATACCAATAATGACATTTTTGTTAAGTGCATCTAATGAATTGTAGGGAAATAATGTGTTCCAATCTGTTTTCACATAGAAAAAAGGATTATTAAAGAACTAAGGCTGACTAGAATCAATTCCAAGCATTAATCAAAATAATGAATATCATTCATGTCTGATGAAAGGATTTAAATTAGCAGTATTCAACGTGCACATCTAACATGGTGTTCTTCTCTTCTTACAAGCCAAGCTGCATCTGGCCCACAGAACAGACTAGACACTGGTCACTCCTCTGTAGATGTACGACCATCCCATGACATTTCAAAAGGCATGTCATAGCAAGTCAAGCATTCACCATGGTTTATGAAAATGCGCATAGTGACTCAACACATGGGTCCGCAATGATGCCCTGTTGCCATGATGAACTTCTTACCTCCCTCAGCTATTAATGGAGAAAATTATTACTGTGTAGGGTAAAGACATTTACTTCGGTGTGATAAATAACAGTTTAGCCCAGAAATATCTGCTTTGCAGTTGGTATGTGATGCTGAAATGTGCAGCACATGCCAGTTGTGTTGTTTCATGTGGTTTCTATTGGTTATATTAGGAATATACACACAAGGGTGTAGACTCAATTCAGAGCAATTTACAGAGCCTTAATATGAGAAAAAGCATTTATTTTAAATGAATGTGTAGAGTCAGCATTAGGTTGAGGGATACCCCCTGGATAAGCCCTACTAGAAGTAGGAAGGACATAACTATTTTCTAGGTCTTGTGGTATTAACAGCACATCTAGAGAACACAGCTATGTCACAGTGTTACACATGCTAAAACCCATTCTGACAACCACCTGACAGGGACTGGAACATGGCAAAACACAGAACACAATGCCATACTAATTTGTCTCACTGTATATCTGCTGCAATTTGTGTGGCTACCCTTTCAAATACAGCCCAGGTGTTATGTGGAAGGCAGACCAGGACTCAGTAAAAGGGACATACACATTTACATAATTTACCTGCACTTCTCATGTCAGGGCGAAAGAGTACACACATTCATGCAAGGACATCAAGACCAGGGATATGGCCTATTATTACATAGCAGATTACTTGTGCATGTGAACATAACTGCATTTGCTTGACATTTGATTTGATTTATTGTTTTTATGAACATGTGCCTTCATGCCTCCTCAAGTGAGCCTATGCTTTTAAAGCATGTCTTTGTTTTATTGCCAATTTGGAGGTTCTGCTAAGTGCCTGACTAAAGACCTCAAGATAACCCACCATAACTAAATGCAACAAAGAGGAAAGCAATACAAGAGAATACCCTTTAAATTCAAGCAAATCAAACAAGATGATTTGGACTCTAAGGAACTTCGCCATTGGAAAGCTTCCTCACTCGTAGATCAGCATAAACTTACAAACCACAAGAGGTGGTAAGAGTGGGCTCCAAAGTGTGTCCGTTTTCAGGGATCTGATACTGAACTTCTATCGGATAACTACAGACCAGTTGTTGTGCTTAAAGTCCACTCACTTGATAATCTTTATTAATTGTGTGAGTTTTGCATGGCGAAAAGCTTGCAAAGTTTAAAAAGTAAAGTTGCAATGTACACACTAAAAGCACACAGTTAAAATGTCTTCTCTTCTGCATTTGTTTGATTGGAAGTGCCCAAAGTCATTAAAAAAAAAAAGTACACTTTTACATGATTCTAAACATTATGTCACTTACTATTCTTTTTCATTATAGATGAGTAATGAAAATCAAACTTTATGGACAGAGTTTGTTCTTGTGGGTTTTTCTGATTTTCTGAAAATGCAAGTTCTCATCTTTATTGGATTTCTGCTCTTGTACCTTATGAGCATTTCAGGAAACCTTACTGTTATCGCAGTTATTTACTCAGATTCACACCTCCAAACTCCCATGTATTTTTTTCTTAAAAACCTGTCTTTTCTAGACATCTCTTACACTTCTGTCACTTTTCCTCAAATGCTGGCCAGCTACTTTCCTTCAACAAGAAACATCACTTTTCTGCAATGCCTGCTGCAGGTGTACTTTTTCTTAGCCATGCTTGCAATAGAAATGTTTCTGCTGACCATCATGTCTTTTGATCGCTATGCAGCCATCTGTAAACCTTTGCAGTACTCACTGATCATGAATAGGTCTGTGTGTCTGCGTATGGCCAGCGGAGCCTGGATCCTTGGCTTCTTTGCCCCAGTAGTTCATATTGTTCTTATATCCAGATTGTCCTTCTGTAAGACTCGTGACATTAACCATTTCTTCTGTGAAGTCATCGCCCTGCTGAAACTTTCCTGTACCAGCACTCTTACCATTGAAAAAATGACATTTATTATTGATGCAATAGTGGTGATATTCTCATGGATTTTAATTATAACTTCCTACATCAAAATTATCTCAGCCATCCTGAAAATCCAGACTAGCACTCAGAGATCCAAGGCCTTCTCCACCTGTGCCTCTCACCTCACAGTGGTCATTTTATTTTATGGAGTCATCATGTTTGTCTTCTTCAAACCTGTCTCCATGTACTCAGTGACTGAGAGCAAAAAGTTATTCTTGTTCTACACTGGAATGGCCCCATTCTGCAACCCCATAATCTACACTCTTAAAAACAAAGAGTTCAAAGATGCCTTGAAGAGAAGGATGCATAGAAGATTCTAGAATCAGGAGCAAGCAGGATAATTAAATACAATTAAGCATTTATTTACCCTGGGGTCACCTAGAATGCAATCATTTTTTGATGCATGTCAAAAAAAGGACGCTTTATAGATAGACTTTCAAATGCAGTTTGATTATGTACATGTTGTCAAGAAATAGGGCCTTATTACAAGCTTGGGGGTCCCCTGTACCCCCGTTTGGGCAGTGGTGGTCTGAAAGTGGAGAGCTCTGTGGTCTGACTGCTGTATTATGAGCTGGGTGGATTGGCTTTGGAAAGACTGTAGCTGGACCGCTTAGATAAGCAGCAGACCTCCAGGTTCATGATCAGGGAAAGGCAGCCACCAAAGGGTGGTATTGGTTACTGCACCACTGTGCGTGTGATGATTTGCGTGATCCATAAGTGGACTGTGGCTGCCCAATCACCTGCTTCAATGTGGTGGTGACAGAGGATTTGCGGAAGGTACTCACCTCTTTGTACTTCTTCCGGGCAGGGTCTGACGTGGATCCGTGTCTCCTGGTCCCCCTTCACAACAGGATTTTCACCGGAGGATTATGGACCGGAGTGTGGCAATATAGAGGTGATTCTTTTTTGTACCATATGCCCATTGCCAGGACTGCCCACATGTGGGCTGAACCCAGGTAGTGGGTATATGGGATTTTTCCATATATATCATACATATGTGTGCACCCGACACATATGCAGTTGAAATGCACACACAGGCATCGATATATTTGGAATAAGTACTCACCATCAACGCAAGATCCCAACATCCACACCGCCAGCCCCGTGGTCAACTCATAATACAGCAGTCTTTGGACTGCCAGCGCTTTGGGCTGCTGGTGGGGACAAATACAATTCTATGGTGGTCGGACCAACAAATTTGTAACAAGGCCCCTACTATCATCTGAGATGGCCTGATGTGTTACATATGGGTTTCTGAGAAGGAGATGTGTCTCTTATATTTTCTTGTGTATGTGTGTCTATAAGAGACTATTTGGTGCATCTACTTGTTAAATGTGTCACCTACAATGAACAGGGCCCATATCTGATTCTTTGGAATTTGTACTATCAACATGTGGAAAGAATGCATCATGGTTATTACAAAAAGTTGCACACATTGACAACCATGTAAGCAAACTTACACATGTTAAAGCCCTGCAGGGATATTACCTCTAACGTTCTCTTCTATGACAAATATAGTGAAAGTTATTGCTGCACATATGTTAACATTTCTGCACTTCATTGATAATTGATCTGACCTGGTGTTAATATCAATGGAAGTATAATACAAAAATGTCTTGATTCAGTGAGCTATAGTCAAACCTTTGCAAAGTACAGTTTCCCCCTTGCAAATGTAGTTTCTAAGCTTGCAGTTCCTGATGTATGATCAGGCCATCCAGAAAGGAGCAGGTGAGACCACTGGGTGCTGTAATTTTCTGCCCTCCCTACTTAACAAAGCAGTGGATTTAAAACTCAGTTGCGTATTGCCTCTCATAAACCATGTGGGCATGGTAATGGGGGCTTGCTGATGTCAGAAAGTTCTTGGTTTATACCCATGTCACCCCCAGAATAAGCATTGACATGTACAGTCCTTTGACTGACTGCCATGTCTAAAACTTAGGTCTGAATCCTCCACTCCTATGTTAAGAGTTGGAATAAAAGTCTGTATGCCACTAATCTTGTATTTCATGAGTGGTGGAGGAGGAAGTCAGCACTACACATATGGGACAGTTGGGGTCCATGTCTGCATTGCAGCATTGTATAATTTTGTGAGGCAACCCTAAACTAGGTCAAGACTGCCAATAGGGCACATGGACATGTACCACAAATAGATTCCTACAACAACAGCAAGGTGATGGATAAATTGCTGGAATTAATTTCAGCCACTGACAATCACTAAGGGAGTATCCCAGCCCATAATTTTTCACCCACCACACAATCTCAGTTTAGACCCAATCATATGCAAATTATTCTTGACCTTTCTTCAATAGGATATGTCCAGCCGAAACCTCCAGGCCAGGTCCTCCCAGAGTCAAAAAAAGCAAACCAATACAGGTTTTCCCCTGATTAGGGATCAATAGTCAGATACAGCTTGGTTCTAGTGGCACAGTGAGCACAAGACCCACATCTGGACATACTAATGGCATACTAATGGCATTTGTAAATTCCTCACATATTTTATTCTGGTGTGGTTTTTATCCCAGAGGAAGTTGAGCATTGGATGCTGTTACAGAGGGTAGAGCACCAGGAATGGATTGTATCCCAGCAGATGTTTTCTTGCAAGAAAAGACAATCTGGCGTCAGTATATCGTCATCCTGTCTAATGCCATTGCACATGGAGCAGCGGCCCCTCCCTCGTGGAAAGGGGCAGAGATAATACCTGTATACAAGTAAGGAGATAAGGCTGTTGCAGGTAACTATAGGCCCATCAGCCTTATTGACTCAATGCAGAGGGTCATGGGCCGATTAGTATTGAGTAAGGTACAGGCTTGGGTGGAGGAGCATAATATCCTGCCCCCTTTGCAGACAGGGTTTCGTCCCTCCAAGAGTACGATAGACCAAATATTCTGTTTTACAATAATATATTGGCGAACAGTGGTCTTAGGTGAAGGGATATTATATACTGTATTCGTTGATTTAAAGTCAGCTTTTGACTTAGTCCAGCGTTGTAAGCTATGGCAAGTTCTTCGGGAGATGTGGATGGCTCTAGAGCTGTTGACATTGATTGTCCGCTTACATGAGGATAATTTTGCCCGGGTTCGGTGGCAGTCACAGGGTGATGTGACAGAAACTTTTCCCGTTGAAAGAGGAGTATGCCAGGGATGCGTTCTGGCCCCTACTCTATTCTCGCTCTTCATCAATCTTTCTCAGACCCTCACTGATGCGCCGGTGCTGGCAGGTAATCGTATCCCTATCCTTATGTTTGCGAATGATACGTTAATCATCTCTAAAGCACCGAGTGGTCTCCAGAAGGCCCCCCTGCGGTTTGAGGAATTTTGCCTCATCCGTGGATTGGAAAGAAACCCTGTTAAGACTAAATTTATGTCCTTTAAAGAGCATAAATCTTTTAAAGGTAGAGTATACATGAATGAACTTCCCTTAGAACAGCTCAATGCCTTTTCTTACCTAGGTGTTACCCTTCAGAAGAACATGTGTTGGAAAAGGCAACTTGACCTGGTAGTCCTAAAGCATCAGCAGCAAACTGGGATTCTTTTAACCAAATTCAAATCCTCCTTTACCAAACCTATTAGCCCCGCATTAGACATTTATGGCATGAAGGTATTGAGCTCGGCCCTGTATGGAGCTGAGTTATGGGGGTTTGAAAATCTAAAGCACCTAACAATAGCAGAGAATGCATTCCTACGTAAAATACCTGGTGTCCCGCAAAGTACCCACATGAGACCCCTTTTCTTGGATTTGGGAAGGAAAACAGTAGCAAATATGGCCAAACTTCGTCCCCTACAATTTTGGCGTAGAATATGGTGCACTGAGGAATTAATACATTATGCTCAGGGCCTCACTGATGTTATCCAATCAGATCTCTACCATAAAATTAAGTGGCTTAAGGAGATCCGTTCTCTGTTAGTCAGATTGGATATGATCGCTTTATGGGATGAACCCTCTACGGCTGTTTTTCCTTCATAGAAGATCCTGAAGGAAAGGTATTGGGAAATGGTTTTCACATCAGCTTGCTGCACAGGACTTTCTTCCCATCTCACTGGACGTTTTTTAGACTATAAGTCTTGGCCTGCACTAGAGAAGTATTGGGATCTTATTGTGAAAACGTATGATCGTAAACTCTATTTCTAATTTGGAGTAGGTACTTTGCCAACAAAGTTATTTACCGCTAAGTGGGTTGGATCAACCAACGATAAGTGCCCTATGTGTATGGATCAACAAGAATCTGTATCCCATCTACTGTTCTTTTGCCCGCTATATATGGCTCCACGTCGGAAGTGGGTGAAGCCCATATGTAATGCTATGGGCATAAGAAGACATCTAGAGGCTTTACGAATATTAGGTACGATTCCTCTCTCCCCATAGCCATTGCGATGGCTAAATTTTTGAATTGGGCATGGTCCATCCGTTCACAGATCCTGCGTTTAGACAGATAGTGGCTAGTTTGGCAGATGCCATTGTAGTAATATATTTGCCCACATTTGGTATGAGTCTTGTGTGTGCAGAACATAATTATGCTGCTAAGAAATGAATTTACTATTTTTATTTTTGTAATGGCAATGATAAACATCTGTATGGAAATCATTGCTGTGCGTTAGTAATGAATTATTTTATTGTTATAATTTTAATTATATAACATGATAGTTGTTATGGGGATTCAATAACATTTTAACTATTTATATAAAAAGATTGAATATAGATGTTTTTAAAAATGAGTAGCTTATGGAATTAGTGGTGATTCTTTTTAAATGTTTGTGCTTTTATGACTTAATTGTCGAATAAAGCTTTATGAAAGAGAAATACAAATGCACTCACCATAAAGACCGCTAGTGACCTAACAGTCAAACATCAGTTCCACATCATCAAAAGGCTCATTATATTGCATTTGTAAAGTATTATCCGAAGGGCCAGAGTTTTGCAGATAGAGTACTCCATTACAAATGTGATGGACCCCTCATCTAGCATATTGTAATGGCCACAGCATATACAGCACTTGTAAAAATGCAGGCAGGATAGCTGTCACATTTGCTATGTAGAATGTCATCCGTAAAACTCTAACTCATTCTTAAAATCTTCCCTTGTCAAGGAGCAGCAGTGAAAAAGACCAGCAACCTTTCTTCCCCCATACTTTGGAAATGCAAGTAACTACATGCTTTATCTTTCAATGATTTGGCAAATGTACCAAAGGTGCATTCACTTTCTCTCAAAGAAAATTCTGCCATCAAAACATTAACAACAAGAACAACATTAGTTGAGGCTGTTGCCTATGTACATCATAGTAATCTGAATTTAGACAACATATCTATAACTTCTCTGATAAGTTACTACTCGCCACCAACTCAACACTGCAGCCTTCAAGCTCAAACCTGTTAATAACACAAACTGGAGTTGAAAGTTAACTTACTGCAATCCTTGGCCGCCTTTATCTCCAATATGGACAAAAAAAACTGTAACATTTCAAGAATATTGGACAACTTGATTTGGTCTCAGTCAGTATTTACCTGTGCATGTTTACCCATCATGTATAAACTCTTTTGCTACTTTTTAGTGAAAATTTCAAAACATTAAACTGTCACAATCCAAGGAGATTTACTGTAGAGATACAAGAGACTACAGCCACCACGTAGACTTGCAGACCTCAGATGCTCTGGAGATAGCGGAGAAAGCTGAGAGTATGTTAGGTAACACAATCAATCTAATAGGCACTGGTTACGAGCCCCTGTGAAAAAAGCCATATTCACAAATTTATCATAGAAAAGAAGAAACTGAAGATCAAAAAATGTTTATTAGAAATTCCACAATTAAAAATCAACTATTATCTGGTACAGGAGAGTGTGGCTGACAAGATGATGGGCAGCTGCTACACCTTTGAGCTCCTGGACCACCATTGGTATCCTGCAGCATCCTGGACTCAAAATAAGACTGACCAATAGCTGAATGCCACCAACGCCCATCCCCAAGCATGGAAGGACTGATTATATGGAGTGGTAGCTGAGCATGGGAGAACCTGCCATGAAGAAGACGACTGCAATTCTTAACTCCGTGAAGCGGTCCTAAGATGGAGCTGCGATGAACCAAAATAACTGCAGTTGAGATGAGAAGCCCAAAAGGGAAGAAGTGCTGGTGCAGCTTTGAAAGCCAACCCCACTGTGCAAGATCGAGGCAGGGAAGCTCAATGCTTGAGACAGGTGACTGCTGCAACCGCTGGAGCGCCACTCAAGCGTATGGAGGCCCCATTGGAGATCCACACTAGGGAGTTGCAGCAACCGCGGGACACATCAAAGGGACATTGACACACAAGGGGTCTTCTGGAGTCCCCAGACACCAGTGGCCATGCTTGACACCAACCTTGGTGTACACCAAGGCATTATAGGAAAGGACCGTGGTTACGGAAGGATCATGTGGTTGAGCTGGGTAGAAAAGGGCAGCCAGTGTGAGGAACTGTCTAGGGACACTGCCTTTTGAAGGGGAGGAGTGCCAGAGATGAACCAACTATGCATTCCCCATGTACCCGAGGCACTTGGGATTGGGGTCTATGCAGCTGCTGGAGCATCCCTTGAGTGAAGGATGACCATGGAAGAGCCACATATTGGGGCTCATGAGGAGAGCTCCAATGGCATGCGGGCGCTGCTAGAGTGGGCAGTAGCTCTTAGAGAATTGCATGGCAGGGCCACAAAAAAAGCTGCATCTGATGTGGAAACGGTTAGAAACATTCCAACTGGATTGCATGGGGGTCTGAGGCACCTACCACTGCTGTGGAATGGGATGGCCCCTTGGAAGGATTTGTCCCATGGGGAGGCAGAGTGAGAGGACCGGCTATTTCTGACTGAAGGGGGACCCAACAGGATGACTGATGGATGTTCATGGCATCTCCTCTGGAGACACACCCAGTACCGGGGCCCCTAAGGTCAGAGCAAACTGCCTGTGGGGACCATTCTGCCACAAGCTTCTGATCCTCCCTCTCAAGCTCACGATGGGCAAGCATAGAACAAACCGAACTGCGCAACAAATAAAGATGCACCAGTTTGTTGCCACCAGAACAAACCCGGTAGAGAACTGGAGGGCCACATAAGCGCCCAAATACTGGTGGCGATCAGAACATTGAATGCTCTGTGTGAGAAACAAAAATATACATTATCACTCAGAATGTTATCCTGCTACACGTGGATGTTCAAAAAGTGGTAGAATGATCCATGGGTACTGAGAGTAATGCAATATTAGTTCAAGGAGAAATCCAAACCCTCACTGTGATAGTGAGAAGGCTCACAGAACTCACTAGAAGGTTGGAAGAGAGGGGTGAGGATGCAGTGGGGTGGGGTGCCCACAACAATGCAACCTCTGCTTTGTGGGCCTCCCCGAGGAAGCGAAGGGGAGACTCCTGGACTGTTTCTGGAGTGATGGATAAAAACCTCCATTGAGCTTTCTGACATCTTTGTGGTGGAAAGAGCTCATAGAGCGGTGGCCCCAAAACCCCTGCCAGGCATACTGCTGTGAGCACTAATCGAAAAATTCCTTAGCTAGAGAGACTGAGATGCAATACTACATTCTATTCGACAAAACAGGGAACTGACTTTTGATAATCATGTCATTTGTATATTCCTGAATAAACACAAATAGTTCTCTGCCCCAGACAGTCCTACCCTGTGATCAAACAGAAATTTTAATCTATGACAATGCAGCACATGCTCCTTACACCTATGAAGTTAAAGGTCAACCATGGAAGGAAAGCATACTTCTATACCACACCAGAGGAGGCAAGGGACTAGATAGAAACCAGGAAGAAGATCTCCCCCAGCCTTGATCGACCGTGGAGTGATTCAGCAATGCAACATATTCGAACACCTGGATGACGCATGGACGGGAATCAGAAGGGTATTCAGTGGTAGCCTTGAGTGGTGGTCCATAGGGACAAACATTGGTCCTCCAAGGGCAATAGATGGAGCAAAAGGAAGCCAGAGCCTTAGAGGAGGTGGTCATTGCCACAACTAAAACTGAAAGAATGGAGGAACTACTGGCTGCCAAGCCAAACTCAACCAACATGAATAACCCTTGACGTTGAAGTCTGATCCTTTCCAGATTGAGCAGAATGTGGCAAACATGACTGTGAAATGGACAATCAGAATTTGTGGATTCCACTGTTCGACACCAATGAGGATTTTTATGCACTTGTGACCATGGACTATGGGCAGTGATGACAGACACTGCCGGTCAACCTCCCCTGCCCTCCTCCCTCTCCAGGGGAGTAGGGGCTAGTCTTATAACTGGGTACCCACAAGAGAAAATCAATGATCTGCAATGCCCACATTTGCAACTGGAACAATATTTGTACTCATACAGAGTTACCTAATGGCTTGTTTATATTGATAGTGGTTTAAGTGCACAAAATAGGGCATCTGGAGTGACACCACTCCTCAATTTTAGGCGCCTACACTTACAGGTGCTGGGTAGTTGACTATAACCCCTGTGAATTGCTTTACATAGCTAGAAGAGAGGTAAGCTATACAGTGCATCACACACTATGAGGTGGATAGGGGGATGGGATTTGGGATTACTATGAGTGGGAGGACACAGTTGGTGAATGCATGTCTTTACTTAAGTTGAGGAGTGAAGGAAGAAAATGTTCAGGTTGCTCAGCATCATCCTAGGTGTGGTAAGATTATGTTTGCAATAGGGGTGGGTGGAATTTGCATAGTTGCACTATGCAAGGCTCCGGGAAATGGGAAAAAATCTCCACAAGCATGCCGAGTTCCGCGAGCACACGGAATTGCTTGTTCCGCCTGTTCGCGATGCTTTTTTCCTGTTCACGAATGCTGTTTGCGCGATCGGGGAAAATAACACGCATTTTGAAAGCAAAAAGTTCCGCGAAGCAGAATCACTGACTTTTAGCAATCCAACGTTCACCGCAGAACACAAAATTACACAAATTCCTCAAATTCCACAAGCGGAACGGACTTTATCGCCTAGGACTAGTTTGCAATTAATATGATCACCTTGAATGTCTGGGGGATAAACACATTCAAATATACATAGGGTACAGTTGTTTCTGAGAGTACAGTGGGTCTAATTAACATTTCTCAAAAAAACTCAATTGTTAGATGGGGAGGAACAGACACTGGGGAGAAACTGGGGGGGCAATTATATTATGCAATCTTCTCTAAATATGCAAGAGGAGTTTTGATCTGGATCGTGCCGAATGTCCCAATCCAGATGCACTGCTTCAAAGCTGTTATAGCAGGCAGATTTTGTTGTTGTATGGCACTCTGGGTGGCTGTGAAATGGTGCTGCTAAACTTCTATGCCCCCAACATGGACAATAGAGACTTCTATATAAAAATCAGGGAGGATTTGCTCCCCTACTTGGATGTCAACCTCATATGAGTCAGTGATTTAATTGGATTTTGGTTGGCCAAGCAGTTCCGTCCCTCCCCCCCCCCCAAAAAAAAAGAGAACAAAACCCAACTTGACAGCCACACACAGGGACGCAGCAATGACAGGTATTACAAATGTGGATGTGTGGATGGTAACACATCCTGACAAAAGGGTATTGTCGTGCTACACCCAGGTCATAATGCAAACAGCAGGCTGGACCATTTTTTGCTTACTAAGACGATTGTGCACATGGAGGGCGGGGTGCCATACTTAGCAAGTTTTCTCTCAGACTAAGTACCACTCCTACTGGACTACACTGTGGAAAAGAAAGGACACTTGTCCCCCT
This sequence comes from Triturus cristatus, assembly GCF_964204655.1. Classification (NCBI taxonomy): domain Eukaryota; kingdom Metazoa; phylum Chordata; class Amphibia; order Caudata; family Salamandridae; genus Triturus; species Triturus cristatus. Next base: position 1,809,592,979 of record NC_140590.1, read on the forward strand.
TTGGCGAGAGACCCCTTATACCCTCTTAGAATATGTTTATAGATTAGAACTAGGTGAAGTGCTGACTGGTTATTTTGAAACTAACTGGATGACTCTGACTGATAGAGAAACAGATTGAGAAGTCCCTAACCTGGTTAAGTGGGGGGGATGCCTCACTAAGATATATCTGAATACATTACAGAGTTTCTAGGTAAAGGGGTATCAGCCCATGATTTTGAAATGGCCAATAATTAGAAATTTACAATCAAGAATTATACAAAATAGGGTGCGTACAGAACAATTTTAAGTATGAAATATATTAATATTACAACATACAGAAAAAATATACAAATAAAGAATCCAAAGATAAAACAGTGCTCAGTGATCACACACCAAGTGAAACATCTGCTTTTTTCTGTCAGACTAGGTGGCAAAAGAGTCTCTTCAAATCCCCTTGTTGTTGTTATTGTTTGTTAACGTAGTTGTTGTTGTTTGTAATGTTGTTAAATTGTTTTTTTTTAAATAAAACGTTTAAAGTTGCTACTGATTTCTTTCCTTAATAGCTTTTGAAGATTTTAATATTATTACAGTCTTGCAATGTTGACTTAAATTTGCAGCTCAATTTTCAAGAACTGTAACTGTGCTGCTTGAAGTATATGTATGTATAAGGCACTAAGGGCCTCATGTAGGTAGCCTAATACCGGTCGGTAATGGCCGATTTTCGGTAATTATACCGTTACCGACCGGTATTTAGGCTTTTGCTATGTAGGGGGATCATTTCTGTATTCAGTAATTTACCGAATCGGTAAAATTACCGAATCGGTAATTTTACCGATTCGGTAAATACCGAATACAGTAATGAGATGTAGGGGGAGTGTGTGGGTGTTGTCTGGAGTCGGTATTTACCACCAACTAATAGTTGGTGGTAAATTAAGAATGGATGTGTAAATGCATTTTAAAGCGCTTAGAAGTGTGCAATGTGGCAGACATACATGCCCTTAGGGCATGTATGTGTGCCACATGTGCACACATGCAGGAATCAGGGGTGCAACAGGGTGTCAATGTGACACCCTGCCACCCTTGATTGTGCTCCCCCCATTACCGAATCGGTAATTACCGATTTGGTAATGGTAACTGGCTCCCCATTGATTCCTATGGGCCACCAGTTACCATTACCGAATCGGTAATTACCGATTCTTAAATACCGACCCATTCCGATTCGGTAATTATTACCGACGGATTACCTACATAGCATTTACCACTTCATAAATACTGAATCGGTATGATTCGGTATTTATGAAGTGGTAAATGTTAGGCTACCTACATGAGGCCCTTAGAGAGATTAATGCTTTTCCCACCGTAGCATAAAGTATACAGATTTTTATACAAGAGAGAGGATCTGTACACAACTCTATGCCACTCCACTCTATGCTATTCCACTCTATGCCAGTTCACTGTACACCACTATACACCCCTATATTCTCTGCTAATCCACTCTACGGTACTGCACTCTGTGCCACGCCACTCGCTATTCCATTGTGTACCACTTGACTATATGACACTCAACACTACTCCACTCTATGCTATTCCATACTGCGACACTCCACTCCATGCTATTCTATTCTCAACCTCTTCACTTCATGGCTCTCCAATCTATGCCACTCCACTCAATGCCACTCCACTCTGTGGCACTTAAGGGGATGCTATTCTACTCTACCTTCACTCTGCATCCCTACACTCTGAGACGCTTCGCTCTACGCCACTCAGCTCTATGTTATTTGCAATCTTCTACTGTACACACTTGACACTATGCCACTGTACACCAATTACCTCTACTCTATTCCGCTCTACGCTGCTACACTCGATGACACTCCACTCTATTTCACTCTGTGCAGTTCCACTGTATGCTACTTCCCTCTATGCCACTCCATTGTATGCCACTACAGTGAACACTACTTCACTGTAGGATTTTACACTCTATACCACTCGATTTTAAGTCACACCACTCCACACCACTACACTCTACACCATTACACTCTACACTATACCACTTGACTGTACATCACTCTATGTCACTACACTCTATGCCACTCCATTCCACTCTATTCCATTCTACACCACTAAAATCTACGCTACTACACTCCATGCTATGCCACTTGATTGTATGATACTCTATGGAACTCTACTCTACGCTATTCCACTCTACCCCACTCCACTGTATGCTACTCCATTCTACACTGTTCCACTATACGCCACTCCACTTTATGCCACTTGACTTTCCACCACTCCAATGAGTGCCACTCCAGTCTAAGATAATCCACTCTATGGTGCTGCTCTCCAAACTACTTCACTCTACGCCACTGCATCATCTTTCAGTCCACTTTACGCCACTCCACTCTATGCTTTACCAGTCTATGCCAATCCATTCTACACTAGGCCTGAGTGATAAACTCCACTCCACCGGCAGAGTTTGTAGAGTTTTGCCACTCCACTCTTTTCTTGGAACATGGAATTCAGCATACAACTCTGCCAACAGGTAGGTGGAAATATCCCCACCCATAATTTATTGCATACATTTTGGGTTTGCATTTCATGTTGCGCACTCATGCCTCGTTAATTGAAGGCTTTGTGTGCTCAGCATATGGTATGACTCACTCAGTGTCATTAATTGAACATATAGTTGTGTGTTCAGCATTTCTTGTTCATCATTTATAACAGTCAATAAACGCGTGTTCTTCTCATCACAGTTTATTCTCAATCATGCCTCTACCACTGAACGCACTTGTGGGGCATATGTACGAGGAAGTGGCAGAGTGAGGCATTAGCCGTAGTGGCTTAACAGCTCACTCCACCACTTCTGAAACGCAAGGCTGCACCATATTTAAAAGGATAAGTTGCAGCAGTGTAGAACCAACGCAGCCACCCTTGCACCATAGTGCAAGGGTGTCTGTGTGCAGGGGAGGATAGTTTATGTGTAGGAAGGTGTCCCTTCCTTCACATAAATAATCTTAAAATGACATTTTGTCACTTTCATGCATGCTGCGTCATGCACACATGAAAGTCACAAAATGGAATTTTGTTTTACAGATTGTTTATGTACAGGAGGGGGGACCTTCCTCTACATAAACAATCCATGGCAGTTTGCTTTTTCCATGTGTGCTGCAAAAGGCAGCACGCAAGGAAAAAGCAAAAGCTAGAAGAAATAATGCATTTCTCCTTGTTAAGCCTGGTGTTTTTCTGATCTTAATTTTGGCGCTGCCTCCTATGTATGCTGCCCTTGTACATAGGGGGCAGTGTCAGAATCAATGGGTGTTGCAAGGAACACCCACTGCAACACCCACTGCCCATCCCTTTCATGCAAGGCGTAGTGTAAAAGGGGGCCTTATTTACAAGGCAGCATTAAGCCACTTTAAGCGGCTTAACACTGCCTTGAAAATAAGGCACAGGTCTATCGCCACCACAATGTCGCAAAAAGTGAGGTTGTGAAGGCGAAAGGTGCTTGTACGCCCCTGAGTGCTGAACCTGCAAGCTGTGCTTTGCGAAGCCAAGACAATCAACCCCCCTCACTCTGCAGATGCCCGCTCCCTCACAGCCACCTCACCTAGCTGACAGGACCTCTCCAACACCCTCCCCTCTTTTCCTCCCAAACCTCCTTCATCCCTATGACTCCACACATTCCTCCCCTCTCCTTCCACCCCACCACCTCGCTCCTTACCTATCTCCCCCCAATTTTGTCCTTAATTGCTATCCTTCTTGCAATGCCAACAAAGACAACTCTCTTTCCACCTTCTGGTGCACCAACGCTTGCTCTCATCCACCACCTTTCCCCACCTCTGAACCCTGTACCCCTACTCCCCTCCCGTTACCCCACCTCTCCCTGCCTTCCACCACCATGTGCACCCCCTCCTGTTTCCATCGAGCCAGCAAACATGCTGTGCTCTGCCTTACTCCCTCTGGAAAAGAAGCTAGGCTCTCTTATCAGCTCCATCTCCCAACTTGAAGCTACCATTTCAGTTTTAAGCTCCAAGATTTCCACTTTTCCATACACCTCAATTCCTTTGGAAAACACTCATCATCCCACAAGTTGCACCTCGCCCCCACACCCCATAATAGCCAAGCATAACCTGTCATCTGAAAACATCGCAATCTCACACAAGCCCTCAAACGCCACCCTTCTTCCACTTTCATCTCCAAGTACCCCTACTATCTACACTATTCCGACCATATCCTCTGTCAGAACCACTCATCCACCTAAACCCTCCCGAGCACTCTCGTATAAGTACAAAATCCCCTCATAGCCCAAAGGCCCCCGTCACCAAAACAGTCTCGACAGAGCTGCGCTGTATGCTCCACAACTGCAGATCTGCAATAAAACACAAACTTGAAATCTCCGATATCATCATCCTGCACAATATTGACATGCTCTTCCTCACAGAGACGTGGTTCACGATACCTCTCACTCTATGTTTGATCTCCTATTACCCACAGGCTATTCTATATTTAGAAATGACAGAATTGCCAATGTTGGGGGAGGTGTTGCAGTCATCTTTAGAAACTCCCTTCAACTTAAGGCTTGTCCTAACAGCTCTTTCTGCACTTTTGAATGCCTATCTCTTGAGCTTCAATTGCACCACCGCTCACCTCTCAGATTCCATGCTATTTACCACCCTCCTGATAGCAGCCCTTCGTTTATGAAGGAAGTCACTGACTTCATTAGCGACCAATACTCGCAAAGTGACAATCAGATCTTCGTGGGTGACTTCAATGTCCACTGGGTCTCGCCTCAAGACACCTCTGCGAATTTGCTGGCCACCTTCCTGTCTGTAAACGATCTTATCCAACACTGCACAGAAACAACACATTTTAAGGGCTCAATCCTGGACCTTGTTATTTCTAAAGCAGGCTTGCTGACTATCGCTACCCCTAATCATGTAGACTGGTCTGATCACCTCCTCTTCCCATTCTCTCTTCACCTATCACGCTCTATAACTCTCGGCCAACCAAAGAGGGCTACTTCCTGGTTCCGTGACACTAAAAATATTGACCTCAGTACCCTTTGTGATTGTGATTTGCTATCACTTCCAAGGCTAGACCCGAGCCCAGATGTTAACAAATTCACCTCCCAATGCCTCACAGTCCTTGCAGTCAAAATCAATAATGTCGCTCCTCTTCAAAGCAAAAAGAAAAGGCCTACTCCCTCAGCATCTTAGTTCAACAAATCCCTCAATGAAGAAAGGAAGTACCTAAGAGTCCTTGAGAAACAATAGAGACAAGCGCCCTCCACCCATAATTTGGCCACGCTTCATTCAGCAAGATCCAAGTACCACAAGCACATCTTCCTTGGAAACGTTTCTCACTTGAGATCCCTCCTCGACTCAGCTGTAAATAGACCCAACAAACTTTTCGACCTCATCGAGAACCCAAACTGCTCTCCCCCAACCTCCAAGTTGGAGGATTCTACTAAGAAAGCAGTGGAATTCGCTATATTCTTTGACGAAAAAGTGAAATCACTTGTAGATCAGGTCATTCATCATTCCCCTACAGAGGAGCGCAAATCCTTAACCATTTGGCAGAACTTTGACCCCATCTCTGAAGATGCCCTCCTCAAATGCATCCTCGAAACAAAGCCCTCCAACCATTCTCTTGACCCCATCCCTAGTGCCATTGCCATTGACTTCTATACCCATTCCCTTTCCTATTGGACCACTCTGGTCATCCTTTCCCTCTGTCAAGGTGGGTTCAGTGACTAAATATCGAGGGACATAATATAGAATGCCCAAAATATCGACTCCAAAATATAGAAGTACAGAATATAGAATCCCTATCTACAAACAGGTATAACAAAATATCGATTCCAAAATAAAGAATGTTAAAATATAGTTAGCTAAAATATTGAATTTTTTAAATGTATTAAAAATAATATAAAAGTAATTAAATATTAAAAACAATTAAATAAATCATACTTAATATAATATACAAAAGCTTAAAATGTAAAAATAATAAATGTAATGTAAAAAAAAGTAGAGACTTTGTTGGATAGTGAGAGCGTAAAAATTACTATTCCCACTCCTGTAAGTACAACAGTAGGGAAAACGTTGGATAGCGTCAGGGTAAAAAATACTATTCCCACTCCAGAGAGTACTACAAACAGGTAAGTACTAAAATATCGATTCCAAAATATAGAATGTTAAAATATAGTTAGCTAAAATATTGGATTTTTTAAATGCATTAAAAATAATATAAAAGTAATTAAATATTAAAAACAATTACATAAAACATACTTAATATAATATAAAAAAGCTTAAAATGTAAAAATAATAAATGTAACGTAAAAAAAAGTAGAGACTTTGTTGGATAGTGAGAGCGTAAAAATTAGTATTCCCACACCAGTGAGTGCAACAGTAGGGAAAACATTGGATAGCGGAGGGGTAAAAATTACTATTCCCACTCCAAAAAGTGCAACAGTAGGGAAAGCATTGGATAGCGGGAGGGTAAAAATTTCTATTCCCACTCCAGAGAGTGCAAAAATAGGGAACGCGTTGGATAGCGGGAAGGGAAAATTACTATTCCCACTCCAGTGAGTCCAACAGTAGGTAAAGCGTTGGATAGTGTAGGGGTAAAAATTACTATTCCAACTCCAGAGAGTGCAACAGTACGGAAAACGCTGGATAGCGGGAAGGGAACAATTACTATTCCCACTCCAGTGACTGCAACAGTAGGGAGAGCTTTGGATAGCGTGGGGTAAAAATTACTATTCCCACTCCAAAGAGTGCTGCAGTAGGGAAAGCGTTGGATACCGGGAGGGTAAAAATTACTATTCCCACTCCAGAGAGTGCAACAGTAGGGAAAGCGTTGGATAGCAGGAAGGGAAAAATTACAATTTCCACCCCAGTGAGTGCAACAGTAGGGAAAACGTTGGATAGAGTAGGGGTAAAAATTACTATTTCCGCTCCGAAGAGTGCAACAGTAGGGAAAGCGTTGGATAGCAGGAGGGTTAAAATTACTATTCCCACTCCAGAGAGTGCAACAGTAGGGAAAGCGTTGGATAGCGGGGGGGGGGTAAAAATTACTATTCCCACTCCAGAGAGTGCAACAGTAGGGAAAGCTTGGATAACGAGAAGGTAAAAATTACTATTCCCACTCCAGTGAGTGCAACTGTAGGGAAAGTGTTAAGTAGCAGGAGGGTAAAAATTACTATTCCCACTCCAGTAGGTGCAACAGTAGGGAAAGCGTTGGATAGCGGGAGGGTAAAAAATACTATTCCCACTCCTGAGAGTGCAACAGTAGGGAAAGTAATGATTTAATATTAAACTAAGATTAAATTAATTATTAATACCAATAAAAAGTTAATTACAAATAATTACCAATTAATAAAATGTAATTACCAATTAATAATTAATTATCAATGAATTATCAATACATATAAATACAAATGTATATTTACTTTATTACAATTAATTTACTTCCCACCCAATTCCCCTATAAACCCACAACCCAATCCCAATAATAACACATATAATTAACATTATTATCAATTAATAAATTATTAAAAATTAATTAGCAATTAAAACAAATTAATTATCAATTAATACAAATTAATTGACAATCAATAATTAATTATCAATTAATTATCAGTACACATAAATAAAAATTAATATTTACTTTATTACTATTAAATTACTTCCCACCCAATTCCCCTATAAACCCACAACCCGCTCCTAATAAAAAATACAATTAACATAATTATCAATTAATCAATTAATAAAAATTAATTACCAATGGAAAAAATGATTTACCAATTAATAACAATTAATTGCCAATTAATAATTAATTATCAATCAATTAATTATCAAAACATATAAATAAAAATAATATTTAATTTACTATAATTAAATTGCTTCCCACCCTATTCCCCTATAAACCCACAAAAATAATACATAATTTTAACACATATACTACCATACATAACACAAAAAAAAAATTGATATTATGGAAATCTATATTTTTAAATTCGATATTATGGAAATCGATATTTCATACCCCAATTTCGATATTCTGTCCTATCTATATTTTGGTAATTTGATATTCTGTCCTATCTATATTTTAGAGTCGATATTCTGTCCTGTCTATATTTTGGATTCTATATTTTTGTTGTTTACCGTGACGGCTCCCTTCCTGTTTCTTTCAAAACTGGGCAGGTCACCCCTCTGCTTAAAAAACCCACCGCTGATGTGAACGACCTCAACAACTACCGCCCCTTCACTAACCTACCTTTTCTTGAAAAAATCACAGAAAGATATCATATCAAGGACAATGATCTTCTTGACAATTCCCAGTCCGGCTTCATTCAAAACTGCAGCACTGAAACAGCCCTGCTGCAAGTGATTGATGACACGCTGTGGATACTCAATTCGGGGGAGTCTTGTCTTCTAATTCTCCTTGACCTTTCTGCAGCCTTTGACACTGTCAATCACAACACTCCCCTTAACACTCTTCAACAGAGAATGGGCATGGAGGGCACTGTGCTTAAATGGTTTGCCTCCTTCCTCTCTGATAGATCCCAAATGATCAAAATAGCGAACAGTCTTTCATCTCCTCTGGCGGTCGGTCAAGGTGTTCCTCAAGGTTATACCTGCACCCACATTGTTCAATCTCTATTTAGAAGCATTGGGAAATCTCCTTAGTAAATCCGTGATCCACTATCATCTCTATGAGGACGACAATCAAATCTACCTTAAGGTGGCCTCCACTCACGATCTCTCCACCCTAAGCTCTACTCTCGACTTCATTCAAAACTGGATGTTAACTCGTCAACTGATTCTGAATCCCTCCACAACTGAATTCTTCCTCCTTTCCTCCTCACTTTCCCCTCCCCGGTTCAATCTTGGATGGATCAGATGAATCTACTTAACAATAAACCCATCATTGTCGACAGCGCAAAATCCCTTGGTGTCATACTGGACAAAAAACTCAATCTACTCTCCCACCACGATTCCATTGCAAAGTCTGCTCGATACCAACTGCGCCTTCTTTGGGGGATTTGTCGCTTCTTCCCGGAGCAAGACCTTAAAACCCTGGTCCAATCGCTGGTTCTCTCCAGATTGGACTACTGCATTCTCTTCTTACTGGCCTCCCCAAATCCCACCTGTCCCCCCTTAAGTCTGTTCTCCATTCAGCAGCTCGTTTCATATATGGGGCCAAAAGAAGCGACCACATCACACCCATTTTATCCACCCTCCGTTGGATTCCCATCGAAGCAAGATCTATCTACAAGACTGTCTGTATCACCCACAAAGCCATGCACTCCTCCTCCCCTCACTACCTGGTGAACAAACTGAAACTCTCTGGAGGCTCCAGACCATCACGCAATACAGAAAATGTATTGCTTGAACCTTTCACTTTCAAGAAGGAAAGATCGATGGCCCAATCCTTTTCAGGCAACACGGTGAGAATCTGGAACACACTTCCGCCTCAGCTCCGGACCACCACCTCTTCCAGGCCTTCAAAACTGACCTCAAAGCTCTCCTCCCTCAAAGACACTTCCAAATTGAATTCACGCCCTCTATTATCTGAAGGAAGTCCTTTCATTATAGGAAATTCTGTTCTCCATGCCTATAGAAGTGCCTTCCCAGTGTGTTCTTGTGTTTGGAGTGTCTGCCATTTAATGCAGTATTATACCTCTACTTGTACTTTGTACTCTTTTGTAACATGCACACATGTCACCTTTCCTTTTGTAACGTATTGTTTGCTACATCTTGTATTTTATTTGCTTTAGATACATGCACAACTGCCACCATTGCCTCATGTAACGTAATGTTTGTTTTAGTCTTTTGAGTGTCTGCCATTTATTGCAGTATTTTACCTCTACTTGTACTTTGTACTCTTTTGTAACATTGTGGTAAATATTTCGTTACCGGTACTATTTTTTATGCGGTAAAGTCTATTAAGAACAACTCAGTAAAATGAGAGGCAGAATCCGTGGTATTAGAGGGTTTAAAAAGGCTTTATTCCTATACAAAGGAATACAATTCGAATTGTAGGCGTTCTATTCCATCACCACGAAAGTTCAGGAAGGAAGGGCATATATTATTGACAGGTAATCATTTTTATAGAAAAGGCATTACAGTGAAACAGATGCAGTAGGCGTATCAACTGATAAGACAAAATAGAATATGCATGCGTAACTAGAATAGGCGTAACTAGAAAACGTCATTATACATGATGTCACAAGTGGGTGGATCCATAAGAGAATCCTGCAATGTCAGCAGAAATATTTGGCAGAGATGCGTGCGCAGCCGCATGACGTGTGATTGACGTGCAACTAGAGGGAGAAAGGGACTTGACATTTAGCTCTACATGTGGAGACAGAAGTCTGGGGTTATGTCAACCTAATCCCAAATCATATCTAATATCCTATGTTTAAAGAACTGTGTTATCCAAAAAGAGAGGTCTCTTAGGATAGAATCTTATTCTATACTGACTATACTGACTGTTAGTGCGTGTACAAGCGTCTAAGTGTCTACACTAGATGCGAGGGGGTAGGAATATTCCATGGTAACAGGGCTATGAATTACTTGCATGAGGACAGCGAGGCCTGGCCCTTTGCACGGTAGCTGGAGGAATGTTTACCTAAACTGCTAGACAGGAATGCATCGGATGAGGGGCGGAGGAGATAATCTTGAAGGTGAAATACAGTTTTTGGCAGGCGACGGGCTGGATCAGGCACCGTTAGCCGCGCAGGGAGTAAGACAAAGTTCATGGTCACAGATGCAGGCTCAGACTGGAGCTTTCAGAGGCAGAAGGCAGGAAAAGGCTTGATGACAGAATTCGGGCCTACTCGCCTGAATCTGTAAAATGTGGAAAGTGAACCACATAAAGTCGGTGGCCTTTGATACTTAGGAAAGGAATATCTGACCCATTCATAGTGGATCTGAAAGAGGACATGTTGACGGTGGACGCACATATATTTGTGTCTTCAAAACTGGAGCAGGAGGGAACATACATGTACTTATAGCATGTACATGGAGCCGTTGGGGTCTACGATAGGGGACATAACTGATCACAAAATTCATATTTCCTCAACATGCACACATGTCACCTTTCCTTTTGTAACATATTGTTTGCTACCTCTTGTATTTTGTTTGCTTTTGATACATGCACAACTGCCACCATTGCCTCATGTAACGTAATGTTTGTTTTAGTCTTTTGAGTGTCTGCCATTTATTGCAGTATTTTACCTCTACTTGTACTTTGTATGCTTTTGTAACCTGCACACATGTCACTTTTTCCTTTTGCAACGTATCGTTTGCTACCTCTTGTATTTTGTTTGCTCTTGATACTTGCACAATTGTCACTATTGCCTCATGTAACGTAACGTTTGCTTTTGTAACATGCTCACTTGTAATTTTCTCCTCATGTATCATCACTGTTCCTATTGTGAAGCGCTCTGACACCTTCGGGTAAAGTCTGTGCTATATAGAAACGCATAAAATAAATAAATAAATAAATCGCACCAAGAACAGGTCATACGGATAGAATGCTTGACCAGGACAAAATCAGCGTCTGGACTGTAATGCGAGTGTACAAAAGACAGAACAGCTAATAAGACGTCGGTCGCACTACAGAATTAAATGGCATGTTGCTGCCACCCAATGGCACAGCATGGAACAGTAGTAAACTGCTGAGATTGACATTCAAAAACAATGAAAAAATAAAGCGATAATGCTTATCATTTCTGCATTGCACCCACGCAAAGAAGCAACCAACATGTGCTTCTCTTGAGCCCAGGGTGATCGACCGAGGTGGCCACAGTGATGCGCATTGGACTAAAGGGTGAAGTAAATCACAGGCGCACTATTGAATCACTCGAGACAGAACGTTTGAAATGTGACAAACCGAAAGCAAGAAAATCACACACGGAGAAATGGATGCACCGTGTTATTTTTTAAGACATTCTTCAGTTGGTGAGGCAGCTGAAAGAGTTGATGCGTTTCTTGGTGGGATCTGTATGAACTCCGAGCGGCGTTGGCTCGAATGATGGCAGAGCCGAATTATGGGGGATATTATCAAGACAGGCGATAACATCATCCTTCACATCTAACATGGGCTTCAATGGGAATTCCATAGAGCATATTATCAAGTCCATTAACGCCGTTTTAGAGGCAGTTTTCTGCCGCTAAAGCGGCGATAATGTTATCGCCTGGCTTGATAATATGTCCCATTATTTCTTTGGTTTTATCGTTGTTGTTTGCGTTGCTTCAAGCAGCGCCAGCTCAGAGGTATCGACTTTCTTCATACTGTGTATCTGGGTTGTTTTATTCCACACTCAGAAGCTGAAGAGGAATACCTTGTGTAAAAATGCCAAAAGGTATCGCCCCATGTGTGCTACACGCTCCAGGTGCAAGTGTTATTGCCCCAGACAGGGGCACTATTATGTGACAGAGGCCTGCGGCAGAGATCCATTCTCCTCGGCCTGCACAGATACACGGGTCCAGGATGCGCAACATTGGGGAGGGTAGGGCTCTGTTTTGTTGCAGAGGCCTGCCACCGGAGGCGCTCCCGAACCCGGCGCTCCCGGGCCTGCACGTGACTTGAAGTGGCAGATGGAGGGCTCTGTTGTGGTTCGCAGAGTCAGGGGTCTAGGCCCTAGAAGCCCATGGCCCTGCACAATCCTCTCGTGGGGAGTGAGCGATATTCTTACGTTGCTCTTGCGTTTGGGTAGCGCACAACCTGCCACTGGCATGGCATCGCAGCGCTGTTAGAGGTCCCAGGATGACTTTTCCAGCGAGTCAGAGGTTTCCACCTTGTGTGACCGTGGCCTGTTTCAGAGAGATGATTTGACCCGCACAAGGCTGTCTGTGTCCATAAGCACAATGACGTGGCGGAGACCTGCGTCATACGTCCGCTTTCGCCTCTAGGAGCCTCCCCGGGGCAGAGGGCACCATGGAGTGACCGGGGTTGTCTCCATTACTGCCCCTGGGTGTGCACACGGCTGTGTAGCAGCCTGCCCTGAAGTGGGCTGCGAGGTGAAATGTTGACGTCATCGGCAAAAAAATAGAACTTGGTGCCTATCACGATCCGGCAAAAACCGGGTACGAACCGTCGGACGGAGCATAATCTCCGCCCGACGCGTACCCGGTCGACAATTTTTACAAACAAGGAATTACGATTCGCACGGGTACACCATTACCGTACGATTCGTAAAAAAGCCCGACCGAACAAAAAACACCTACCAATGCGATCCGGGAAAGCGCCGACCTGACGTCGGTACGCTCGCAGCCAGCCATTCACGACCCAGGAATCACGATTCGCACCGACGTCACCCCGCACGGTGAATATTTTGCGGCAGCCAAAAACTGCCGGGAAATCAGGACGACGCGAACAAGGACCACCAGTACGCGACGGACAGACGACGACGCGAACAAGGAGGACCAGTACGCGACGGACAGACATGGACCCGAACCTACGAGTCATCCCTGCCCTCATAGCAGTACACCTCCTCTACAGGTTACGACGCAGACGCCGCAGAAGGTCAGAATAACTAAGGGAGGGGGGAAAGTGGGGTGGGGTGGGGGTGGCACGACCAGGGCAGGCCACAAAACAACCACATAAGTCACACACCACACATGGCCTGGACATACCTGACTCCCATGCCCTGGTCACCACGAGGGGGTGGGGGCGTGTCCTGATAAGCCAGCGACCGCCACAACGGAAGTCCGTCACCACGCGAACCGGCAACACAACCAGACAGGTACGGCCCGTACCCACGCCTGAAGAGCGTGGGTACGAGTCGGACCACGCCCACACACGTCACCCCAACAATGGCGGGACGGATCGCACCCACGTGGCAAAGGCCTGGGTACGGGCCGCACAAACATCACATAGCGTGGGGACGGATATGTACGGACCCTACCCCCACCCCGTATGCAAGCAGCGTACCCCCCATGCCAACAGTGTCAGTACGACCCGTACCCCCACCCGCGGACGTACGGAGCGTACCCCCACCCCAACAGTGTAAGTTCGACCCGTACCCTCACCCGCGTATGCATGGAGCGTACCCCCCATGCCAACAGTGTAAGTACGACTCGAACCCCCACCCACGAATGCAAGGAGCGTACCCCCCAGCCCAACAGTGTCAGTACGACCCGTACCCCCACCCGCGGATGTACGGAGCGTACCCCCACCCCAACAGTGTAAGTTCGACCCATACCCCCACCCGCAAATGCAAGGAGCGTACCCCCCAGCCCAACAGTGCAAGTACGACCCGTACCCCCACCCCGTATGCAAGGAGCGTACCCCCCAGCCCAACAGTGCAAGTACGACCCGTACCCCCACCCGCATATGCATGGAGCGTACCCCCACCCCAACAGTGTAAGTTCGACCCGTACCCTCACCCGCGTATGCATGCAGCGTACCCCCCATGCCAACAGTGTAAGTACGACTCGAACCCCCAACCGCGAATGCAAGGAGCGTACCCCCCAGCCCAACAGTGCAAGTACGACCCGTACCCCCACCCGCGTATGCAAGGAGCGTACCCCCCATGCCAACAGTGCAAGTACGACCCGTACCCCCACCCGCGTATGCATGGAGCGTACCCCCACCCCAACAGTGTAAGTTCGACCCGTACCCTCACCCGCGTATGCATGCAGCGTACCCCCCATGCCAACAGTGTAAGTATGACTCGAACCCCCAACCGCGAATGCAAGGAGCGTACCCCCCAGCCCAACAGTGCAAGTACGACCCGTACCCCCACCCGCGTATGCAAGGAGCGTACCCCCCATGCCAACAGTGTAAGTACGACTTGAACCCCCACCCACGAATGCAAGGAGCGTACCCCCCAGCCCAACAGTGTCAGTATGACCCGTACCCCCACCCGCGGACGTACAGAGCGTACCCCCACCCCAACAGTGTAAGTTTGACCCGTACCCCCACCCGCAAATGCAAGGAGCGTACCCCCCAGCCCAACAGTGTAAGTACGACCCGTACCCCCACCCGCAAATGCAAGGAGCGTACCCCCCATGCCAACAGTGTAAGTACGACTCGAACCCCCACCCACGAATGCAAGGAGCGTACCCCCCAGCCCAACAGTGTCAGTACGACCCGTACCCCCACCCGCGGACGTACGGAGCGTACCCCCACCCCAACAGCGTAAGTTCGACCCGTACCCCCACCCGCAAATGCAAGGAGCGTACCCCCCAGCCCAACAGTGTAAGTACGACCCGTACCCCCACCCGCGAATGCAAGGAGCGTACCCCCCATGCCAACAGTGTAAGTACGACCCGTACCCACACCCGCGGACGTACGGAGCGTACCCCCACCACACCAGTGTCAGTAGACTCGTACCCTCACCTCGAATGCATTGTGCGTACCCCCACCGTGTATGTGCCAAGCGCACATATCCTGAAATCGGAGGTGTGTGTGCAGAGTCCACCCAGCAGTGCCCTGAGACAGGAGGGGTGGGTGTGGAGTCCTCCCAGCAGTGCCCTGAGACAGGAGGGGTGGGTGCCTATCACTCCCAGCAGTGCCCTGAGACAGGAGGGGTGGGTGTTGAGTCCTCCCAGCAGTGCCCTGACACAGGAGGGGTGGGTGTGGAGTCCTCCCAGCAGTGCACTGAGACAGGAGGGGTGGGTGCAGAGTCCTCCCAGCAGTGCCCTGAGACAGGAGGGGTGGGTGTGGAGTCCTCCCAGCAGTGCCCTGAGACAGGAGGGGTGGGTGTGGAGTCCTCCCAGCAGTGCCCTGACACAGGAGGGGTGGGTGCAGAGTCCTCCCAGCAGTGCCCTGAGACAGGAGGGGTGGGTGCCTATCACTCCCAGCAGTGCCCTGAGACAGGAGGGGTGGGTGTGGAGTCCTCCCAGCAGTGCCCTGACACAGGAGGGGTGGGTGCAGAGTCCTCCCAGCAGTGCCCTGAGACAGGAGGGGTGGGTGTGGAGTCCTCCCAGCAGTGCCCTGACACAGGAGGGGTGGGTGTGGAGTCCTCCCAGCAGTGCCCTGACACAGGAGGGGTGGGTGCCTATCACTCCCAGCAGTGCCCTGACACAGGAGGGGTGGGTGCAGAGTCCTCCCAGCAGTGCCCTGAGACAGGAGGGGTGGGTGCCTATCACTCTCAGCAGTGCCCTGAGACAGGAGGGGTGGGTGTGGAGTCCTCCCAGCAGTGCCCTGACACAGGAGGGGTGGGTGCAGAGTCCTCCCAGCAGTGCCCTGAGACAGGAGGGGTGGGTGTGGAGTCCTCCCAGCAGTGCCCTGACACAGGAGGGGTGGGTGTGGAGTCCTCCCAGCAGTGCCCTGACACAGGAGGGGTGGGTGCCTATCACTCCCAGCAGTGCCCTGACACAGGAGGGGTGGGTGCAGAGTCCTCCCAGCAGTGCCCTGAGACAGGAGGGGTGGGTGCCTATCACTCCCAGCAGTGCCCTGAGACAGGAGGGGTGGGTGTGGAGTCCTCCCAGCAGTGCCCTGACACAGGAGGGGTGGGTGCAGAGTCCTCCCAGCAGTGCCCTGAGACAGGAGGGGTGGGTGTGGAGTCCTCCCAGCAGTGCCCTGACACAGGAGGGGTGGGTGTGGAGTCCTCCCAGCAGTGCCCTGAGACAGGAGGGGTGGGTGCAGAGTCCTCCCAGCAGTGCCCTGAGACAGGAGGGGTGTAACACATGTGTGTGAGGCCAGAATTATCCACATGCATACTGGCTACAAGGGAACATGTCCCCATGAACTCATGTCAACAGACTCCACACACAAGTACAGTGATCACCAAGGATGCCACGATTGTCGCAGGTGGAGACATGGCCCTGCATGCATGGCCAAAGTAGAAGGGCTCCGTCACACACACAGCTCATGTAGACACAGCTCTGCGCTAAACATTGGGAACACCCTGCAGGGAAGAAAGCTGGGTACACAGAGGAAGGAATACACCCTGGGACAAGTGCACCATGCAGTAACTGCTTACATGAACAAAGAAAGTTAGCCAACACCTTGTGATGGCACACAGATCACAGGGTCCCACCAATGAGCAGTACACTACTACATATCCCACACACCAAAACCCTTACACACCACCCAAAACCATGTAGCAGCCCCACCAACACCAATACCAGCATAGCAGTAGTGTGATAATGAAAACAAAATTAAGCTTTATTCAGCATGAGCACAATGTCCGTGGATCGCAGGCAGTTCAATCTTCACAAAGCCCATAGGGCAGTCAATGATTCTCAGCTGGATGGGGGACACAGTGGGATGCGTGTCCCCTACATTGCCTGCACAGTCAAATGGCATCGTCTTCCACACTGGTGAGGGCATCAGGGGGGGGGAAGCAACAGGCACCGCAGGGACATCAGGGCAAAGGGGCGGCGTTGTGGGTGCAGGGATGGAGGACTCCACCACAGGGGGTGGGTCAGTGCCAAAGGCGGAGGCCAGGATGGCACTACACACCTTTGCAAGGTCCTCCAGGGAGTCCCCTGCACCCGAAGGGACCTCAGGCCCCAAGGAGGGGGGGGGGTCAGAGGGATGGGTCGCAGCGCCACCGGGGGAGGGTGGAGACAGGGGGGGAGACGCAACCACCCTGACCGGGGACCTCCTTGACCGCTTGCGTGGTGGTGTAACTGTGGGGCTCAGGGACAGAGCGGCCATGAAGGAGTCCTTGGGGGAGATGTGGCCAGGAGAGCTGAGGGGAGGGGATTTGGAGGGAGTGGACTGGGTGGAATGCGGACTCCCACTATGGCTGCGTGTCACACGTTTGCCCCCCGACCCAGTGGGTGTGCCTACCTCACCCTGTGTGTGCGTGTCAGGAGGAGTGCGGTGGACCTTCCCTGCTGGTGTGGTGCCCGTGTCCGTTGATGTGGGTGCATGCCGACGTCTGGGTGTACGTGTGACAGGCATGGGAGTGGGAAGTGTGGATGGGGCAGGGGTAGGTGGGGGGAGGTCGCGCTGCAGGAGACCCACTGCTGCAGTCAGTGTGGAGTCGATGGACCTCAGCAAGTTGCGTTGGTCAGCCTGCGATGAATGAATGCCCTCCAAGAAAGCCTCGATGTTGGTGAGGGTTTTGCCGTGGGCATGGAGGACATTAAGGATCGCAGCCTGACCAACCTGCAGTTGCCGCTGGATGTCCACAGACTCTGCATTGGCGGCAGCAGTGGAGACAGGGGCAGGGGGTGCGGTGCCTGGCAGGAAGGAGACATGCTGTGACCGGGCACGCTGGGAAGGGACACGAGCAAGTGGGAGGCGGCTGGTGGAAACTGAGGGGGCGGTGCGAGGTGTTGTTCCGCTGTCAGCTGCTGGTGCAGCCTCCGCCCACTCGGAGACATCGTCCCCGGACCTGTCAGCTTCGTAGTCTGATGTGCCAGTCGACAGGTCCTCGGCCACACTCTCCTCCGCCTCTGTACCACTCGATGTGCCAGACCCGATGTCACGGCTGGCACTGGTGCTCGGTCCCTCCGCCTGGTCTGTGTCCATGTCTCCCTCTGTGTCCCCCGACGATGCTGTGGGCAGGGTGGAGAGACAGAAATTAATCAGACACCTGTACACATCTGTCACATGAGTCCAATCTACATAGGTAACATTGCATGGCCTGAAAAGGAAGATCCCTAACATCTACTGAACAGGGTACCGATGTAGGGCATGAAACACACAGTTGGTTGAGCCACCATGCCACTGAAATACCATGGAGAGCATGAGACAATAGCTAAACACAGGAAAAGGAGTCTGACATAGCACCCAGGCCCTGGGGACAATCCAGCACTGCATCTGCACCACACAGCGTTGGCGAAAATACCGATGACCAGGGACCATATCCATGAACTTGAGACACATGCTGCATAGGTAATGCTGAAAACATGCACAACATGACTCTGTCACTGCACATTGCGTGTGTGTCCAGACACATCACACACTGCCCAGACCCAGCAAGTGGTAATCAGTATTTAACACATAGGCATTGCCCGCCCCAACAAGACCCTACACGAGGCAAATTGTTGAGACACAGGTGGCACCAACAACATCTCATAGTCTGGGTGATACACACAGGGGCAGGCAAAAAGCAAGATTGGACGCCAAACAGCCAAGGTGCGCCTGTACAAATAATGAGGTACCAGTGCCCATCCTCAGATGAGTATAACAAGACACACAGGCACTGGCAACTGTGAGTATGAAGAAGGACAATCAGGTCAGGCTGCACAGTGGACACCTGTACAAAATAGCACGTCTATATACATGGTGACAGGGGACAATGGCACAGAGCACAACTTACGCTGTAGACACTGACAGTGGCCACGTTTATGATGACACATACACCACTGAGGAAAAGGTGCCCCAGGGGACAGTAGTGGGCACGCAACTACATGCTACTGAATGGTAATGACTGCAACACACGTCACCATCCCTGCACTATGTGTATCGCACACTCATGCACATCATGTCACAGGCCACTACATGGGACATGCGCGCTGTAAGGCATGACACATGAGAGACCAACTCCCATGTCTGGAGTCAGCATCAGTGTTGGACAGGCCACACGAAGGGCTTGCTCCCTCCCCGCTCGACAGGGCCCGAACCCCGGCCCACCGGGCATATCCCCGCCACAAGCACCTGTACTCCGCCTCCCGACGGACCCTCTGCCCTCGGACCCCTACTCATCACGGGGTCCAGCCCCACCGGCTTTCCCGGCCGGGTCAAGCCGCCATCTTGGGCCCTGCACCACGCGGCCGCATGGCCTCTCCTCGACCCTAACCCCGGGCCTGGCCGGCCCCGACATCCCGGCACCACCATCCACCCAGGAGGTGAGCGGACCACTTGGCAGGTCAATGGGAGAACGAAGTGTCAAGGGCTCTCCCCCGCCAGGTGCCGATCGCCCCCAGCTCCCCCAGGCACTGGCTCCACCCCCTGCTGGGTGTCTGGACACCGTCATCCCGGACCCTCCGACCTCCAAGTGCGAGGGTCCGGACATCAAAGGGCACCAGCCCTATAACTGAGGCAGCTCCGGAGCAGGAAGGCAGTTGTATCCTGGAGTCGAGAGACACCGAGTGAACTCAACCCTGACGGTCTACTGGCGCTGCCGTAGCCCGCTCTTGTGAATCATCGTACTGCCTGCTGGCGCTGCCGCGGCCTTCTGCAACCTTCATCTTCCTGGGACCTGCTGGCGCTGCCGCGGCCCGTTGTAACGACCATCCTCACCGGGACCTGCTGGCGCTGCCGCGGCCTTCTGCAACAGTCATCTTCCTGGGACCTGCTGGCGCTGCCGCGGCCCGTTGTAACGACCATCCTCACTGGGACCTGCTGGCGCTGCCGCGGACCGTATATCTTCCGGGGACCTGCTGGCGCTGCCGCGGCCCGTTGTATCGACCATCCACACCGGGACCTGCTGGCGCTGCCGCGGCCCATACCACCTAACCACCAAGCTCGAGGATTGTGAGCTCATCATCATCTCATCCGAACTACCTGATTGGTAAATAGACTGTCCCGCTACCCCCTTCCCTACCTTGCGAGACTCTAATCGAGGGGACCCCTGAGTCCAGACCTCCTTGTACCATTTAACCGTACCTTAAATAAGTGCTTATAAAGAACACTGAACCTTATCCATGTGTGATATCTGTCTGTGGGGGGGAAGTTACTTGTCTGTACGATCGCTGGAGACGGCTCTCCCCGGAGACCTCTCCTCCTGACCCCGGCCGACCCTCCCGGTCCATCTACCTTTTCTAACATTGGTGGCCAGCGGCGCGATCCGAATCAACGCGTAATCGTACAGAGAGTAGCTCACCCCACGACAAAGCACGATGTCGACCAAAGATAGCAGCTCCACCGAGAAGTTCCAAATGGAGAAATTAGAAGAATACAACCACCGCGAACTGAGACAATTTTGCATAGAACTTGGCATTGCTACCACCGGCCTGAGTACCAAGGATGATCTAAAGCGCGCTCTTGAGTCATGGACAGAAACTGGGGTCGCAGGACCCTCCGACCAAAGCAGCGTCACACCAGACCAAAACAGCATCACACCAGAGGGGAACGCCACGGCTCCCGAGGAGCGGGGAACGGGCCTCTCACAGGAGGAGATACGAGAAAGAGACAGAGTCAGATTACACGAATTAGAGATGGCACGACTCAAGATGGATGGGGAACTTAAGTTAGCTGAACAGAAAATCAACCTCGAGCATATGCGGATTCGAGAGGAACGAGAAGAAAAGCAGAGACAAAGAGAGCTGGAAGAGAAAAAAATAACGCTCGAGCACGAGCGCCGACTGGCGGAAATAGAACTGCGCAAACAGAACAAGGAACTGGGGGTGCCTGAGCGACCACACACCCCGGGGCCTATTGAGAAAAAAGTTCACATCCCCAAGGATGTGGTCCGCGAGTATGTCCGAGAAGACGACATACAACAGTGGTTTAAAGCCTATGAGATCGCAATGACCTCCCACCGGATCGACCGGAGTGATTGGGGAGCCGGACTTTGGGGGAGATTCATCAACGAGGGTCGCGATGCCCTGCTGCAGCTCCCCGATCACCAAATGTCGTCCTACGACCACATGAAGGCTGCCCTCCTCACCCGCTACGGCCTCACGCCCGAGATGTACCGCCAGAGGTTCAGGGATTGCACCCGGATCCCAGGTACAACTTGGGTGGAATACGTGAACTATTTCAGCCGGGCCTTCGAGGGTTGGATCAAGGGAAATCAGGTCACCACCTACGAACAACTCTTCAACCTTATGGTATGGGAGCACCTGTCAAACAACTGTTTCGTCGAGCTCAGGCAGCACCTACTCGACAGTAAGCTGACTGACCCCCGGCAGCTCGCCGCCGAAGCTGACCGGTGGGAAAGCACCCGAGTGGGCCGGAAAGGGCCACCCGACCAGAACAGAAGCAACCAAGGCCAGCACCGTCCTCGGGGAGGAGGAGGGGGCCAGGGGCGAGGGAGAGACGCCTTGCCAGCAACACCCGTGGCCAGCACCCCCCCTCCGGCCGGCCGGGGCAACCCCCCGTTGCGGCCTGGGTACCGAGCCAACGTCACGTGCCACCGGTGCCAGCGACTAGGCCACTACGCCAACGATCCGAACTGCCCGCTAAACCAACCACCCAAGCCCCGCCAGGTAGCTGCCGCTGCCCTGGGGGAAGAGCCATCATCGGAGTGACCCGAGGAGTATGAGCCGGACCAGCAAGGGTGGGAACCGGCCGCCATGGTCCTGGCATGCTTAGGGGGAAGGGACCTGGTTCCGCGGGCTCCCCTACCAGCCAACACCAGAAAATACGGTCAGTGGGTGACCATTAATGGACAGAGAGCCGAGGCCTTGCGGGACACCGGCGCCAGCGTGACGGCCGTCCGCTGTCACCTGGTGAAGCCCGAGCAGATCCTGCCGAACATTCTCTGCCCCGTCCGCTCGGCAGATAACTCTGAGAGCATGTGTAAGATGGCCTGCGTCCCGTTTGAATGGGGAGGGGTCTCCGGCCTACTGAAGGTGACGGTCCGGGACGATGCCCCCGTGGACTGCCTCCTGGGGAATGACCTCGAGAGTTCCCCGTGGGCCACCGTCGAGAGAAGAGAGCACTTGGGGATGCTGGGCCTCCCGGACTGGGCCTGCATAACCACACGATCCATGGCCGCCCGTGCCGCCCCCCGATCAGAAGAAACCGAATGGCCAGCACCTCCGCCCCCGGTTGCCCCCGTAGAGGACAACGGCGAGTCCGACCTCCCGGACCCGACTACCGAAGAAGACGCGCAACACCAGGACCTTCCGGATCTGGCTCAGTGGCGGCAAGAAGGGGGGCCCACCCAAGAACAGTTCCGCCAGGAACAAAAGACCTGTCCCTCCCTCGAGGGACTCCGCCAACAAGCCAGCGCCCAAACCGCCGGGGACACCACCGGAACCCACTGGGTCTACTGGGATAACGACCTGCTCTACAGCGAGCAAAGAATCGCCGAGCTGGGGGCCGGTCGAGTTCTGGTGGTACCTCTCCGCTTCAGAGACTTTCTGCTCAACTTAGCCCACGATGTCCCCCTGGCTGGACACCTGGGCCAGGACAAAACGTACAGTCGCCTGGTGACCCATTTTTTTGGGCCGAAAATGAGGAAGGACGTCCTGAACCACTGCCGATCGTGCCCCACATGCCAAGCCAGCGGGAAGAGTGGCCGGAAGCTGAAGGCCCCTCTACAACCCTTCCCGGTGGTCACCACCCCGTTCGAGCGGGTGGGGATAGACATTGTGGGACCTCTGGACCCCCGCACGGCACAAGGACACAGGTTCATCTTGGTACTAGTGGACCATGCCACCCGCTACCCCGAGGCGGTGCCCCTACGGACAGTGACCGCCCCAGTGGTTGGCCGGGCCCTGATGGGGATCTTCTCCCGGGTAGGCTTCCCCCGAGAAGTCGTCAGCGACCGAGGCACGAATTTCATATCAAAATACATGAAGTCCCTCTGGCAACAATGCGGGGTCACCTACAGATTTACGACCCCCTATCACCCCCAAGGGAACGGACTAGTGGAGCGCTTTAACCGCACTCTCAAAGGGATGATTGGGGGATTGGAAGAACCTCTCCGTCGCCAGTGGGATGTACTGCTCCCGTGCCTCCTCTTCGCCTACCGGGAAGTTCCCCAGAAGTCCCTCGGTTTTAGCCCCTTTGAACTCCTATACGGACACCCTGTGCGAGGGCCCCTCAGCCTAGTCAAGGAAGGTTGGGAGATGGCCCCCCTAACGACCCCTCCAGACGTCTTCAAATACATCCTGGCCTTACGAAACCAGACCCGGCGCTTCAGGTAGATGGCCAAGGCGAACCTCGAGGCCAGCCAGGAGGACATGAAGAGGTGGTATGATCACAATGCCTCCTCCGTTGAATTCGAGCCTGGGCAGCAAGTATGGGTGATGTCCCCACCGAACCATGTGCCCTGCAAGATAAGTGGACGGGGCCCTTCAAAGTGGTCGAGCGCAAAAGCCCCGTCACTTACCTCATCGACATGGGGTCCTCCCGGAACCCCCTTCGGGTCCTCCACACCAACCGGCTCAAACCGCACTTTGTGCGCTCCGAACTAAGCCTCTTGATGGCTACCGACAGTGGCACAGAAGAAGACTCCGAGCCCCTCCCGGACCTCCTGAGGACTCAGGAGAAGGACGGCTCCGTGGACGGGGTCCGGCTCTCTGACGCCCTCACTTCGGAGCAACGCCAGGACTGCCGGAACCTCCTGCTGCAGTTCGCTGCCCTGTTCTCCCTCACCCCCGGGGTCACCCCCTGGTGTTTGCACGACGTAGACACCGGGGACAGTACCCCTGTCCGGCACCAGGCCTACCGCGTACCAGATCGGGTACGGGCCTGCATACAGGAGGAAGTGGCCAAGATGCTCACGATCGGGGTCATCGAGCCCTCGGACAGTCCCTGGGCCAGTCCGGTCGTATTAGTTCCCAAGGCCGCTGCCCCCGGCTCCGCCCCTGAACTGAGATTCTGCGTCGACTACCGGGGCTTGAACGCTGTCACCCTGACCGACGCTCATCCCATCCCCCGAGCAGACGAGCTGATCGACCGGCTGGGGGCCGCCCGCTACCTTAGTATCTTCGACCTAACGGCGGGCTACTGGCAGATCGGCCTCACACCCAGGGCTCAGGAACGGTCAGCCTTCTCTACCCCCGATGGCCACTATCAATTTAAGGTCATGCCCTTTGGCATGAAGAATGCCCCCGCCACGTTCCAACGCCTTGTGAACCAGGTCTTGGCAGGGCTTGAAGAATTCAGCGCTGCCTACCTGGACGATATCGCTGTATACAGCCGCCACTGGTCCGACCACCTCCGTCACCTCCAAGAGGTCCTACAAGCCCTCCAGCGGGCCGGCCTCACCATTAAGGCCGGCAAGTGCCAGATTGGCCAAGGGTCTGTGACCTACCTTGGGCACCAAGTGGGGAGCGGGCTGGTGGCCCCACTACAACTTAAGATTGCTGCCATCCAGTCCTGGCAGCCCCCCGTCACCCAGACCGAGGTCCGAGCCTTCTTGGGGCTCACCGGCTACTACCGGCGGTTCGTGAAGGACTACGGCAGCATCGTGGGGCCCCTCACGGGTCTCACGTCCAAGAACCAGCCGAAGCGGGTCAACTGGACTCCTGATTGTCAAGCGGCCTTCGAGGAGCTGAAGGCCGCCCTGTGCACCGCCCCGGTGCTCCAGGCCCCCGATTACAGTCGGGAATTTGTGGTGCAGACCGACGCCTCCGACCACGGCATCGGGGCCGTCCTCTCTCAGTTGAACCCCGAAGGTCATGACCAGCCGGTGGCCTTCATCAGCCGCCGTCTCCTGGCCCGAGAACAGCGTTGGAGCACCATCGAGAGGGAGGCATTTGCAGTAGTGTGGGCCCTCAAAAAGCTCCGGCCCTATCTCTTCGGTACCCACTTCCGGGTACAAACAGACCATCGACCCCTGCAATGGCTGATGCAGATGAGGGGGGAGAACCCAAAACTCTTGCGCTGGTCCATTTCCCTGCAGGGGATGGACTTCACCGTGGAGCACCGACCAGGCCAAGACCACGCCAACGCAGATGGCCTGTCCCGCTTTTTCCGCCTCGACGAAGAGAGTCCCCAAGGAGATGGGTGACTCTCCCCGCCTTCAGCTGGGGGGGACGCATGTTGGACAGGCCACACGAAGGGCTTGCTCCCTCCCCGCTCGACAGGGCCCGAACCCCGGCCCACCGGGCATATCCCCGCCACAAGCACCTGTACTCCGCCTCCCGACGGACCCTCTGCCCTCGGACCCCTACTCATCACGGGGTCCAGCCCCACCGGCTTTCCCGGCCGGGTCAAGCCGCCATCTTGGGCCCTGCACCACGCGGCCGCATGGCCTCTCCTCGACCGTAACCCCGGGCCTGGCCGGCCCCGACATCCCGGCACCACCATCCACCCAGGAGGTGAGCGGACCACTTGGCAGGTCAATGGGAGAACGAAGTGTCAAGGGCTCTCCCCCGCCAGGTGCCGATCGCCCCCAGCTCCCCCAGGCACTGGCTCCACCCCCTGCTGGGTGTCTGGACACCGTCATCCCGGACCCTCCGACCTCCAAGTGCGAGGGTCCGGACATCAAAGGGCACCAGCCCTATAACTGAGGCAGCTCCGGAGCAGGAAGGCAGTTGTATCCTGGAGTCGAGAGACACCGAGTGAACTCAACCCTGACGGTCTACTGGCGCTGCCGTAGCCCGCTCTTGTGAATCATCGTACTGCCTGCTGGCGCTGCCGCGGCCTTCTGCAACCTTCATCTTCCTGGGACCTGCTGGCGCTGCCGCGGCCCGTTGTAACGACCATCCTCACCGGGACCTGCTGGCGCTGCCGCGGCCTTCTGCAACAGTCATCTTCCTGGGACCTGCTGGCGCTGCCGCGGCCCGTTGTAACGACCATCCTCACTGGGACCTGCTGGCGCTGCCGCGGACCGTATATCTTCCGGGGACCTGCTGGCGCTGCCGCGGCCCGTTGTATCGACCATCCACACCGGGACCTGCTGGCGCTGCCGCGGCCCATACCACCTAACCACCAAGCTCGAGGATTGTGAGCTCATCATCATCTCATCCGAACTACCTGATTGGTAAATAGACTGTCCCGCTACCCCCTTCCCTACCTTGCGAGACTCTAATCAAGGGGACCCCTGAGTCCAGACCTCCTTGTACCATTTAACCGTACCTTAAATAAGTGCTTATAAAGAACACTGAACCTTATCCGTGTGTGATATCTGTCTGTGGGGGGGAAGTTACTTGTCTGTACGATCGCTGGAGACGGCTCTCCCCGGAGACCTCTCCTCCTGACCCCGGCCGACCCTCCCGGTCCATCTACCTTTTCTAACAATCAGTGCCAACTGACATGGAACCCACATGCTGTGAACTTGACAGTGCACAGGCAATGTCCCACAACCTGTTACACACCACCCCCACACATGATGCTACAGACATTGTTCCCGTGGACAAAGCGCCAGCCTACATTACCCTGTGAAGGAGTGACTACACACAGACCAGGGAACACATTGCAAGGAGGGGAAGGGTGGCAGGGGCACAGCGCTATACTGGGGCAAACAGGATCTGCACAGCACCTTTAAACCCTGCCAGTGAATTCATGCTACTGTGCCCTTACAAATGCCGGTGACACACAACAAACACACATGTACCCACCCCCTTCCGGCTGCTGCATCGCCTGTAAGCGCCTCTCCAGGTCTGGAAAGACCACCGGCAGCACACGCCTGTGGAGGTGGCTCAGACGGCGGCGGCCGCGGTTCTTGTGGCTCTCAGGTGAGTCCCCCAGCAGGAGCCGTGCAATCCTCCGCGTCCAGCACCGGATATCCTGCCAGCGTTTCCTCACCTGGGGCAGGCTCCGCCTCCGACCATCCACACCCCTCACGGCACTGACGGCGGTCAGCCAGATCTGCTCCTTGGCAGTGGCGCCTACCTGTGAGGAGGAACAAGTGACACCACATCAATACACCAGCCACATGTCACAGAGAGACATATGGGTACAAATTAGCTGGTTACAACAAGGCATGTCATGCAGCCAACGCATTGCACCTTTGTCATAGGGACATCATCCCCTGGTGAGGGAAAAAGCAGTACGTGCCACAGTGGGTACACAGGTGGAATGATGGCAATGTCACAATCAATGATCAAGGCTCACACTGTGCATCACACCCACCCCTCCTGTCTCAGGGCACTGCTGTGAGTGATAGGCCCCCACCCCTCCTGTCTCAGGGCACTGCTGTGAGTGATAGGCCCCCACCCCTCCTGTCTCAGGGCACTGCTGTGAGTGATAGGCCCCCACCCCTCCTGTCTCAGGGCACTGCTGTGAGTGATAGGCCCCCACCCCTCCTGTCTCAGGGCACTGCTGTGAGTGATAGGCCCCCACCCCTCCTGTCTCAGGGCACTGCTGGGAGGACTCTGCACACACCCCTCCTGTCTCAGGGCACTGCTGGGAGTGATAGGCCCCCACCCCTCCTGTCTCAGGGCACTGCTGTGAGTGATAGGCCCCCACCCCTACTGTCTCAGGGCACTGCTGTGAGTGATAGGCCCCCACCCCTCCTGTCTCAGGGCACTGCTGTGAGTGATAGGCCCCCACCCCTCCTGTCTCAGGGCACTGCTGTGAGTGATAGGCCCCCACCCCTCCTGTCTCAGGGCACTGCTGGGAGGACTCTGCACACACCCCTCCTGTCTCAGGGCACTACTGTGAGTGATAGGCCCCCACCCCTCCTGTCTCAGGGCACTGCTGGGAGGACTCTGCACACACCCCTCCTGGCTCAGGGCACTGCTGTGAGTTCTAGGCCCCCACCCCTCCTGTCTCAGGGCACTGCTGTGAGTGATAGGCCCCCACCCCTCCTGTCTCAGGGCCGTGCTGGGAGACATCAGGCACCCCCCCCCTGGGACCCCCCCGACAGTACATGGCATGTGTGATACACCTGGACGCAATGGCAGAAGTCACAGTCACCACATAGGGACAGTCTGTGGCAGTGGCCTATGCACTCACCTGATACCCTGGTCGCCCATACAGCATGGAGTACTGTGGGAGGATCACATCCAGCAGAGCCATGTTCTCCTCCAGGGTGAATGGCTGTGTCCTCTCCACAGCCCTTGACATGGTTCCAGGGAATCAGTAGCAGCAGCTGGGTCGACGAATGCAAAGATGTGCAGGCAAGTGCTCCCTCATGGGACCTGGCTGCCTTATATGTGCCCTTCTGCCCAGTCTCATGCACAGGAGTACAGAGAGATTGGTCACTCACATTTGCATCCTATGTTTCCACCAATCCCTACAAACCTAGCAGTCTGTGGGTTCTCTATCGGTTTCATTCTCCTGCATGATGTCAGCCCCACAAACACATTGCAACAAAGTAGACAAATTCCAACTGACTTCTGCTGTGCACCTTCCAGAACAATTTCGAATTTTGAACTTGGTCTCCATGACAACCAGCATGCATGTAGGCCTTAATACTTGTCCCCTATGTAATTTGGAGCATCACACACAGGTACGGTGCGTGTGGGGGCCCTAGGGCACCCCAAATGCATGGCAACGGCCCGTACATGCATGCCTACGCTCTCCATCACTATGGGTCTGCACGCGTATGCGTACCCGTAGTGGTACGGACCGTATACTCGCATCTACGCTCTCCATCACTATGGGTCTGCACGCGTATGCGTACTCGTAGTGATAGTGAGCGTAGATGCGAGTGTACGGTCCGTACCACTACGGGTACGCATACGCGTGCAGACCCATAGTGATAGTGAGCGTAGATGCGAGTGTACGGCCCTATCACTATGGGTCTGCACGCGTATGCGTACCCGTAGTGGTACGGACCGTACACTCGCATCTACGCTCACTATCACTATGGGTCTGCACGCGTATGCGTACCCGTAGTGGTACGGACCGTACACTCGCATCTACGCTCACTATCACTATGGGTCGGCACGCGTATGCGTACTCGTAGTGATAGTGAGCGTAGATGCGAGTGTACGGTCCGTACCACTACGGGTACGCATACGCGTGCAGACCCATAGTGATAGTGAGCGTAGATGCGAGTGTACGGTCCGTACCACTACGGGTACGCATACGCGTGCAGACCCATAGTGATAGTGAGCGTAGATGCGAGTGTACGGCCCTATCACTATGGGTCTGCACGCGTATGCGTACCCGTAGTGGTACGGACCGTACACTCGCATCTACGCTCACTATCACTATGGGTCTGCACGCGTATGCGTACCCGTAGTGGTACGGACCGTACACTCGCATCTACGCTCACCTCCACTATGGGTCTGCACGCGTATGCGTACCCGTAGTGGCACGGACCGTACACTCGCATCTACGCTCGCCATCACGATGGGTACACATACGGCAGCACTCCCACAGTGATTTGGGAACATGCACAGGCCCTCTCAGCAGCAGTACGGCAGATTTTACACATCACTGTGGTGATAGGCGACACACATGTAGGAATAGGGCGGGCATACTTGTCCATGGATGGACATACTTGTCCAGGAATGGACATCAAGGCATCGTCTGTGCATTACCACATGTGTGGGGCACAGGTGTCACAGGCTGTGATGTGGAACATGCCTCCTGAGTGGAGAAGGCACCAGATGTATGATGAGATGTGTACATGTGTACTGTGTGAGGGTGCAATGTGTGCCAGGCATGCCCTTGACTCCTTTGACATGTGTGCATGTGGGACTGCGCACTTGGGGTGAGCGTCACTGGCATGGCACGGACACCAACACACGGAAGTGTCCCATGATGCCCGGTACAGGGGTCATGACACATGACTTATCACTACCCACAGTGCACAATGTGACTATGCCATATATGTGTCCGGGATTTACATCAGGTTGATGTTGTAGCACCCTCAAAAGCTGCAGCCGTTGCAGCAACCAACATGTGGCTGTGTGTAGATTGTCATTGCACACTGTTCCCAACACCATGCCACATGTGTTCTCGGATGTGAGGTGCACATGTATGCAAGGGACACGGAGTAGCTTGACAAGGCCATGTCAGCAAACTCATAAGGAATGTGTGGTGAGTCATGACATGTGCACCTTCATGGCAAGGTGTGTGGGCTGGACTAGTGTAATGTCATGTGACCTGTGGCTCAAGTGTTCCGCTGCCAGTCTCTGCAATCGGCATCACACTTCTGCTGATGTGTGGGTGTATGTCACTCCTGTCTTGCGTCGGGCAGTGCACTTGCACTGGGACACAGCTATTTCCATGGCGTGGCATGGGGAGGTTCTCAATCACCGTGTGTAGCTGGGTCTTGGAAGGAGTGTCACCTTGCATCCATACGTGTCCTGGGCATGTAGCACATGCCTGACTCCCTATGTGGCATGTGTGTATTGCCAGATTTACATGTGCTCAGTAGACATGAGTTGTTCTCGTAGTGCACTCACTCTTCCTTGTCACTTCCAAATTACTGCAGAGCGCCTCCTGTTGCCCGAAGAATTCCAGACTTGGCCACCATGCAGGAGAATGACAGGATCCGGCTCTACCGCTTCACCCAACCGTTGATTCTGGAGCTGACGGCGAGACTGGCACCACACCTGCAACCGCAGCACAGGTATCCTACGGCACTGACACCCCAGCTGAAGGTAATGGCTGCCCTACATTTCCTTGCCACGGGTACCTTCCAAAATACCATAGCTCATGTTGGTGGCATGTCCCAGAGCATGTTCAGCGGTGTGCTGCATGATTTCTTGGAGGCCATGTTGATTCACCTGGATGACTTCATCAAGTTCCCAACCCCTGAACAGATGACTGAGGTCAAGCGTGGTTTCTATGCCCTGGGAGGGATGCCCCATGTCATTGGGTCCATAGATGGGACACATGTAGGTTTGGTACCACCACACGCACGGGAGGTGGCGTACCGCAATCGGAAGCACTACCACTCCATCAATGCCCTAGTGGTGTGTCTGTCCAACATGGTGATTTCACATGTCTGTGCTCGTTTCCCAGGATCAGCACACGATGCCTACATCATGAGGCGTAGCGGGATGCCTGATATGATGATGCAGCTGCGCAACGAACGAGCATGTGTTGTTGGTGGGTACAGTCTGTCTGTCCTGTATTCTGTTTGGCCGAGCAGCACTACCGCTTCGCCAGTTCTAACGATATCCATGTGCTTTCCATTTAGGGGACGCTGGCTATCCCAACATGCCTTGGCTGCTGACACCTCTCCGCAACCCCATCACGCCAGCCCAGCTCCGCTACAACACCGCCCATGGCCGGACAAGGCAAGTGATAGAGAGGACGTTTGGCATGCTGAATAGGCCTGGGCGGCAAATTCCGTTCCGCTCGCGGAATTTGCGGAATTTGCGTAATTTCGCGTTCCGCGGAGAACGCGAAATTGCTCAAAAGTCTGCTTTCCGCGATTTCGCGAAATTTTTGCTTGTTCGCGTTCTCAAAATGCATGTTCGCGAGATATTTCTCCTCGAGCACGCAAACAGCAATTGCGAACAGGAAAAAAGCATCGCGAGCAAGCAATTCCGCGTGTTCGCGGAATTT
Organism: Triturus cristatus; assembly: GCF_964204655.1. NCBI lineage: Eukaryota > Metazoa > Chordata > Amphibia > Caudata > Salamandridae > Triturus > Triturus cristatus. The sequence goes on from NC_140590.1 coordinate 1,809,624,908, forward strand.
CTGCGTGTTCGCGGAGATTTTTTACCGTTTCGCGGAGATTTGCGTAACGCAATTACGCAAATTCCGCCCACCCCTAATGCTGAAGAGCCGATTCCGGTGCCTCCACAAGACCGGCGGCGCACTCCCATATGCCCCGGCAAAGGTTTGCAAGATCTTCATGGTCTGCTGCATGCTGCACAACATGGCAGTTGAAAGAGCTGTGCCACTCATCCTGAATCAACATGACGAGGACCATCCACCCGTGGAGGACGAAGGTCTTGGCAATGGGGCTAGTGATGTGGAGGATGTGGAGCCGCAAGAGGACATCCGGACTCGGCTCATACGCGACTTCTTTGCTTAGTGGTGAGTACCAGTGTCTGAGTGTGCACGCCTTGGTCCCCGTGTGGCATGTGTTGTGATGCGTGTCTCCACCTGCATGTATGGCACGTGAGTCAGAGGTGTGCGTGGGTGTGTCACTGGAGTGATGGTGGCAGTGATGGTAGTATTTCCCCACTCATAATTGTGACCTAGCATTTTTTCATCCATACATGTGTCGAGTCAATGCACATGCAAGTGGCTGTGCTTTTTGTGGCTGACTTCTTGTGTGTCTCTCTTCCCCAGGTACCTGCGCATGCCGTCTTCTGGTTGCATTGTTGTGGCACTGCTATTCCTCATGGACATGGCATCGTGGGCTGACTCAGCGTTACAGGCACGGACACGTTTGGAAGTCTCCATGGGGTAAGGGATGCATCTGGGGTGTATTGGGTGTGGCAGTTGTTCACGATGTGTGCACACTGCCCCGGTCGGGGTTTGGTTCCTCTGCAGACATGTGGCATCCCCATGGGACACAACATGCAGCTGGGTACACCTGAATAGATGGGCTGCCTGGTTGTCAGTCATCAGTGATGGGATAGTGGATTGTGATGAAGGCATCAATGTGTGTGACACTGCCCTCGGACACATACGGTTAACATTGTCTTGACATGGCGTGGGACTTCCACATCAGCGGATGTATGGTGTATGGCAGTCTCTCCGTGAGCAGCTGTGGGTATTTAGCTGTTAGCCGACACTTGTGTGCCAGTTCCATGGCTATCACGCATTTGTGCTGCAGAAGGGGGGTGCCAGTGTTTGAGCCACATGTTACTCCACATGATGTGTTCATGTGTACTTCAAGTTGCCTCTGCAATCCCAAAAACATGACTATTAAAGGTGTCCCTATGCCTCCAAGGTGCCTCTTCTCAGTCAATGCTGGTGTGTTGGCACGGTGCATCCTGCATGTCTGGCATGGTATTCCCTGATTGTGGCTATGTGTCAATGTGTCGAGTGGCAAGATGCAAGCTGTGTGTGTGTGCTGAGACTGTGTATTGGGCATGAAGTCCATGACTGTGTGGGTAGTGTGACATGTGCCATCCCCATGCATCCAACGTTGTCCAGGCCCCCATTCTCTGCATCCACCGGACTCAAGCTTGCAGGACATGGTTCTGCCACCTGTCTACACGTACCTGGGTGCCCCCCAGGACACGGGCCAGGATCCCTGACCTCTGCGCATGACTGTTGCTGTACTCAATGTGTCTGTCAGCACGGTTGTTCGGCCACCCCCTCAGCTGGTTCTGACCATCACGGGTGTGTATGGTGCTCCATGTCTGTCTTGCCTAATAAACTGTGACCCATGTGTCCTGTGCCAGACTCAGGCCCCAGGGTGTGGATGGTTGAAGTGAACAGATGACTCAGGCATGTTTAGACTGTACAAGACACATGTTAGGTAATAATGATACCAGCAGGCATCTACTCTTAATAGTGTGATTTATTATTGGGGGGGGGGGGACAAAGTGAGGGGCTTTCCGGGATTAGGGAATCCAAAGTTCAGTAGGGGAGTTGGTGTCCTTGCCATAGGAAATCCTCAGAGTCCATGCCACAGTCTTTGTCAACATTGGTCAGCCAGTGACCAGCAGGGCCATGTGGCAGAGAATGTCTCTTGATGCTGTGATGCTGTTGCTCCTGTGGGCCAGGTGCCAGGCCAGGTGTCCTGGGAGATGGTGATGTAGCAGCCACCCTCACGGTCCTTTCCGTGGACGACCCGGCTTCCTGCGGGGAACCTCAGCAGCAGGCCGTGACGACGTCTGGGATGCTCCGTCGGATGTTTCCTCCTCCTCCTCATGATCCCTCCCTGTGGGTGGTGATGTTCTCCGCCTTCTGGCACAGGGAGGGTCGGCCATGGTGTCGGCCATCCGACGGAGTTCAGCGTGAATCCCCTGGGACGCCGTCACTTGCTCAGCCTGTCTGTCCTCCATCCTCCGTTGGTGTAGCTGTAGACAGGCTATTAGCTCCGCATGTTGCTGGGCCTGCTGGACCTTGATCCCCTCGAGGACGGACACAACCTGGGCCATGCCCGTGGTGTCCTGCCGGTATGAGTCCAGGATGTTACGGACATGGGAAAATACCGGATCCCCAGCCAACTGGTCAGGCTCGCGCCTCCGCCGTCCTCCACTCCCACCACCCCTGCCCACTTGCGTCTGGCCTGCACTTGTGGGCACATCGGGTCTCCGGGACCCCTGAGGGGTGGCATTGGCGTTGTCGCCTGCCTCCTCCTGGGTGCCCGGGACACCGTGTCCCTCCTGGCGAGCCTGGCTGCATTGTGGTGTTGGGGCAGGGATCCTGGGTGTCTCCTGGGATGTGGCAGGAGTGGGGGTGGTGGTTGGCACGGTTGTACCTGACGCAGGTGCTGCAGGTGGTTGGACACCAGAGGGGCCAGGTCGGTCGGGGTCGTCCGCAGAGTGGTGAGAGTGGTCGCTGCCGGTGGGATCGGTCTCCTGCAGATCCGGGTCCTATGAGTGTTCCCCCCCAGTGTTGGGGGGTGCAGCACGACGTTGACCTGTGTGTGAGAGAGAAAATGTTAATTTTGATCCATGCAACATCCATGTTTCATCCGTTACAAAGTTGGCACATTTCCTCTTGGAATTAGGATCTGTCTTGCATTCCACTCACAGTGCACTTGTGCATGTGTGTGTCCCTTGGGCACCAATTTGGCCACTTTAACTATGTGTGGCACAGTCTTACTTGCTGCGTCAAGTGTGACTGCAGTCAGCAGTGGAGTGTGCATGTGTGCCGAGCTATGCATTTGCGCCTTCCTTGTAGCACTGTACATGTGCACATGGAGTGGATCCACACACTTATATGATGCAGGTGGCTGTCCTTGTGCTCGTGTACAGGTTGTGACATGGCCCTGCGTTTTGCCATGATGAAGAGGGGGGGTTCTGGCACTGGCCACCCTTGTCTACATGCACGCAGTCCACCTGCTGACGAGCAGACATTCCCACACACCACAGGACTGATTTGCTCTCCCTGTGTCTCCCTCCTTCTCTGTCCCCCTCTCCCTCCCTCTCTGTCCCCCTCTCCCTCCCTCTGTGTGTCAGCCTCCTCCCTGTGTCCATCTTCCTGTGTCTCCCTCCCTCTCTGTCCCCCTCTCCCTCCCTCTCTGTCCCCCTCTCCCTCCCTCTGTGTGTCAGCCTCCTCCCTCTGTCCGTCTCCCTCCCTCTCAGTCCCCCTCTCCCTCCCTCTGTGTCCCCCTCTCCCTCCCTCTCTGTCCCCCTCTCCCTCCCTCTGTGTGTCAGCCTTCTCCCTGTGTCCATCTTCCTGTGTCTCCCTCCCTCTGTGTCCCCCTCTCCCTCCCTCTCTGTCCCCCTCTCCCTCCCTCTGTGTGTCAGCCTCCTCCCTCTGTCCGTCTCCCTCCCTCTCAGTCCCCCTCTCCCTCCCTCTGTGTCCCCCTCTCCCTCCCTCTCTGTCCCCCTCTCCCTCCCTCTGTGTGTCAGCCTCCTCCCTCTGTCCGTCTCCCTCCCTCTCAGTCCCCCTCTCCCTCCCTCTGTGTCCCCCTCTCCCTCCCTCCGTGTGTCACCCTCTGTCACCTTGGCCCAGCTTCCTGGGCACACACTGTTAGCAGATCTTTGAGTGGCCCTTGGCCTGTTGATGTGAGTTTGTTTCTGATCTCCAGGCACCCATTTTGTCTGCTGTGTGTCTGTGCGCTGCTGCTGTGGTGGTGTGTGCTGCCACTCTTTCACACTGTTGGCTGTTCATTAGCTGCTGGCATGTGCAAAACAGTGCCTTCACCCCCATGTGTTGATGCAAGGCGTCCGCCATTTGCTGGCAAGTCATTCCTGTGTTGGGACACAGTGTTTGTCTGGCTGTGACCTAGGCCATATGAGCAGATGGCATTGTTGTCTGCTTTGGAGTCGCACTATGTTATTCTTGGTGCCCAGCCTCCCGCCATCCGGGTTACCGTGTCATGTGTTGTTGTCTTCTGTGGCCTGTGACTTGACATTGTCCAGCTGGGTGCATGGGGCATGGTGGCAGCAGTGGCATGTGCCTGCTCATGGAGTGTGGTTGAGTAATGCGATGGCTTGTGGTGGTTGCGTGCCTGTTATTAATTTTGGTTGTGGTTGCAGTTCCCCCCATGTGAGGTGCGTTGTTTGTGTACTCACCCGGGTCTCGGAGTCCTTCTACTCCTTCAACTGCCTCCACCGGCAGTATGGCCATCACCCTCTCCTCCCAGGGATGGTACTGTACGGCTCTGCGGGAGGGCCCTCCTCCGGTGGCGTTGGCCTGGTCGTGTTCCTCCTGTCTCTTGGCTCTGACCCTCCTCCGCAGATCGTACCACCTGTTCTGGCAATCCTGCTTGGTCCTCCTGGTGTCCGCAACAGCATTCACAGCATCGACGATGGTCTGCCACATGGCTGTTTTGGCTGCCTGGCTGGTGCTTCTGACCAATGTTCCAAAGATCTGTGGCTCGACTCTGAGGATTTGATCAACAAGGACCTCCAACTCTCGGTGACTGAACTTTGGATTCTTGGTAGTGGGCATGGTGAGGGGTGTGGGTGGGGATGGTGTGGGTGTGGGGGGTGTGTGGATGTTGGGGGGGGTGTGGATGGTTGTGTGTGTGTGAATGTGATGAGAGGGTGTTTGTGAGGGTGGTCGTGTGAAGGTGTGCAAGTGTAAGATGTGGTGTCGCTTGTAGTCTGGTTCTGTGGTGTCTGGCAGCAGTGGGTCTGTTGCAAAGGCTCATGGTTTGTGTGTGTGGGCCCTTTTCATTGGTCCATGGGTGGGTGTGGCAGTGTTTGAATTTTGGGTGGGTGTGTTATAAGGAGTGGTGGTGTATTGGGCCTCTGTTTGTTTTTGACAGTTGCAGGTCAGTGATTGTGTTATTTTAGTGGTTGTTGGCCATGTTTAGTGGCTGTGTGCCTTTCGAATGGTGTATTGTTGAGTTGTTTTGTTTTGTCCTTGTTGTGTACGTGCGTTTTGAGCGTGTGTACGGTGTGTACATGGGCCATTTGGTTGTACGATTTGGTCCTTGTGTGTGGCTTTGTACGACTCGTACATGCGGTTGTGATGTTGGGGCATGGGGTGCGCTCCGTACTTAGGAGGTTGTGTTCGGGGTGCGCCAGGAACGTACTGGGGTGGGGGTACAACAGGAACGTACTGGGGTGTGGGTAGACGGGGCTATGACACGTCCTGGGGTGGGGGTGTGGCTCGCACGTACTGGGGTGTAGGTACACGGGGGGTACGACACGTACTGGGGTGGGGGTACGACTGGAACGTACTGGGGTGTGGGTGGACGGGGCTATGACACGTCCTGGGGTGGGGGTGTGGCTCGCACGTACTGGGGTGTAGGTACATGGGGGGTACGACACGTACAGGGGGGGGGGTGTCCATGGACGGTGGTACGACACGTACTGGGGTGGGGGGGTGTACATTGACGGTGGTACGACACGTACTGGGGTGGGGGTACGACTTGAACGTACTGGGGTGTGGGTAGACGGGGCTATGACACGTCCTGGGGTGGTGGTGTGGCTCGCACGTACTGGGGTGTAGGTACACGGGGGGTATGACACGTACTGGGGTGGGGGTACGACTGGAACGTACTGGGGTGTGGGTGGACGGGGCTATGACACGTCCTGGGGTGGGGGTGTGGCTCGCACGTACTGGGGTGTAGGTACACGGGGGGTACGACACGTACAGGGGGGGGGGGTGTCCATGGACGGTGGTACGACACGTACTGGGATGGGGGGGTGTACATTGACGGTGGTACGACACGTACTGGGGTGGGGGTACGACTGGAACGTACTGGGGTGTGGGTAGACGGGGCTATGACACGTCCTGGGGTGGTGGTGTGGCTCGCACGTACTGGGGTGTAGGTACACGGGGGGTACGACACGTACTGGGGTGGGGGTACGACTGGAACGTACTGGGGTGTGGGTGGACGGGGCTATGACACGTCCTGGGGTGGGGGTGTGGCTCGCACGTACTGGGGTGTAGGTACACGGGGGGTACGACACGTACAGGGGGGGGGGGTGTCCATGGACGGTGGTACGACACGTACTGGGGTGGGGGGGTGTACATTGACGGTGGTACGACACGTACTGGGGTGGGGGTACGACTGGAACGTACTGGGGTGTGGGTAGACGGGGCTATGACACGTCCTGGGGTGGTGGTGTGGCTCGCACGTACTGGGGTGTAGGTACACGGGGGGTACGACACGTACTGGGGTGGGGGTACGACTGGAACGTACTGGGGTGTGGGTGGACGGGGCTATGACACGTCCTGGGGTGGGGGTGTGGCTCGCACGTACTGGGGTGTAGGTACACGGGGGGTACGACACGTACAGGGGGGGGGTGTCCATGGACGGTGGTACGACACGTACTGGGGTGGGGGGGTGTACATTGACGGTGGTACGACACGTACTGGGGTGGGGGTACGACTGGAACGTACTGGGGTGTGGGTGGACGGGGCTATGACACGTCCTGGGGTGGGGGTGTGGCTCGCACGTACTGGGGTGTAGGTACACGGGGGGTACGACACGTACAGGGGTGGGGGGGTGTCCATGGACGATGGTACGACACGTACTGGGGTGGGGGGGTGTACATTGACGGTGGTACGACACGTACTGGGGTGTGGGTACGACTGGAACGTACTGGGGTGTGGGTGGACGGGGCTATGACACATCCTGGGGTGGGGGTGTGGCTCGCACGTACTGGGGTGTAGGTACACGGGGGGTACGACACGTACTGGGGTGGGGGTACGACTGGAACGTACTGGGGTGTGGGTGGACGGGGCTATGACACGTCCTGGGGTGGGGGTGTGGCTCGCACGTACTGGGGTGTAGGTACACGGGGGGTACGACACGTACAGGGGGGGGGTGTCCATGGACGGTGGTACGACACGTACTGGGGTGGGGGGGTGTACATTGACGGTGGTACGACACGTACTGGGGTGGGGGTACGACTGGAACGTACTGGGGTGTGGGTAGACGGGGCTATGACACGTCCTGGGGTGGTGGTGTGGCTCGCACGTACTGGGGTGTAGGTACACGGGGGGTACGACACGTACTGGGGTGGGGGTACGACTGGAACGTACTGGGGTGTGGGTGGACGGGGCTATGACACGTCCTGGGGTGGGGGTGTGGCTCGCACGTACTGGGGTGTAGGTACACGGGGGGTACGACACGTACAGGGGGGGGGGGGTGTCCATGGACGGTGGTACGACACGTACTGGGATGGGGGGTGTACATTGACGGTGGTACGACACGTACTGGGGTGGGGGTACGACTGGAACGTATTGGGGTGTGGGTAGACGGGGCTATGACACGTCCTGGGGTGGTGGTGTGGCTCGCACGTACTGGGGTGTAGGTACACGGGGGGTACGACACGTACTGGGGTGGGGGTACGACTGGAACGTACTGGGGTGTGGGTGGACGGGGCTATGACACGTCCTGGGGTGGGGGTGTGGCTCGCACGTACTGGGGTGTAGGTACACGGGGGGTACGACACGTACAGGGGGGGGGTGTCCATGGACGGTGGTACGACACGTACTGGGGTGGGGGGGTGTACATTGACGGTGGTACGACACGTACTGGGGTGGGGGTACGACTGGAACGTACTGGGGTGTGGGTAGACGGGGCTATGACACGTCCTGGGGTGGGGGTTCGACTGGAACGTACTGGGGTGTACCTAGACGGGTGGGGGTATACATATACGGGGGGTACGTGTCGGACGTACGGGGGCTGGGGGGAGTGTTGGGCGCGTATGCGGGCACATGTCTCCATGGTTGCTGTAGGAGTTCGGTGCGGACGGTGTTTTTTCCATACGGTTGTAACCTCGGACGCACGGGATGGATCGTGATTCCTAGGTCGGACTTGGTTTTTCACGTTTGTAAGGTAAATCGTCCGAGGACGTGTCGGACACATTTTCCGACCCGGGGACGTGTGGGGAATTATTCCCAGTGCGGTTCGTATGGACTTTTTACCATGCGAATCGTGATTGCCAGTTCGTACGGCACTTGTACGATTCGTACGGTAAAAAGACCCGATACGAGTCGCACGGGGGAATTTTTTACCGGATCGTGATCGGCACCTATGTCTTTACAGAGCATTTTAAAATCACAGTTTTCTCGTTTATGTGCTGCAAGTAACTATTGACACTAGTGCCAATGTAATGGTTTTTATATTATCGATTTTGGAAGGATGAAATGCTGATCGAAGGCTCCGTGGCATTGATAATAATGATCAGAAGGGCAATTGCAGATTTCAAAGGCATCAGGAAGAGGGACCCAGCTTAAACCACAATAAACGAGTATTGATCAACCTACCAAAAACACATGCCAGAACTCCGAGAAGCACCTCGAAGCTTAAAGCTAGCCATCTATCATTCTGATTGTGTCGCCTATGTCATTGCACAACAACAGGAAACAAAAGAGTTTTTTCTTCACACTGATGATATTCTATGTGCAAATTCAGGGCCCTATTCACAAGAAACTGACACAGCGTGGTGCCGCACGCAATGTTGCTGCACTTCACTGCATTCATTTCGAAGCACAGGGATGCGACATATTTACAATATGTTGCTTCTCTGTGCTCTTCCCTGAGCGGGCGCACAAACTGATGGCAAGCACCAGCGCAGGCACCCTTGCACCTTTGTGCAGGAAGGGGCACCTTCCTGCACAAAAACAATCAATTGAGGTGATTTTCTCTTTCAATGCATGCTGTAGAATGCATCACGCATTGGAAGAGGAAAAAATGAGGAGAAACATTTCTCCTTGTTGCGCCTGCCTATGACACCCCTGGGGCGGCGTAACATTTGGACACGTTTCCAGGTTTATGATTGCTCATTAATCTGGAAATGCATCAGTGGACATGGGTGTTGTGTGGAAACACCCACAGCAACACCCCTGTAACAACCCTAAGTCGTAAAGTGTTGCATGAAAACGGGTGATATTTACAAGCACAAGTAAAGCCACGCAGGGTGGCTTTACGTGTGCTTATAAATATCATGTGTTACAGCAAACAAATGGTGGACGGAATGCTGACAATGCAAACACTCTCCCCCAGTCAAAAAATCTGGGTTAAATCCATCGTTCTTTTGCCCACTATGCCACCCCTGTTTGGATCCAGCCATATGAAAATCAGACTTGACCCTGTGCCTCAGGGGAACAGTCCAGACAGAACTGCAAGACCAGGTCCTCCCTGGACCAGAAGCAAGCATCCTGGGACCGTTTTCAGGGTATGTCACCCTTCTTCAGCCAGGCTAGCTTGAATCCAGTGGCACAGTGAGCAAGGGACCCACGTCTGGGCATACCCATCCCACTTAGGGCGAAAAGTGTTTCAGCTAACAAATGATGGACGGAATGCTGACAATGCAAACATTCTCCCCCAGTCAAAAGATCTGGGTTAAATCCATTGTTCTTTTGCCCACTATGCCACCCCAGTATGGATCCAGCCATATGCAAATCAGTCTTGACCCTGTCCCTCATGGGAACAGTCCAGACGGAACTGCCCGGCCAGGTCCTTCTAAATATCATGTATCAGGTTTTGCTGCCGATGCGTCATGCAACGTGACACAGCAGAGGCACACGGGGCTTGTAAATAAGCCTTATGGAGAAATTAAAACATTTCTCTTTTGTTGCAACTCACTGTGCCACCCCTGGGATGGCATAGCATTCTGACGCATTTTGAGGTTTACGATTGCTCGTAAATCTGGAAATGCATCAGTGGACATAGGTGTTGTGTGGGAAGACCCACAACAACACCCACGTCATGTCCCTAACATGCAAAGGGTTGCATGAAAAGGGGAAACATTTACAAGCACATGTAAAGCCACACAGGGTGGCTTTATGTGTCCGTGTAAATATCAAACAACAGTTTGTGCCACCAGTGCGTCATGCAACGTGATGCTTCGGTGGTGCAAATGGCTTGTAATAAGCCCTTCAGTTAGATATATGACGCAGGGATACATGTGGAGTGAGTGGGTTGTGCTGAGATAACAGGTCTATTTGAGCACGTGTGCTGCTTTGGGTGTGTTTAGAACCCCAGTGATAAATGAACAAGCAGGAAACATATGTTTAAATGGCAGTCGGTGTTACACAGTGTTAGATAGGTCACACCGTTTTTCATTTCCTGTTGTTATAAGCTGTCAAAAAACAGAGACACAGCTGGAGCAATATAAATAAATGAAAATGTAATAAAAAATGACTGTAACGATGTTCAGTGTCTCTGTGGTGCCCTTTTTTAATAAACCAGTTTAGGAGCAGAGGGCATAGTGAATGCACATCACCAGACTAATCAGACGTCTATTTCAAGAGACATACATGAGGCAAATACTGTTCTAACTTTTCCTAACAGCTGTTTCCACTCAGTCAATTCAACACATCGCTGCTGCAAGGTTCAAAAGAGGACATAAGAAAGATGGGATCTCCTTTATGCAGTTTTGCCATATAGCAGCTCCACAGGCCTTCCTGCTGCACTGCCCTAAGGTAAAAGAAAAGGGCCAGAATGCTTAATATCTGTCAGATACACCACTCCTGTCCTTTTCCACTGCGCTGGCACACAATGGTCTACCGTGCGCCAATGCAGACACCTTTGCACCATGGTTAATGGGTACCTGCATTGCAAGGATGATTATTTTAGTGCAGGAAGGAAACATTTCCTGTAGAATAACAATCTAAAGAGGATTTTTCCTCTTTCCATGTGTGCTGCAGAATGCAACTCACGTAGAAAATGAAAAACGAGTAGAAATAAATATATTTTTCCTTGTTGTGCCTCTCTTACACTTACCCTGGGGAGGTGTAAGATTTTGGCACTGCTTCAGATTTACAATTTCTCATAAATCAGGTCAGTGTCAAAAAGACATGGATGTTGCGGGGAACTCCCCCAGCAACACCCATTGCACCCATTGCACCCCACTTTAACGCAGAAATCTGTGTTAAAGCGAATGATATTTACGAGACAGTATTAACCCCTTCGGTGCGTCGGGTGCATGGGGGCTGTCCGACACACCAGTGCCCATGTGCTTCGGACGGCCCCCGGCCATCCGATCACACGACACATGGAATCCCTCTGATTTGGGCACCAGAGGTATTCCCTTTCACCCCCAACAGCCTCGGGAGCTAGGAAAGAGCTTCCTGTGTGATACAACATTTGTGCTTGCAGTGATTCCACAAAAAATATGTGGAAATGTGTTATTTTCAGCAACATTTGAGGTTTGTAGAGGATTCTGGGGAGGAAAACATTGAGGGATCCATGCAAGCCATACCTGTCTGGGTGTCTAGTTGTCACAAATGTATAGGTTTACTAGGTTTCCATAGGTGCCGTCAGAGCTAGGTTTAAAAATCTACAGCTAGGCACTTTGGAAAAAAGGGTCAGGTTTCACTGTAAAAATGTGGTGTGTCCATGTTGTGTTTTGGGCCGTTTCCTGTTGCGGGCACTAGGCGTACTCACCAAGTGAGGTACCATTTTTATAGAAAGACTTTGGGGAATGCGGGGTGGGTGGAATTTTGTGGATCCATGCAGATTGCAGAACTTTTCCATCACAGACATTTTAGGAAAATGTTGTTTTGTTTTTTACAAAGTTTGAGGTTTGCAAGGGATTCTGGGTAACAGACCCTGGTGAAAGCCAAACATGTCACCCGATTCCTGGATATCCCTGGTGTCTAGTTTTCAAGAACGTATAGGTTCGCTAAGTTTCCCTAGGTGCCGACAGTGCTAGGGTTCAAAATCTACAGCTACGCACTTTGCAAAAAAACAGCTACTTAGTTATTGGCTCTGGGTTCCTCGGGTTCTTGGTGAACATACAATTCCTATATATCCCCACAACCAGAAGGGTCCAGCGGATGTAACATTATATAGCTTTCACAAATCTATCATAGTTAAAAGAAGTTACAACTGAAAACATTGGCACAAATGGCTGTTTTTTCCAACTCATTTTCAATTTTTCCTATTTCTACTGTTAGTTTCTTTAAAAAAACTTGAAGGATCTACACAAATGACCCCTTGCTGAATTCAGAATTTTGTCTACGTTACTGAAATGTAAAGCTTTCCAGGATCCATTATTGCTTTCATACCTATTTCTACCACTAACCGGAAGGAGGTTGAAAGCAAAAAAAAAATAGCAAAAATAGGCTGTGTCCCAGTAAAATGCCAAAACTATGCAACAAGTGTTGGTTTTCTGACAAAAGTCTGTCAGTCTCTGAAAGATCAGAAGATGGTGATTTCAGATTCACAAACCCTTTGTTGATACCATTTGTAGACAAAAAAACAGATGCTTTCATCTGCAGTACTTTTTCCCCAAAAATATAAAATATAGCTGAATTTTGGATAATTTCTGGGTCCCCTCCAGGGAAATCAACAAACCCTGGGACCCTTTAAAATCTCCATGATTTTGGAAGAAAAGAACGCAAATTTGGTGTGGATACCTTATGTGGTTGAAAAGTTACTGGGGCATAAGCGCTTACTACCCCAAATAGCAAAAAAGGCTTAGCACGGGGGGAGGCCTAGTGGCAAAAGGGTTAAGCCAAAAGAAGTGGCTTGGTGATGCCTTGTAAATATGGAGCAGGGGATGGTAACACAAAGTGGTGTTCTGGCAGCTTAAGTGGCCTTATAAATGAGGCCCAAGATTTTCTTTCCGAGGAGGCCACTGCCTGCCTTGCTTTTTCTTTCTGCCACTTATTTACACAAAACCCAAGTTAGCAAAGCCATCTAAAGTTGACCTTTGAGGCTGTGATCATTTGAAGCAAGGGCACCTGTATCACCACTTCAATGATACATATCAAACAATAATTGAAATGTGTAAAAATGATGAATACTTTTGGCTCAGTAGGGTGGGTGAAAACTCAGTGGAATCTCACAGGATATTTATAAAACTCTGGGGAATTTCACTGAGGACAATTCCGCGAGTTTCACTGACCTCTACTCTACACCACTCCAGTGTGTTTGTGTTTGTGAGTGCATGAGTGTGTGCGCTTGTGTTTAGGCCTGGGACATTTTTTACTTGCTCGCGCTGTAAAAAAATACATTCTTGCGTGTGTGCAATCGCCTTACCTGAATCCCCGTGTTCGCCGACAAGTTTTCCCGATCCGGTTGCGTTCTCCACGAGATGTTGGATTGTTGGTAGCCATTTGAGCTGTCTCGCGACAGTTTGCGCCCGCATTAACGTCATTTGTCGTGCGATCACGTCATTCGTTGCGAGATCACATCTTTCTTCTCGCGATCATGCACCGTGAGAGTATGAGATGATTGAGACCTCGAACACGTCATTCTCCACCGCGAGCATGAGTGTGATGACGCGGGCACATCATATCGAATGCGAGCAGGCGAGACAAGTGAAAACAAGATGGCCGCGCCCGTGAGCAACCGCATGGGTAAGTTGGCGAGCCACGATCACGCAGAAAATAACGCGAACGGGTGGGAAAAAAACTTCCGCGGCTTCACGATATTTCCGCGTGTTTGCGGAGATTTTTAACATTTTCGCGATAGTTTGCAAAAGTGAATTTCGCAACTTCCGCCCACCCCTACTTGTGTTGTGCTTGTGTTGTGTATAAATATAAATAAATATATATATATATATATATAAAGTTTCACCGTACAACAAAGTACATATGCACTCCTTCCGAACAAAACAGCACAATCTCGGGGCTTTAGAGCAGTTTATTGCAGACATCCAAGCCGCAAATACCCAACACGTTTCGGCGAAATCGCCTTGATCGCCTTGATCGCGAGTCATATATATATATCATTTTCCAGAGAAAAAAACAAAGGTTACAGGGACATTATAGTTAGTCTGACATTCACTTGCACAAAACTAGAGGAATTCAGCCATTATAGTTAGCTGAGCTAACTATAACTCGCGCCCCCGCAATGCACTGCTGATGACGTCACATATCACATCACTCATAACATGGTAAGTGACATCACTGATGAAATCTCAAATGCCATCACTGATGATATCATCCAGTGACTGTGAGTGTTTCTAAAAAGTTTAAGAATGATATATATGTATGTCAAAGGCTCAGGCTGAAACGCGTTGGTCTCTTAATGCACTGTCTTTCTGCAAGGACTTACTTTGAACCTGCAGTTACCTGGCTGTTTTTCTTCCACACCCTTGGAGTGTGGCAAGCTGCCAGTGGTGAGAAACCTTTGCGATATATATATCTGAGTGCGTGTTGGAAGGGATTCGGGATGGAGTACATCCATTTCTGATCGTGCTGGTGCAAGGAGGCTTCTTTCAGATCATTAAAAAAATAAAAGAAATCTGCGAGTGATACCAACTCACCTGGCTGTTTTTAGCAAAGGATTCCACACCAACATCAGTGCCAATGCCACGAAAGTAATAACTTTCAAGTTTGAAATTCGAAAATAATGAGGACATCGAGATCGCATTTTCTGAGACATTTGGCAGTGCACTATGGGATTTGTATTTCAATATGCAGCCATGTGACCCAAGAACTCTCTAAAAGCATGCACAAGCGCACCTGGGGAGTTAATTATTCAACCTTCCACCTGTGAACAAGGCCAGTGAGGCTGAAACGTTAGGTAACAGGAAGGATGTCATGCTGATGAAACTGAATTAAAGCGTCATTGCCAGTAATGGGCCTCATCTCTTTTTCACACTTGCTGGTGTTTGGATGGAATGCTCCGTGTCCATCATTTAATGAGGCCGCCCTGAAGGGTCGGGGCTCCGGAACAGGAGAATGCTGTCCTTGGAGATAAATATATATATATATTCACTTAAATAACCATAGGTTTCACACATGTTATAGTTAGGTGGATATTTCACTCTTAAAAAACCAATGAAATTCCCCCGTTATAGTTAGTTCAGATAACTATAACTCGCGCGCCCGCAATCCACTGCTCATGACGTCACATATTACATCACTCATGACATGGTCAGTGGCATCACTCGTGACATCACTGATGACATCATCCTTGTGATAGAGTGGCGGTCGCGCGAGTTATAGTTATCTGAACTAACTATAACGGGGGAATTTCATTGGTTTTTTAGGAGTGAAATATCCACCTAACTATAACATGTGTGAAACCTATGGTTTTTTAAGTGAATTTGCAAGGTTTTTTAAATGCTAATTCCTAACTATAACGTGTGTGAAACCTATGGTTTTTTCAGTGAATTTGTACGGTTTTTTAAACGCTAATTTATTTATGTATTATTAATTTTTTTATATATTTATTTTACAATAAACAACGTATTAAATTGTTTTTTTTTTTTTTTGGTTTTTCACCGTGCAAAAATTCTGCCTTTGGGGTCCTTCAGGGACCCCCTGACAAAGGCTAGGGGGTCAGGAACTCTCTACCCTGCCCCCTTTTCACGTTCACCACCTTCCTTTTTCACTCTCACACTGAAAACAAACAAAATGGCGGCCGACACTTCCTGATTTCGACTGATTCGAACGTTGACTAACATGTAACCACCAGTCAGAATTACGCTTGCACACGTTAGGGTGCTCGCACGGTGCGCGCTTATAGGTATTTATATGCTTTTAAATGCTATTTTCTCAGGAACTACTGAACAGATTGACACCGGACCTGCAAAAGCCACTTCCCTGACCTGAGGACTACCTCTCTGCCAAATTTCAAGTAATTCTGTTCAGCCGTTCGGGCTGTACCTTCGACTAAAGGTCCTATGGAAAAATGCATGGGGAAAACGCGTTTTGGGACCCCCCTTTTTTCTCGGCCCCTGCATGACGAATTACCCCGAGACTTTCAGAGTAAGAGCTGAATGGAGCGCCCCATTAGTTTTGAAAATTTCACGGGGATTCGTCAACCGGTGCCAAAGTTATTCAAAATAGAATTTTGAGATTTCCTATGGAAACTCGGTCCTAACTATAACTATCTACTGGCGACCGCCAGTAGATAATATATATATATATATATATATATATATATATATATAGATATATGAGTGCACAAGCGTAATTCTGACTGTTGTTTACATGTCAGTCAACATTCGAATCGGTCGAAATCAGGAAGTGTCGGCCGCCATTTTGTGTGTTGTGTGTGTGACAGGGAAAAAGAAAGGTGGAGAACGTGAAAAGGGGGCAGGGTAGAGAGTTCCTGACCCCCTAGCCTTTGTCAGGGGGGACCCCGAAGGGTGAAAAAAACATTTTATTTTTTTTCAAAAAATCGCAGTGGGCCATTTTGAGTTTTAGAGGCAGAAGAGAGTTAAAAACACAAGTGGAGAACGTTAAAAGGGGGCAGGGTAGAGAGTTCCTGACACCCAAGGCCTTCTCAGGGGGACCATGAAAGACCCCTTAGGTCCCAAAAACAAAAAAAAAATTAAAAAATATATCGGGGTGCGCGTACGGTGCGCGCACGGTGCACGCACGGCGGCAATAATATCATAAAAACAATAGGATTAAAATTCAAATTTAAGTGTTTAGATGTTGGTTGGCTCTAAAAAGAGCCGTTGTGTTCATTGAGTGTTTTTTTGTACCTACAAGTAAGTACCGATGCAGAGTCTAAAGTTCAAGAGGAAGACTCTGTTGCCTTCATCTGTGAAATGTACACCGTCTCCTCAATAAATGCCTTGCATGTTGTAACGCAAGTTGTTGTGGTATATAGAACCCATACCATAGTCTCTGAGGAAAGCAGAAACAGACTTATTGACGTGCTTTCTTGCTTTGTCAATCTGCGGACAATATTGGTTGGACCAGTTCCACTTTTGCACATCAATTGCACAAAGGTGTCCTTAACAAGCATTTCCAGACCTACCCCAGTTAAAGTGTCTAGGTAATTTCCACCACAGTGCACAATTATAAGGTCAGGCTGTGGGAGATGTAGAAAGAATTTCACCAAAGGCATTAATTGGTGCCACTTTAACCCTCTCTGACCAATCCATTTAATGTCTACATTTGGCAAAGCATGGTCTTTCACAATATCTTTTTTTTTTCTGCATACTTTTCACTCCAGAAGACATAGCTATACCTACATTCCACACTGTGAACATCTTTCAAGGAGATCTGGATGCACTCAGAAAGTGTCCTTCAGTAGAAAGGCAATATGAAAAGAAAGATAGTTGTAAAATGGAGGCGTACATACTTTTTTTAAAATAAAAAGAAATCATTGGCTGTTTCAGACCATTCAACAGTAAAAACTAGGCTGTATGTTTAAATTTTTAAAAGCATGTTTTGTATTGGTTCAGAAAAATGTGTTCCCACAGAACATTACTTTGGATTTGCTGTTAGGTTTGAAAAGTCAAGCACTCTTGCTCTTTGGATTAGAAACATTGTGTGCTGAACTTCTGACCTCTCTGCTCACACCCGTGTTCCATGACATGTTGCTATGGTAGCAGGCAGAAGTCATGTTGGGGGTAGGGATCATTTGGAAAGGGTTGAAATTTGCAACCAATTAAAATGTGTGTTTCCATTTGAAAAAATGTGGGAAGCACTGTGATTTGAAGTTAATATGTCTATGTGTGAAAAAAGAGAGGGAAAGTTTGCCATTTACTGGTTCTGGTGAGAGGTGTACAGCTCAGCGATTCTGGCTCTGATAATCTGCTGTGTGAGTGCCACATTTCTTTCTCAACTAACTACTTTTAAAGGTGAGTTATGAATTTGAGAGGGGATGTATGTGGTGCATTTTGATATAAATAATAGAAATGTGATTCTTCTTTTAAAGTTGTGTTTTACATTTTATGTTTTGGAAGATATTTAACTGTCTTGAACTTGTAAGATATTATGGAGTATGTCTTCACCATAAGTTAAGGTGTACTGGTACCACCCAGGAATACTGTTTTCTGCCTAGAATCACACCATGAGTCTGTGTGCTCAAAGGATTTAATTTGTGTTGGTCTGGTTTTGTAAGACTTGCATTTGCAGGAAAGGGGCAGCTTATTTTCTTGAAGTGTGATGGCTAACATTCAGCACAAATCAATATCTCACAAATGAGAGGCAAATGTTAACACATTTGAAATCAACATGGTAGATTTTCCTTCCACTCCTGCAATGGGTGAGGTAGTTCCTACATGTTACAAACTCCAATTAAAAGTTACCAAACATGTACTCTTACATACATCTGTGCAGTCTTCATGCACTCTCATGCTTACTATTCAGCACTGTGTGGTATTTCAGATAGCAGTGAGTAACGCTAACACAATCAACATCACTAAGGCTCATTTGCTTTGCTGTAGTCTAATCACTCACCCAGGTTACACATGCTCATAGTCTCAAGTAGCTGGTAGGACATGTGATCTTTTCTGCTTCTCTAAACTATAAGGAAAATGTGTCAGGCTGTTACAGTAATTATCACTTGCAAATCCACAGTAGTAAATGTGCTTTCAAATTGCCAATCAAATATCGTTTTCTGCCTAGAATCACACCATGAGTCTGTGTGCACAATTGTTGTCAGAGATTTAATTTGTGTTGGTCTGGTTCTGTAAGACCTGCATTCGTAGGAAAGGGGCAGCTTGTTTTCTTGAACTGTGATGGCTAGCATTCAGCACAAATCAATATCTCACAAATGAGAGGCAAATGCTAACACATTTGAAATCAACATGGTAGATTTTCCTTACACTCCTGCAATGGGTGAGGTAGATCCTACATGTTCAAAACCCCAATTAACCCTCACCATACATGTACTCTTATATACATCTCTGCAGTCTTCATGCAGTTGTCGAAGCGTCCATGCAGATATCTCATGCACCTGACAATACACAATCTCCAGAAACACACTTTTAGCACATAGGCAGTTGCTTCTCCTGCAGTCTCATGCTAAGTATTCAGCACTGTGTGGTTTATCAGATAGCAGTGTGTAACACTAACACATTCAATGTCACCAAGGCTCATTTCCTTTGTTCTAGTCTAATCATTCACCCAGGTTCCACATGCTCATGGTCTCAAGTAGCTGTTAGGACATGTGCTCTTTTCTACCTCTCTAAACTATAAGGAAAATGTGTCAGTCTGTTACAGTAATTATCACTTGCTCTACCACAGTAGTAAATGTGCTTTGAAATTGCCAATGAAATATCGTTTTGTGCCTAGAATCACACCATGAGTCTGTCTGCACAAAGGAATTGTTGTGAGAGTTTTAATTCGTGTTGCTCTTGTTCTGTAAGACTTGCACTCGTAGGAAAGGGGCAGCTTGTTTTCTTGAACTGTGATGGTTAGCATTCAGCACAAATCACTATCTCACAAATGAAAGGCAAATGCTAACACATTTGAAATCAACATGGTAGATTTTCCTTCCACTCCTGCAATGGGTGAGGTAGTTCCTACATGTTCAAAACTCCAATTAACCCTTATCACACATGTACTGTTATATACATCTCTGCAGTCTTCATGCAGTTGTGCAAGCGTCCATGCAGATCTCTCTTGCACCTGACAATACACAGTCTCCAGAAACACACTTTTAGCACACAGGCAGCTGCTTCTCCTGCACTGCCATGCTAAGTATTCAGCACTGTGTGGTATTTCAGATAGCAGTGTGTAACGCTAACACATTCAACGTCACCAAGGCTCATTTCCTTTGCTCTAGTCTAATTGCTCACCTAGGTTCCACATGCTCATGGTCTGAAGTAGCTGTAAGGACATGTGCTCTTTTCTGCCTCTCTAAACTATAAGGAAAATGTGTCAGGCTGTTACAGTAATTATCACTTACTCTACCACAGTAGTAAATGTGGTTTGAAATTGCCAATTAAATATCGTTTTCTGCCTAGAATCACCCATCAGTCTGTCTGCACACAGGAATTGTTGTCAGAGATTTTATTTGTGTAGCTTTTATTGTGTAAGACTTGCAGTCGTAGGAAAGGGACAGCTCATATGATAGGATCTGAAAAGCTCATAAAAAATATAGTAATATATTTAAATTACATAAAGGTATTTTTTTTTTTAGTTTCTTTCAGGTATTGCTGAACAACACTGAAATAAATTAAAGATGCCTATAAAATCAAGAAAGAGAAAAGAACAGCAACAACATCTATATTTGAAGACAACTGGACAACAAAAACTTAGGTGCCGATCACGATCCGGTAAAAAATGTCCCCGTACGACTCGTATCGGGTCTTTTTACCGTACGAATCGTACAAGTGCCGTACGAACTGGCAATCACGATTCGCATGGTAAAAAGTCCATACGAACCGCACTGGGAATCATTCCCCACACGTCCTCGGGTCGGAAAATGTGTCCGACACGTCCTCGGACGATTTACCTTACAAACGTAAAAATCCAAGTCCGACCGAGGAATCACGATCCATCGCGTGCGTCCGAGCCTACAACCGTATGGAAAAAACACCGTCCGCACCGAACACCTATAGCAACCATGGAGACATGTGCCCGCATACGCGCCCAACACTCCCCCCAGCCCCCGTACGTCCGACACGTACCCCCGTATATGTATACCCCCACCCGTCTAGGTACACCCCAGTACGTTCCAGTCGTACCCCCACCCCAGTACGTGTCGTACCACCGTCAATGTACACCCCAGTACGTTCCAGTCGTACCCCCACCCCAGTACGTGTCATACCCCCGTGTACCTACACCCCAGTACATTCCAGTCGTACCCCCACCCCAGTACGTGTCGTACCACCGTCTATGTACACCCCCCCCTGTACATGTCGTACCACCGTCAATGTACACCCCCCCACCCCTGTACGTGTCGTACCACCATCAATGTACACCCCCCCACCCCTGTACGTGTCGTACCACCGTCTATGTACATCCCAGTACGTTCGAGCCCCACCCCCACCCCAGTACGTGTCATACCCCCCGTGTACCTACACCCCAGTACGTTCCAGTCGTACCCCCACCCCAGTACGTGTCATACCCCCGTGTACCTACACCCCAGTACGTTCCAGTCGTACCCCCACCCCAGTACGTGTCGTACCACCGTCAATGTACACCCCCCCCTGTACGTGTCGTACCACCGTCAATGTACACCCCCCCACCCCTGTACGTGTCGTACCACCGTCAATGTACACCCCCCCACCCCTGTACGTGTCGTACCACCGTCTATGTACACCCCAGTACGTTCGAGCCCCACCCCCACCCCAGTACGTGTCATACCCCCCGTGTACCTACACCCCAGTACGTTCCAGCTGTACCCCCACCCCAGTACGTGTTGTACCACCGTGAACCTACACTCCAGTATGTTCCAGTCGTACCCCCACCCCAGTACGTGTCATACCACCGTCAATGTACACCCCCCCCTGTACGTGTCGTACCACCGTCAATGTACACCCCCCCACCCCTGTACGTGTCGTACCACCGTCAATGTACACCCCCCCACCCCTGTACGTGTCATACCACCGTCAATGTACACCCCCCACCCCTGTACGTGTCGTACCACCGTCTATGTACACCCCAGTACGTTCGAGCCCCACCCCCACCCCAGTACGTGTCATACCCCCGTGTACCTACACCCCAGTACGTTCCAGTCGTACCCCCACCCCAGTACGTGTCGTACCAACGTCAATGTACACCCCCCCACCCCTGTACGTGTCGTACCACCGTCTATGTACACCCCAGTACGTTTGAGCCCCACCCCCATCCCAGTACGTGTCATACCCCCCGTGTACCTACACCCCAGTACGTTCCAGTCGTATCCCCACCCCAGTACGTGTCGTACCAACGTCAATGTACACCCCCCCACCCCTGTACGTGTCGTACCACCGTCAATGTACACCCCCCCACCCCTGTACGTGTCGTACCACCGTCTATGTACACCCCAGTACGTTCGAGCCCCACCCCCACCCCAGTACGTGTCATACCCCCCGTGTACCTACACCCCAGTACGTTCCAGTCGTACCCCCACCCCAGTACGTGTCATACCCCCGTGTACCTACACCCCAGTACGCTCCAGTCGTACCCCAACCCCAGTACGTGTCGTACCACCGTGAACCTACACCCCAGTAGTTCCTGGCGCACCCCCAACACAACCTCCTAAGTACGGAGCGCACCCCATGCCCCAACATCACAACCGCATGTACGAGTCATACAAAGCCACACACAAGGACATAATCGTACAACCAAATGGCCCATGTACACACCGTACACACGCTCAAAACGCACGTACACAACCAGGACAAAATAAAACAACACAAGAATACACCATTCGAAAGGCACACAGCCACTAAACATGGCCAACAACCACTAAAATAACACAATCACTGACCTGCAACTGCCAAAAACAAACAGAGGCCCAATACACCACCACTCCTTATAACACACCCACCCAAAATTCAAAAACTGCCACACCCACCCATGGACCAATAAAAAGGGCCCACACACACAAACCATGAGCCTTTGCAACCGACTCACTGCTGCCAGACACCACAGAACCAGACTACAAGCTACACCACACTTTACACTTGCACACCTTCACACGACCACCCTCACAAACACCCTCTCATCACATTCACACACACACACAACCATCCACACCCCCCCCCAACATCCACACACCCCCCACACCCACACCATCCCCACCCACACCCCTCACCATGCCCACTACCAAGAATCCAAAGTTCAGTCACCGAGAGTTGGAGGTCCTTGTTGATCAAATCCTCAGAGTCGAGCCACAGATCTTTGGAACATTGGTCAGAAGCACCAGCCAGGCAGCCAAAACAGCCATGTGGCAGACCATCGTCGATGCTGTGAATGCTGTTGCGGACACCAGGAGGACCAAGCAGGATTGCCAGAACAGGTGGTACGATCTGCGGAGGAGGGTCAGAGCCAAGAGGCAGGAGGAACACGACCAGGCCAACGCCACCGGAGGAGGGCCCTCCCGCAGAGCCGTACAGTACCATCCCTGGGAGGAGAGGGTGATGGCCATACTGCCGGTGGAGGCAGTTGAAGGAGTAGAAGGACTCCGAGACCCGGGTGAGTACACAAACAACGCACCTCACATGGGGGGAACTGCTACCACAACCAAAATTACTAACAGGCACGCAACCACCACAAGCCATCGCATGACTCAACCACACTCCATGAGCAGGCACATGCCACTGCTGCCACCATGCCCCATGCACCCAGCTGGACAATGTCAAGTCACAGGCCACAGAAGACAACAACACATGACACGGTAACCCGGATGGCGGGAGGCTGGGCACCAAAAATCACATAGTGCGACTCCAAAGCAGACAACAATGCCCTCTGCCCATATGGCCTAGGTCACAGCCAGACAAACACTGTGTCCCAACACAGGAATGACTTGCCAGCAAATGGCGGACGCCTTGCATCAACACATGGGGGTGAAGGCACTGTTTTGCACATGACAGCAGCTAATGAACAGCCAACATTGTGAAAGAGTGGCAGCACACACCACCACAGCAGCAGCGCACAGACACACAGCAGACAAAATGGGTGCCTGGAGATCAGAAACAAACTCACATCAACAGGCCAAGGGCCACTCAAAGATCTGCTAACAGTGTGTGCCCAGGAAGCTGGGCCAAGGTGACAGAGGGTGACACACGGAGGGAGGGAGAGGGGGACACAGAGGGAGGGAGAGGGGGACTGAGAGGGAGGGAGACGGACAGAGGGAGGAGGCTGACACACGGAGGGAGGGAGGAGGCTGACACACAGAGGGAGGGAGAGGGGGACAGAGAGGGAGGGAGAGGGGGACAGAGAGGGAGGGAGACACAGGAAGACGGACAGAGGGAGGAGGCTGACACACAGAGGGAGGGAGAGGGGGACAGAGAGGGAGGGAGAGGGGGACAGAGAGGGAGGGAGACACAGGAAGACGGACAGAGGGAGGAGGCTGACACACAGAGGGAGGGAGAGGGGGACAGAGAGGGAGGGAGAGGGGGACAGAGAGGGAGGGAGACACAGGAAGACGGACAGAGGGAGGAGGCTGACACACAGAGGGAGGGAGAGGGGGACAGAGAGGGAGGGAGAGGGGGACAGAGAGGGAGGGAGAGGGGGACAGAGAAGGAGGGAGACACAGGGATAGCAAATCAGTCCTTTGGTGTGTGGGAATGTCTGCTCGTCAGCAGGTGGACTGCGTGCATGTAGACAAGGGTAGCCAGTGCCAGAACCCCCCCTCTTCATCATGGCAAAACGCAGGGCCATGTCACAACCTGTACACGAGCACAAGGACAGCCACCTGCATCATATAAGTGTGTGGATCCACTCCATGTGCACATGTACAGTGCTACAAGGAAGGCGCAAATGCATGGCTCGCCACACCTGCACACTCCACTGCTGACTGCAGTCACACTTGACGCAGCAAGTAAGACTGTGCCACACATAGTTAAAGGGGCCAAATTGGTGCCCAAGGGACACACCCATGCACAAGTGCACTGTGAGTGGAATGCAAGACAGATCCTAATTCCAAGAGGAAATGTGCCAACTTTGAAACGGATGAAACATGGATGTTGCATGGACCAAAATTAACATTTTCTCTCTCACACACAGGTCAACGTCGTGCTGCACCCCCCAACACTGGGGGGGAACACTCACAGGACCCGGATCTGCAGGAGACCGATCCCACCGGCAGCGACCACTCTCACCACTCTGCGGACGACCCCGACCGACCTGGCCCCTCTGGTGTCCAACCACCTGCAGCACCTGCGTCAGGTACAACCGTGCCAACCACCACCCCCACTCCTGCAACATCCCAGGAGACACCCAGGATCCCTGCCCCAACACCACAATGCAGCCAGGCTCGCCAGGAGGGACACGGTGTCCCGGGCACCCAGGAGGAGGCAGGCGACAACGCCAATGCCACCCCTCAGGGGTCCCGGAGACCCGATGTGCCAACAAGTGCAGGCCAGACGCAAGTGGGCAGGGGTGGTGGGAGTGGAGGACGGCTGAGGCGCGAGCCTGACCAGTTGGCTGGGTATCCGGTATTTTCCCATGTCCGTAACATCCTGGACTCATACCGGCAGGACACCACGGGCATGGCCCAGGTTGTGTCCGTCCTCGAGGGGATCAAGGTCCAGCAGGCCCAGCAACATGCGGAGCTAATAGCCTGTCTACAGGTACACCGACGGAGGATGGAGGACAGACAGGCTGAGCAAGTGACGGCGTTCCAGGGGATTCACGCTACACTCCGTCGGATGGCCGACACCATGGCCTACCCTCCCTGTGCCAGAAGGCGGAGAACATCACCACCCACAGGGAGGGATCAGGAGGAGGAGGAGGAAACATCCGACGGAGCATCCCAGACGTCGTCACGGCCTGCTGCTGAGGTTCCCCGCAGGAAGCCGGGTCGTCCACGGAAAGGACCGTGAGGGTGGCTGCTACATCACCATCTCCCAGGACACCTGGCCTGGCACCTGGCCCACTGGAGCAACAGCATCACAGCATCAAGAGACATTCTCTGCCACATGGCCCTGCTGGTCACTGGCTGACCAATGTTGACAAAGACTGTGGCATGGACTCTGAGGATTTCCAATGGCAAGGACACCAACTCCCCTACTGAACTTTGGATTCCCTAATCCCGGAAAGCCCCTCACTTTGTCCCCCCCCCCCCCAATAATAAATCACACTTTTAAGAGTAGATGCCTGCTGGTAGCATTATTACCTAACATGTGTCTTGTACAGTCTAAACATGCCTGAGTCATCTGTTCACTTCAACCATCCACACCCTGGGGCCTGAGTCTGGCACAGGACACATGGGTCACAGTTTATTAGGCAAGACAGACATGGAGCACCATACACACCCGTGATGGGCAGAACCAGCTGAGGGGGTGGCCGAACAACCGTGCTGACAGACACATTGAGTACAGCAACAGTCATGCGCAGAGGTCAGGGATCCTGGCCAGTGTCCTGGGGGGCACCCAGGTATGTGTAGACAGGTGGCAGAACCATGTCCTGCAAGCTTGAGTCCGGTGGATGCAGAGAATGGGGTCATGGACAACGTTGGATGCATGGGGATGGCACATGTCACAATACCCACACAGTCATGGACATCATGCCCAATACACAGTCTCAGCACACACATACGGCTTGCATCTTGCCACTCGACACATTGACACATAGCCACAATCAGGGAATACCATGCCAGACATGCAGGATGCACCGTGCCAACACACCAGCATTGACTGAGAAGAGGCACCTTGGAGGCATAGGGACACCTTTATTAGTCATGTTTTTGGGATTGCAGAGGCAACTTGAAGTACACATGAACACATCATGTGGAGTAACATGTGGGTCCAACACTGGCACCCCCCTTCTGCAGCACAAATGCGTGATAGCCATGGAACTGGCACACAAGTGTCGGCTAACAGCTAAAACCCACAGCTTCACACGGAGAGCCTGACATACACCATAGATCCGCTGATGTGGAAGTCCCACGCCATGTCAAGACAATGTCAACCGTATGTGTCCGAGGGCAGTGTCACACACATTGATGCCATCATCACAATCCACTATCCCATCACTGATGACTGACAACCAGGCAGCCCATCTATTCAGGTGTACCCAGCTGCATGTCGTGTCCCATGGGGATGCCACATGACTGCAGAGGAACCAAACCCCGACCGGGGCAGTGTGCACACATCGTGAACAACTGCCACACCCAATACACCCCAGATGCATCCCTTACCCCATGGAGACTTCCAAACGTGTCCGTGCCTGTAACGCTGAGTCAGCCCACGATGTCATGTCCATGAGGAATAGCAGTGCCACAACAATGCAACCAGCAAACGGCATGCGCAGGTACCTGGGGAAGAGAGACACACAAGAAGTCAGCCACAAAAAGCACAGCCACTTGCATGTGCATTTACTCGACACATGTATGGATGACAACATGCTAGGTCACAATTATGACTGGGGAAATACTACCATCACTGCCACCATCACTCCAGTGACACACCCACACACACCTCTGACCCACGTGCCATACATGCAGGTGGAGACACACATCACAACGCATGCCACACGGGGACCAATGCGTGCACACTCAGACCCTGGTACTCACCACTAAGCAAAGAAGTCGCGTATGAGCCGAGTCCGGATGTCCTCTTGCGGCTCCACATCCTCCACATCACTAGCCCCATTGCCAAGCCCTTCGTCCTCCACGGGTGGATGGTCCTCGTCATGTTGATTCAGGATGAGTGGCACAGCTCTTTCAACTGCCATGTTGTGCAGCATGCAGCAGACCATGAAGATCTTGCAGACCTTCGCCGGGGCATAAGGGAGTGCACCGCCGGTCTTGTGGAGGCACCGGAATCGGCTCTTCAGCATGCCAAACGTCCTCTCTATCACTCGCCTTGTCCGGCCATGGGCGGTGTTATAGCGGAGCTGGGCCGGCGTGATGGGGTTGCGGAGAGGTGTCAGCAGCCAAGGCATGTTGGGATAGCCAGCGTCCCCTACATGGGAAGCACATGGACATCGTTAGAACTGGTGAAGCGGTCGTGCTGGTCGGCTATACAGAATACAGGACAGACAGACTGTACCCACCAACAACACATGCCCGTTCATTGCGCAGCTGCATCATCATATCAGGCATCCCGCTACGCCTCATGATGTAGGCATCGTGTGCTGACCCTGGGAAACGAGCACAGACATGTGAAATCACCATATTGGACAGACACACCACAAGGGCATTGATGGAGTGGTAGTGCTTCCGATTGCGGTACGCCACCTCCCGTGCGTGTGGTGGTACCAAACCTACATGTGTCCCATCTATGGACCCAATGACATGGGGCATCCCTCCCAGGGCATAGAATCCACGCTTGACCTCAGTCATCTGTTCAGGGGTTGGGAACTTGATGAAGTCATCCAGGTGAATCAACATGGCCTCCAAGAAATCATGCAGCACACCGCTGAACATGCTCTGGGACATGCCACCAACATGAGCTATGGTATTTTGGAAGGTACCCGTGGCAAGAAAATGTAGGGCAGCCATTACCTTCAGCTGGGGTGTCAGTGCCGTAGGATACCTGTGCTGCGGTTGCAGGTGTGGTGCCAGTCTCGCCGTCAGCTCAAGAATCAACGGTTGGGTGAAGCGGTAGAGCCGGATCCTGTCATTCTCCTGCATGGTAGCCAAGTCTGGAATTCTTCGGGCAAGAGGCGGCGCTCTGCAGTAATTTGGAAGTGACAACGAAGAGTGAGTGCACTACGAGAACAACTCATGTCTACTGAGCACATGTAAATCTGGCAATACACACATGCTACATAGGGAGTCAGGTATGTGCTACATGCCCAGGACACGTATGGATGCAAGGTGACACTCCTTCCAAGACCCAGCTACACACGGTGATTGAGAACCTCCCCATGCCACGCCATGGAAATAGCTGTGTCCCAGTGCAAGTGCACAGCCCGACGCAAGACAGGAGTGACATACACCCACACATCAGCAGAAGTGGGATGCCGATTGCAGAGACTGGTAGCGGAACACTGGAGCCACAGGTCACATGACATTACACTAGTCCAGCCCACACACCTTGCCATGAAGGTGCACATGTCATGACTCACCACACATTCCTTGTGAGGATGCTGACATGGCCTTGTCACGCTACTCCGTGTCCCATGCATACATGTGCACCTCACATCCGATAACACATGTGGCATGGTGTGCGGAACAGTGTGCAATGACAATCTACACACAGCCACATGTTGGTTGCTGCAACGGCTGCAGCTTTTGAGGGTGCTACAACATCGACCTGATGTAAATCCCGGACACATATATGACATAGTCACATTGTGCACTGTGGGTAGTGACAAGTCATGTGTCATGACCCCTGTACCGGGCATCATGGGACACTTCCGTGTGTTGGTGTCCGTGCCATGCCAGTGACGCTCACCCCAAGTGCGCAGTCCCACATGCACACATGTCAAAGGAGTCAAGGGCATGCCTGGCACACATTGCACCCTCACACAGTACACCTGTACACATCTCATCATACATCTGGTGCCTTCTCCACTCAGGAG
This sequence comes from Triturus cristatus, assembly GCF_964204655.1. Classification (NCBI taxonomy): domain Eukaryota; kingdom Metazoa; phylum Chordata; class Amphibia; order Caudata; family Salamandridae; genus Triturus; species Triturus cristatus. The sequence goes on from NC_140590.1 coordinate 1,809,654,026, forward strand.
GCATGTTCCACATAACAGCCTGTGACACCTGTGCCCCACACATGTAGTAATGCACAGACGATGCCTTGATGTCCATTCCTGGACAAGTATGTCCATCCATGGACAAGTATGTCCATCCATGGACAAGTATGTCCGCCCTATTCCTACCTGTGTGTCGCCTATCACCACAGTGATGTGTAAAAACCGCCGTACTGCTGCTGAGAGGGCCTGTGCATGTTCCCAAATCACTGTGGGAGTGCTGCCGTATGTGTACCCATCGTGATGGCGAGCGTACAGGCATTTGTACGGTCCGTAGCACTACGAGTACGCATACGCGTGCAGACCCATAGTGATAGGGCCGTACACACGCATGTACGCTCACTATCACTATGGGTCTGCACGCGTATGCGTACCCGTAGTGGTACTGACCGTACACTCGCATGTACGCTCACTATCACTATGGGTCTGCACGCGTATGCGTACCCGTAGTGGTACGGACCGTACACTCGCATGTACGCTCACTATCACTATGGGTCTGCACGCGTATGCGTACCCGTAGTGGTACGGACCGTACACTCGCATGTACGCTCACTATCACTATGGGTCTGCACGCGTATGCGTACCCGTAGTGGTACGGACCGTACACACGCATCTACGCTCACTATCACTATGGGTCGGCACGCGTATGCGTACTCGTAGTGATAGTGAGCGTAGATGCGAGTGTACGGTCCGTACCACTACGGGTACGCATACGCGTGCAGACCCATAGTGATAGTGAGCGTAGATGCGAGTGTACGGTCCGTACCACTACGGGTACGCATACGCGTGCAGACCCATAGTGATAGTGAGCGTAGATGCGTGTGTACGGTCCGTACCACTACGAGTATGCATACGCGTGCAGACCCATAGTGATAGTGAGCGTACATGCGTGTGTACGGTCCGTACCACTACGGGTACGCATACGCGTGCAGACCCATAGTGATAGTGAGCGTACATGCGTGTGTACGGTCCGTACCACTACGAGTACGCATACGCGTGCAGACCCATAGTGATAGTGAGCGTACATGCGTGTGTACGGTCCGTACCACTACGGGTACGCATACGCGTGCAGACCCATAGTGATAGTGAGCGTAGATGCGTGTGTACGGTCCATACCACTACGAGTATGCATACGCGTGCAGACCCATAGTGATAGTGAGCGTACATGCGTGTGTACGGTCCGTACCACTACGGGTACGCATACGCGTGCAGACCCATAGTGATAGTGAGCGTACATGCGTGTGTACAGTCCGTACCACTATGAGTACGCATACGCGTGCAGACCCATAGTGATAGTGAGCGTACATGCGTGTGTACGGTCCGTACCACTACGAGTACGCATACGCGTGCAGACCCATAGTGATAGTGAACGTAGGCATGCATGTACGGGCCGTTGCCATGCATTTGGGGTGCCCTAGGGCCCCGAAACGCACCGTACCTGTGTGTGATGCTCCAAATTACATAGGGGACAAGTATTAAGGCCTACATGCATGCTGGTTGTCATGGAGACCAAGTTCAAATTTCGAAATTGTTCTGGAAGGTGCACAGCAGAAGTCAGTTGGAATTCTTCTACTTTGTTGCAATGTGTTTGTGGGGCTGACATCATGCAGGAGAATGAAACCGATAGAGAACCCACAGACTGCTAGGTTTGAAGGGATTGGTGGAAACATAGGATGCAAATGTGAGTGACCAATCACTCTGTACTCCTGTGCATGAGACTGGGCAGAAGGGCACATATAAGGCAGCCAGGTCCCATGAGGGAGCACTTGCCTGCACATCTTTGCATTCGTCGACCCAGCTGCTGCTACTGATTCCCTGGAACCATGTCAAGGGCTGTGGAGAGGACACAGCCATTCACCCTGGAGGAGAACATGGCTCTGCTGGATGTGATCCTCCCACAGTACTCCATGCTGTATGGGTGACCAGGGTATCAGGTGAGTGCATAGGCCACTGCCACAGACTGTCCCTATGTTGTGACTGTGACTTCTGCCATTGCGTCCAAGTGTAACACACATGCCATGTACTGTCGGGGGGTCCCAGGGGGGGTGCCTGATGTCTCCCAGCAGTGCCCTGAGACAGGAGGGGTGGGGGCCTATCACTCACAGCAGTGCCCTGAGACAGGAGGGGTGGGGGCCTATCACTCACAGCAGTGCCCTGAGACAGGAGGGGTGGGGGCCTATCACTCACAGCAGTGCCCTGAGACAGGAGGGGTGTGGGCCTATCACTCACAGCAGTGCCCTGAGACAGGAGGGGTGGGGGCCTATCACTCACAGCAGTGCCCTGAGACAGGAGGGGTGGGGGCCTATCACTCACAGCAGTGCCCTGAGACAGGAGGGGTGTGTGCAGAGTCCTCCCAGCAGTGCCCTGAGACAGGAGGGGTGGGGGCCTATCCCTCACAGCAGTGCCCTGAGACAGGAGGGGTGGGTGTGATGCACAGTGTGAGCCTTGATCATTGATTGTGACATTGACATCATTCCACCTGTGTACCCACTGTGGCACGTACTGCTTTTGCCCTCACCAGGGGATGATGTCCCTATGACAAAGGTGCAATGCGTTGGCTGCATGACATGCCTTGTTGTAACCAGCTAATTTGTACCCATATGTCTCTCTGTGACATGTGGCTGGTGTATTGATGTGGTGTCACTTGTTCCTCCTCACAGGTAGGCGCCACTGCCAAGGAGCAGATCTGGCTGACCGCCGTCAGTGCCGTGAGGGGTGTGGATGGTCGGAGGCGGAGCCTGCCCCAGGTGAGGAAACGCTGGCAGGATATCCGGTGCTGGACGCGGAGGATTGCACGGCTCCTGCTGGGGGACTCACCTGAGAGCCACAAGAACCGCGGCCACCGCCGTCTGAGCCACCTCCACAGGCGTGTGCTGCCGGTGGTCTTTCCAGACCTGGAGAGGCGCTTACAGGCGATGCAGCAGCCGGAAGGGGGTAGGTACATGTGTGTTTGTTGTGTGGCACCGGCATTTGTAAGGGCACAGTAGCATGAATTCACAGGCAGGGTTTAAAGGTGCTGTGCAGATCCTGTTTGCCCCAGTATAGCGCTGTGCCCCTGCCACCCTTCCCCTCCTTGCAATGTGTTCCCTAGTCTGTGTGTAGTCACTCCTTCACAAGGTAATGTAGGCTGGCGCTTTGTCCACGAGAACAATGACTGTAGCATCATGTGTGGGGGTGGTGTGTAACAGGTTGTGGGACCTTGCCTGTGCACTGTCAAGTTCACTGCATGTGGGTTCCATGTCAGTTGCCACTGATGCTGACTCCAGACATGGGAGTTGGTCTCTCATGTGTCATGCCTTACAGCGCGCATGTCCTATGTAGTGGCCTGTGACATGATGTGCATGAGTGTGCGATACACATAGTGCAGGGATGGTGACGTGTGTTGCAGTCATTACCATTCAGTAGCATGTAGTTGCGTGCCCACTACTGTCCCCTGGGGCACCTTTTCCTCAGTGGTGTATGTGTCATCATAAACGTGGCCAATCTCAGTGTCTACAGCGTAGGTTGTGCTCTGTGCCATTGTCCCCTGTCACCATGTATATAGACGTGCTATTTTGTACAGGTGTCCACTGTGCAGCCTGACCTGATTGTCCTTCTTCATACTCACAGTTGCCAGTGCCTGTGTGTCTTTTTCTACTCATCTGAGGATGGGCACTTGTACCTCATTATTTGTACAGGCGCACCTTGGCTGTTTGGCGTCCAATCTTGCTTTTTGCCTGCCCCTGTGTGTATCACCCAGACTATGAGATGTTGGTGCCACCTGTGTCTCAACAATTTGCCTCGTGTAGGGTCTTGTTGGGGCGGGCAATGCCTATGTGTTAACTCCTGATTTCCACTTGCTGGGTCTGGGCAGTGTGTGATGTGTCTGGACACACACGCAAGGTGCAGTGACCGAGTCATGTTGTGCATGTTTTCAGCATTACCTATGCAGCATGTGTCTCAAGTTCATGGATATGCTCCCTGGTCATCGGTATTTTCGCCAACGCTGTGTGGTGCAGATGCAGTGCTGGATTGTCCCCAGGGCCTGGGTGCTATGTCAGACTCCGTTTCCTGTGTTTAGCTATTGTCTCATGCTCTCCATGGTATTTCAGTGGCATGGTGGCTCAACCAACTGTGTGTTTCATGCCCTACATCGGTACCCTGTTCAATAGATGTTAGGGATCTTCCTTTTCAGGCCATGCAATGTTACCTATGTAGATTGGACTCATGTGACAGATGTGTACAGGTGTCTGATTAATTTCTGTCTCTCCACCCTGCCCACAGCATCGTCGGGGGACACAGAGGGAGACATGGACACAGACCAGGCGGAGGGACCGAGCACCAGTGCCAGCCGTGACATCGGGTCTGGCACATCGAGTGGGACAGAGGTGGAGGAGAGTGTGGCCGAGGACCTGTCGACTGGCACATCAGACTACGAAGCTGACAGGTCCGAGGAGGATGTCTCCGAGTGGGCGGAGGCTGCACCAGCAGCTGACAGCGGAACAACACCTCGCACCGCCCCCTCAGTTTCCACCAACCACCTCCCACTTGCTCGTGTCCCTTCCCAGCGTGCCCGGTCACAGCATTTCTCCTTCCTGCCAGGCACCGCACCCCCTGCCCCTGTCTCCACTGCTGCCGCCAATGCAGAGTCTGTGGACATCCAGCGGCAACTGCAGGTTGGTCAGGCTGCGATCCTTAATGTCCTCCATGCCCACGGCAAAACCCTCACCAACATCGAGGCTTTCTTGGAGGGCATTCATTCATCGCAGGCTGACCAACGCAACTTGCTGAGGTCCATAGACTCCACACTGACTGCAGCAGTGGGTCTCCTGCAGCGCGACCTCCCCCCACCTACCCCTGCCCCATCCACACTTCCCACTCCCAAGCCTGTCCCACGTACACCCAGACGTCGGCATGCACCCACATCAACGGACACGGGCACCACACCAGCAGGGAAGGTCCACCGCACTCCTCCTGACACGCACACACAGGGTGAGGTAGGCACACCCACTGGGTCGGGGGGCAAACGTGTGACACGCAGCCATAGTGGGAGTCTGCATTCCACCCAGTCCACTCCCTCCAAATCCCCTCCCCTCAGCTCTCCTGGCCACATCTCCCCCAAGGACTCCTTCATGGCCGCTCTGTCCCTGAGCCCCACAGTTACACCACCACGCAAGCGGTCAAGGAGGTCCCCGGTCAGGGTGGTTGAGTCTCCCCCCCTGTCTCCACCCTCCCCCGGTGGCGCTGCGACCCATCCCTCTGACCCCCCCCCTCCTTGGGGCCTGAGGTCCCTTCGGGTGCAGGGGACTCCCTGGAGGACCTTGCAAAGGTGTGTAGTGCCATCCTGGCCTCCGCCTTTGGCACTGACCCACCCCCTGTGGTGGAGTCCTCCATCCCTGCACCCACAACGCCGCCCCTTTGCCCTGATGTCCCTGCGGTGCCTGTTGCTTCCCCCCCCCCTGATGCCCTCACCAGTGTGGAAGACGATGCCATTTGACTGTGCAGGCAAGGTAGGGGACACGCATCCCACTGTGTCCCCCATCCAGCTGAGAATCATTGACTGCCCTATGGGCTTTGTGAAGATTGTACTGCCTGCGATCCACGGACATTGTGCTCATGCTGAATAAAGCTTAATTTTGTTTTCATTATCACACTACTGCTATGCTGGTATTGGTGTTGGTGGGGCTGCTACATGGATTTGGGTGGTGTGTAAGGGTTTGGGTGTGTGGGATATGTAGTAGTGTACTGCTCATTGGTGGGACCCTGTGATCTGTGTGCCATCACAAGGTGTTGGCTAACTTTCTTTGTTCATGTAAGCAGTTACTGCATGGTGCACTTGTCCCAGGGTGTATTCCTTCATCTGTGTACCCAGCTTTCTTCCCTGCAGGGTGTTCCCAATGTTTAGCGCAGAGCTGTGTCTACATGAGCTGTGTGTGTGACGGAGCCCTTCTACTTTGGCCATGCATGCAGGGCCATGTCTCCACCTGCAACAATCGTGGCATCCTTGGTGATCACTGTACTTGTGTGTGGAGTCTGTTGACATGAGTTCATGGGGACATGTTCCCTTGTAGCCAGTATGCATGTGGATAATTCTGGCCTCACACACATGTGTTACACCCCTCCTGTCTCAGGGCACTGCTGGGAGGACTCCACACCCACCCCTCCTGTCTCAGGGCACTGCTGTGAGTGATAGGCCCCCACCCCTCCTGTCTCAGGGCACTGCTGGGAGGACTCCACACACACCCCTCCTGTCTCAGGGCAATGCTGGGAGTGATAGGCACCCACCCCTCTTGTCTCAGGGCACTGCTGGGTGGACTCTGCACACACACCTCCGATTTCAGGATATGTACGCTTGGAACATACACGGTGGGGGTACGCTCAATGCATTCGAGGTGAGGGTATGAGTCTACTTACACTGGTGTGGTGGGGGTACGCTCCATGCATACGCGGGTGAGGGTACGGGTCGAACTTACACTGTTGGGCCGGGGGGTACGCTCCTTGCATACGCGGGTGGGGGTACGGGTCGTACTTACACTGTTGGGCTGGGGGGTACGCTCCTTGCATACGCGGGTGGGGGTACGGGTCGTACTTACACTGTTGGGCTGGGGGGTACGCTCCATGCATACGCGGGTGGGGGTACGGGTGGTACTTACACTGTTGGGCTGGGGGGTACGCTCCTTGCATACGCGGGTGGGGGTACGGGTCGTACTTACACTGTTGGGGTGGGGGGTACGCTCCATGCATACGCGGGTGGGGGTACGGGTCGTACTTACACTGTTGGGCTGGGGGGTACACTCCTTGCATACGCGGGTGAGGGTTCGAGTCGTACTTACACTGTTGGGGTGGGGGGGTACGCTCCATGCATACGCGGGTGGGGGTACGGGTCGTACTTACACTGTTGGCATGGGGGGGGCGCTCCATGCATACGCGGGTGGGGGTACGGGTCGTACTTTCACTGTTGGGGTGGGGGGTACGCTCCTTGCCTACGCGGGTGAGGGTTCGAGTCGTACTTACACTGTTGGCATGGGGGGTGCGCTCCATGCATACGCGGGTGGGGGTACGGGTCGTACTTTCACTGTTGGGATGGGGGGTACGCTCCTTGCATATGGGGTGGGGGTAGGGTCCGTACATACCCGTCCCCACGCTATGTGATGTTTGTGCGGCCCGTTCCCAGGCTTTTGCCACGTGGATGCGATCCGTCCCGCCATTGTTGGGGTGACGTGTGTGGGCGTGGTCCGACTCGTACCCACGCTCTTCAGGCGTGGGTACGGGACGTACCTGTCTGGTTGTGTTGCCGGTTCGCGTGGTGACGGACTTCCGTTGTGGCGGTCGCTGGCTTATCAGGACACGCCCCCACCCCCTCGTGGTGACCAGGGCATGGGAGTCAGGTATGTCCAGGCCATGTGTGGTGTGTGACTTATGTGGTTGTTTTGTGGCCTGCCCTGGTCCTGCCACCCCCACCCCACCCCACTTTCCCCCCTCCCTTAGTTATTCTGACCTTCTGCGGCGTCTGCGTCGTAACCTGTAGAGGAGGTGGACTGCTATGAGGGCAGGGATGACTCGTAGGTTCGGGTCCATGTCTGTCCGTCGCATACTGGTACTCCTTGCTCGCGTCGTCCTGTCGCGTACGGGTCCTCCTTGATCGCGTCGTCCTGTCGCGTACGGGTCCTCCTTGGTGGCGTCGTCCTGTGTGTCCGTCACGTACTGGTCCTCCTTGTTCGCGTCGTCGTCTGTCCGTCGCGTACTGGTGGTCCTTGTTCGCGTCGTCCTGATTTCCCGGCAGTTTTTGGCTGCCGCAAAATATTCACCGTGCGGGGTGACGTCGGTGCGAATCGTGATTCCTGGGTCGTGAATGGCTGGCTGCGAGCGTCCCGGCGTCAGGTCGGCGCTTTCCCGGATCGCATTGGTAGGTGTTTTTTTGTTCGGTCGGGCTTTTTTACGATTCGTACGGTAGTGGTGTACCCGTGCGAATCGTGATTCCTTGTTTGTAAAAATTGACGACCGGGTACGCGTCGGACGGAGATTATGCTCCGTCCGACGGTTCGTACCCGGTTTTTACCGGATCGTGATCGGCACCTTAGTTGAAGAACCTCATGTTCTGGTAAGCAGACTAAGGATTTTATAAAAAATATCCTCAACCAAAGAAAAAATGTAAAAAATATATCCACTGCAAATAGTGTTTCAAGTAGAAAACAACAAGACAATTGACATAACATACTAAATGCTAATGTACAATCAGAAGTAAGAAAGAATGACTTAAAAAGAAAAATAGATTTTAAAAACATTCGTAGAAAAATGTTTCAGAGAAGAGTGATGTTCAATTTGCTAAAGGATGTGAAAAAATATAGGAAGAAAGCCAAATTTTATAAGAAAAAGAAACATATTGAATCAATTGTTGCAAAGGCTTTGGAATTAAAAAGAAAACTATTCATTTTAATTTTGAACAGGATCCGTACATTAGATAAATTAGTGAATGTAATGAAGTCAAAAAGCAAAAGAAAGTGAAAAAAAAAACTTTTGTAAAGTGTTCTTAGGAGAATGGAAGCATAGTTCAAGTACTGAACCATTTTTTAATGAAGAGAGTTATCTTCAAAGTAATAGTTTGCTGCATGCAGTTGACACCAGTGGTCGAGCTTATGAAGTTAAAGATGGTTGTGTAATGGAAAAGGAGAAAATGGTTCCAAGAAATGAGGAAGAAGTGTTAGCTGATGAGGTAATGGGGAGACGTCCTAAAGCCCCAGTGTACACTTGGAATTGTAGTAGTATTTGTACTGTACGACAGGAATCTATTGATAAATTACGTGACTTTCTAAGAGAATATAGTAAAAAAAAGTGTTAAACAGAAGATTAAGGTGCTTCAAAGACTAGATCCATGCAGAGTGAGAGAGAATACTGGTTTGCAAGGACATTCTCTGGCATGTCTTTCTGGGAAAGTTTGTCAAAGTGTTTTTCACCATTTTAGGATGCTGGCAGTTCATCACACTGAAATGAGAAAATTTGTGAGAAGATTGTATTTCGCTAAAAGTCCAGCACTAAAGTTAAATGAGTTGAATAGTGCTCTGTTCTGTGGATCTGTATCAGATGTGAAGAAGGTTTGTGAGGATATTGAGTTTTGTTACTTTGGTCCAGAGCAAGAAAGTGCAGGAAATTACACAGTTATTGAAGAAAATGTGGAAGAGAATGTAGAACTCACTGTTAGTAAAAATTTTGAAGATCAAATGACAAAATTTACTATCATCTCTAATGAAAGACCAAATATTACTTGTATTTGTTGCCGGAGAAGCCATTATAAAACTCAAACAAGGAATGTTGATCTGTATGAAAAAAAGTGAAAAAGAAAATAAGTATCAGTGGAAGGATTTTGCTACATATTTATTTCTGGAAAATTGCTTTGATTTGGGTGAAGATCAGCGTATTTGTAAATACTGTTATAACAAGTTAGAAGAAAATAAAATGCCGGCTAGAGCTGTACATAATAATTTAGAATTGGTTGATATTCCTGCAGAACTTTCTGATTTAAATACGTATTAGTCTATACTCATTCAATGTGTCCATCCGTTTCAGACTATAGTTCGTATGGAGCCCAAAACAGGTAAATTACCTCCTTCAGATTTACAAAGAGGTTTAAAAGGAAGAGTTGTCTATTTGCCATTAGATTTGAAAAAAAATATTGAAACAATTGATGCAGATAGTTTGGAAACTGAACCAATATTTATTCTGGTTAATGGTGTACCTACAATAAATAGGAACATTTGGCAGGAGCTGGTAGATGTACGAAAAGTACAAAGAGCAAATTTATATTTGAAAAGAAATAATAAATGGTATGAATCAATTTATATGGATGAAGATGAAGAAGTTTTACTAGCAGACACAGGAATACCAACTGGGCAAATTGAAAAAGTGGATAAGTCAAAAGAAGAAGAAATTTATGAACATTTCAGCATACATCCTCTTCATTCTAAAGACGTTATGGGAACACTATTGATCTGTTTCAGATGAAAAAAGCAATAGGAACTCCGTGAGTGTATGGGAGGAGAGCTTGGAAGCTCGTTGTTTTCCCCAGCTGTTTCCTACAGGAAAAGGTGGACGATATGATGAATGTTCAGTACAGATTCCTGCTTCTGAGTATCGGACTACAAGATTATATGCAGAAGATCCAAGATTTCGTCAAAGTATTCCTTATTTGTTCCATCTTTTATTTGAAAGTGACTTGTCTGCACTATCTTATGCAGTAAACTGCGTTTTAAAACATCTACATAATGTGTCTGCAAAGTATTTTCTGAACAAAGTGCAACAGCGAGATGATTATTTGGAATCTCAATTGATTAATCTGATGGCTTGTCAGCGTGGGGCTAATGAATATTGGTACTGACGCCATGGAGAATTGAAATGTATGTTACGGAATTTAGGAACTCCCACATGGTTCCTTACCCTAAGCTGTGCTGAGTACGCTTGGGATGACTTTCTGGATTTTCTTCGAGAGGCAAATTCAAATATTGAAAACATCCAATACAAGACAGCAGGAGAATTGTGCTCATTGAATCCGGTTAATGTTTGCAGATATTTCAATCATAGATTTGAGGCTATGATGTCCTTCAACTGCAATAAAAAAAATCCACCTCTTGGAGAAGTTGTGGATTTCATTTGGAGAAAAGAGTACCAAGCAAGAGGTGCTCCTCATATTCATATGCTGTTGTGGATCAAGGATGCCCCAAAATTTGGAACAGATTCTGATGATGCAGTTTTATCTTTCATTGAAGAATATGCAACATGTGCTATACCTAAAAGCACAAAAGAAAAAAACTTAAAAGAGCAAGTTTTACGTTTCCAAAGTCATCGGTGTGGAAAATACTGTCGACGAAAGTACAAGAGTAAAGATAAATTCTACACAAAATGTCGATTTGCATTTCCACGACCTGTTCTTTCAAAAGGAAGAGTAAACAGTTTTATGTCCGCTGTGCGACATACCATTACAAGAAATTCTCCGAAAAATACCTACAACCTAAGAAGAAAAGAAGAGTCAAAATATATAAATGACTACAACCCAGTCATTTTATCCATGTGGAATGCTAACATGGATATTCAGTATGTAGCTGACAATTCTATTGCTGTTGCTCGGTATGTCACATCTTACATCACTAAATCTGAGAAAACGGAATGGAAAGAAATGTGGGAAGAGTTTTCTCACGAGAAGACTGTCAGTAAAAAGCTATACAGTTTCAGTTTAAAGATGTTATCGCATCGAGAAATTGGGTCATACGAATGCTCAGATAGGTTATCATCTGCAAGTCTGTACTCCAAATTCAGAAGAATAATTTGGGTAAGTTTAGGCCTTGCAGGAATGCGAAATCGGGTATTGAAATCTATTCGAGAAATTAAATATTTAGCAGAGTACGAACCAGAAAGTACAGACATTTTAAGAACAAACATGTTGGACACATATTACCCAAAGCGAAGTCATCATCTTGACATCATGTGTCTCTATGAAGTGCCGCAGAACTACATTTTTAAACGGAATGCCACAGAAGACATCAACAATGGAAAATATAAAGTCATTGGTGAGGAAGGATGTTTGGTGAAACAAACAAATTGGATTCTCTAGAGAAAAACATATCGAAAACAGCTGGTTTAGAAAAGAATCTTTATGTATGTATGAACTGTCGAGTAATTTTAAGACGTAATTTGGATGTAGAAAAAGGTTTAGTGAATGGAGCTATGGGTAAAGTTGTGGGCTTTGTTAATTGCCAGAAAAAAGATGGAATTGAATTTAAAAAAATAAAATTTGATCAGATTGAAGAGGTTAAAGACATTAGTCGTACTTCAGTTCGTTTCTTGCTTGTGAAAGACTTATATGTACGTAGGAAGCAGTTTCCGTTTTCTCTAGCATATGCTGTAACTATTCACAAATCTCAAGGATTAACGGTAGATAGTGCTTTTGTAAACATTGGATCTAGTGTGTTTAAAGAAGGTATGGCATATGTTGCTTTGTCATGCATGAAAAAAATATCTGGTTTATTCATGATAGACTTTGATGAGTCAAAAGTTAGTGCTGATGCAAACTGTGTAAAGGAGTAAAATAGATTAAGAAGAAGCTATGCTCCTCATTTAGGTCAGTATCCTGTGTTTTAAAAACGTGTTGTTTGTCAGAAAAGGAGAATGGAGAATATCTGTAATGAGGATGTACAGAAGAGTAAACAAATAGAGACTGATGTGATTGCAAGCAAAAAGAAAAAGGACAATGTTGAAGAGGTTGTTGGTTGTCATTTTGAAAATAGCTCTGGTGTCAACTGCTACGCTAATGTAGTGCTGAATGTTGTATTTTATCTTGAAGTTTGCAAGAGCAGATAATACTAAATCATTAAAAAAGGTTTTGTTCTCTGCTGAGTTTCCTTTATGAAAAGTTGAGTAATGATAAAACTAAAATAGAAAGTGCTACTGATGTTAGAAATCTTTTAGATGTATGTTCTGGATGTACACAGTTTACACAAAATGTCCAGCAAGATGCACAGGAATTCTTAATGTATATGCTTATGGTACTGGAAGATGAAGGGGTAGAAATAGAAAATATGTTTGGTCTCTCTTATAAATGGGAACATTGTTGTGAAAACTGTTTGAACACATGCAGCTCTAATGTTGATTCTGAAAGGTTTATATATTTAACATTACCAGAGAGTAAATCAGTGACTTTTAGTAAATTAGTTAAAGATGCAAATCACAACATGGAATGTTCTCAATGTAAATCAGAAATGTTATCAACGTTATTTTTAAAGAAATATGGACAGTATATCATTTTAATGATGCAACGTTGTAGAGCTGATGGAAAAAAATTGGACACTTTAATAAAGAAGTTTACAGGAAATCAATATTCAATATCAGGAAAGACTTTTGTTGCAGTTGCAATACTTTTCCATGATGGACCTTCTATAACTTCTGGTCATTACACAGTTTATCTAAAATGTTAAAAAGGCTGGACACTGTGTAATGATTCACAATTGAGTTTCAAGCAATGTTTGCCGGCAGAATTACCAAATTCCTACTTAATTTTTCTAAAACCAAAATTTTAGATACAAATTGCAGCATCTGAAGAAACCATTATTTCTATTTTATTGGATTAACATTGGATATTTCACCAAAAAAGAATTTAAAAATGACCATTTGGCCTCATGAAAAGGTAACTGTTTCTATTGTGGACTTCTTTGACAGATATTATGTTGGTGTATGTGCTTAAGCAACAAGATTTACAGACGTTATTTATTGCAAATATTTATTGTTCTTAGAAGATATTTTTAATATATATGTTACATTTCTATCAAGGTATGTTTTACTGAGGATAGATTCAGGGCTTTTTTTAAACAATCTTTCAGATTGTTAATTTTCTTGCCCGCTGTTAAGTGATGAATGCAATTGATATCACTATTTTCAGTGGAATTTAATATATTCTGAAAACAGCAAAAAAAGGGCAAAAAATGACTTTGTTAAATATGAAAATATGTGTACTGTATTCTAAAATGTATTGTTAAATTTTACTACTGTTTTTCTTTTTTTTCAGATCGAGAAGGAAAATTTAGGAAATTGAATCCTTTTTTCTAGCAATTAAAAAAAAACATTTATTTCTAATTAAGTTATTTTGTTGGTCAGGTAAGTTTAAAATATCTGTATTTCTCACCCCTTCACTTTCATGCTCCCTTTTCTTCACTTCTCCTCACTCTGCTTTTCTCATTCCCCTTCCCTCTCTCTTCTTCCTCTACTGCTCTTTTGTAACTCCCTCGCTCCTTCTCTACTACTCCCCTAGGTTTACTGCCTCCATCACTATTTTTTCAACCATGTTTCTCTCCCTGTTTCCATATGTCTCAGTCATTCTAACTGCCTTACTCCTTCTCAGTTCCTTGCTCTCTGTCTCTGTTTCTGTCTCTCTCCCTTTGTCTGTCTTACCCTTAATTTCCTTAACATCTCTGGGGCAGATTTAGAAGCCCCCTGCGCCACCACTACGTCACTTTTCATGCTTCGAAACTAACACAGCACGGCGCAGCAAAATTACTAGCTGCACCGTGCTGCGTTAGTTTGTTATAAATCTGCCCCTCTGTTTCTACCACTCCTCCTCTCTCCATCACTCAATTTCCATCTATGTTAATTTTTTAACCTTCTCCGTCATTCTCCTTCCCTCACCTTCCCTAACTGTCACTATCCTTTACTCATAGTCACTCCTATTCTCCTACTTCATTTCCTCCTGTCTGTTCTCACACCTCTTCACCTTTTCGCATTCTTTCCTTCACTCTCCCTCACTCTGCTTTGCTCATTGAAATCCTGACTCCCTTTCTCTCACTCCAGTTTCCTAAATTCCTCCATCCCCTCACTCCCCATCTCTCACTTTCCCTTACCACCTTTTCTAATCCCCATACCCCTTATCTCACCATCATTCCACTTCTCTTACTTTCAATCCCTTTACCCTGCTGTACTTCATCCGCTTCGTCTGTTACTCCCTTTTCCTATCTCCGTCCCTTACTTCCCTTTTCTCACTCCCCCTCCCTCACTCTCCATTATTCACTACCATTCTCTTACTCATTCACTCTTCTTACCTGTATCCTCTAACCTTTGTCCTTTTGTTGCAGTCAGTCTCTCACTTCCCTTTCATGACTGATCATACTTTCATGTCACTCTCATTCTGTCAGTCCTTTCCTCCTCTTCACTCAGTCATTTCATTCATTTCGATCATTCATGTATACACTACACATTCATTAAATTAATTTACAACACAGTATATATATTAAGAATATAGCTCTTCTTGGAGAAGTGAAGTGAGTTCTGAAAATAACTTTTGTTTTGTATTTTTTTTATTTTAAACAATTTTGTATTTTTTTTGTGGATTTTTTTAGAGCAACAAAAAAAAACTGTTCAACTGGAACAAAAATTATTTTTAAAAAAAATTAACGGGGGGGCAAGTGTGCTGCTGGATCTTCTGTTCTGTAAGATTGATGCTGGTCTCTCCGTAACAGAGTGTGACATTGCACATGTTGCAATGAATGTGGACGTTTTTGAAGACAGGACGGATGTCCAGAGATCTGGAGCATGGCGCTTCTGCAGCCGCAAATGAAGTGCTCGGTTGAGAAGATTCAGGATTCTCCCTCATGGCCCGTGTTGACTCCTTAGCATATGCTATAGGGTGCATTTTTTTAAAGTATCGAATCATCGAAAAAATACTGAAAGAGTATTTTTTGGTTGGGTCTCCACGTGATAAGACTGTCCCACATACAGTGCAAGTTACTTTTGGTGCATTTACCTTCTTTTGTCCATCAGGAAATGTAAAAATTTCCAAATGAAGGAGTGTTTCTGTTTCTTTTTTCTTGCAGGTTCAAAAAAGGTCTCTTACTCACTTTCTGAAGTGGAGTGGTGCTCTGCCATATTCAATTGAAGTTTTTGCTTGAAAAGGTTGTTTTGCTCCTTCTCCCAGGAAATTAGTAGAAAAAGTGAGGGGAGTGGGTGTGGTGTTTGAAGATTCTGAAACAGAAACTAATATGAACCAATGAAAAGTGTTGTTTCGTAATCACATGACTTGCCGTGCGTGCACGGTGCCCGCATAGTACGCGTACCATGCGTGCACAGAGCACGCACAGAGCACGCACGCATGCGTACTCGGAGCACGCACGTTGCGCGCACCGTACGTGCACGGTGCACACTCGCATGTGCGTACTGAGCATGCGCATACGGAGCATGCGCGCATGCACGTATGGAGCACGCGCGCACGGAGCACGCACGACGTACGCATGCGCACGTGGAGCGCGCACCGTGCGTGCACGGTCAAAAACCCTTAAAAAATAAAATAAAGTGTTTATAGGTTTATAGAAGATATTAACTATGCTGTTCAACTTTATCCAATATTACAGGATACAGTCAATCTATAACTATATACATAGGTAGTTTATAGTAAAATAAATATATAAAAAATATAATAATACATACATAAATTAGCATTTAAAAAACCTTACAAATTCACTAAAAAAACCATAGGTTTCACACACGTTATAGTTAGGAATTAGCATTTAAAAAACCTTGCAAATTCACTGAAAAAACCATAGGTTTCACACACGTTATAGTTAGGAATTAGCCTTTAAAAAACCTTGCAAATTCACTGAAAAAACCATAGGTTTCACACATGTTATAGTTAGCTGGACATTTCACTCGTACAAAACCATTGAAATTCCCCCGTTATAGTTAGTTCAGCTAACTATAACTCGCGTGGCCGCAATCCACTGCTGATGACGTCACATATTACATCACTCATGACATGGTCAGTGACATCACTCATGACATCACTGATGACATCTCAAATGACATCACTCATGACATCACTGATGACATCATCCTTGTGTAAGAGTGGCAGACCTCCTCTTATCCTAATATAAACTTTGATACACACATTGAAAAATACAAACTAAAGTTTTGAAAACTATAGAGATACCAATACCAGTTAGAACAACCTATTCAGTAATTCCAAAATCTACATACGCATCCACTCATTCATCAACACTTCTATATAGTCACTCATACATGTACTCAGTCATCATATGTACTCATACACCTATACCTCCTGTTACACACCTACACTCATACATAGAGTTACTCACACACATACTCACACATGCAAATAAACATCCATTTACCTGCATATACAGCTATACACACACCACTACACTTACTTCGACAGAAACGTACACATACTTACTTTCTTAAACAATCACTTATAGAAACACATACTTATTTATACAGGAACTCTTCCAATCTCTCACTCTCATATATCCTCACTTATATACATCAATACTCACATATACTAGTTTAAAACATATGGACTTACTCATAAAGACACTATTGAGACAGTCATTCACTCTCTTACTCACCCATACACACACTCATCCACTCATACTGTCCTGCTCACATACTGTCTTCAAAACACGTACAAACAGTGAGTCACTCATTCATGCATCTATACGCTAAGTAACATCCCCCACTGAACCATACAGACACTCATACTGATACTCTAAAAACAAACTAATAACCCATATACACACTCATGTAGCTACTCACCAACCCATGCAGCCACTTATACACAAAGTGAGACACTGATACAGATATTTAAATATTTAAACATTCACTAATACTTGTATTCCCTAAGATACTGTTAATAAGTCAGTTATACAATTAATTTTACCAAAAAAAACATACATTTAGACACTTATTTACCCATTTATTTAGCTGAACTAACTATAACAGGGGAATTTCAATGGTTTTGTACGAGTTAAATGTCCAGCTAACTATAACATGTGTGAAACCTATGTTTTTTTCAGTGAATTTGCAAGGTTTTTTGAATGCTAATTCCTAACTATAACGTGTGTGAAACCTATGGTTTTTTCAGTGAATATATATCTCTCTCTCTCTCTCTATATATATATATATATATATATATATTTACGAGGTCTAGAGGCTGACCGTTGCGGGACTACGTGTCTGGTACGTGGAACCCTGGTGCGCAGGGATCCGGAAACTACTCTGCAAACCGCCGTATAGAACGACGGATGAAGACCAGTGCACGTGTAATTATCTGCGATAGACGGTAAGGAGGAGAGGGATTCCGGGGTGTTCTCGCTCCTACTCTCCGACGCACACTCGCAGCTTGCTGCGGTGTTGTGTTGTTGAGATCGGGTGAATTCCATCCCGGGTCTTGACTTCACCGTTACCCTCTCATATCGCGTCCATCAACGCAGGGAGCCGCCGAATACATGGGGATTTAAGCAACCTCACGACGGCATTGGAAATGCTTTTTGGGACAGTCTGTAACTCCCCCACTCAAGTGTACACACTTGTATACTAAAGAGGACTTTCAAAAATCAAATACCTTCATTTTGTTTGAATTCAGTCCGTGGGATTTCAGATTGTAAAAATGGCTGCAGCTTTGGAGGCTAAACGAAAAAATACAGCAGACAAATTGTTTTTTACAACTTCAGATGGTGTGGCAAATCATGCTAATGCAGGCACTATGATAACGGAGGAGATTAGAATACATGCATTATTTGACCAGTTGGAAAAACTACATCGTAAGGAACTTGCCAAATGGTGGGAGGCGGAATCACTCCAAAGATACATAGAAGTATCACGGGTACCTAGAGGGTTACGTATTTTCACAATACCTACGTATGAAGACCCGGACCCAGAAATGCTAGAGGAGTGGTCTAGCAATTCAAACGCTTGCTCATTAACCATGTTACGCATTCTAGTCAAATATGCACTGAAAGATCGTAGCAAGCTGTTGGAAGAAATAGATTCATTACTCTTAATCCTAACGTCATTAACAACACAGGAGGCAATTGATAACTTTATGAAAAATCTTTCAACCAAAATGGACAAACTTGAAGCAGAGATTACAGCAAAGAAACAGCGCAAATTTTTGAGGGATTACAAGGACTACCAAGCAGGCCGGACCCTCACCTTTCATAAAAAATATGATCATTTATTTGACAAGGAAGGAAATGTAACCCATGTTCCGAGTGCGCCGACCAGAAGCGGAAACATGACAGAGAGTGATATCTCTGATGGCAGTCTATCAGATGCTCCTGTGGCAGTACTAAATCAAGTTCAACAAAAGAAACCGAATTTTTTAGTACAGTTTCAGTTGATGAACCAGGGAAGGACAGAACAAAATTACGAACAAAATGTACCGAGAGGGAGAGGACGAGGAGGCAGAGGAAGAACAAGAGGAACAAGAAGGCCAAACAACGCAGGAAGACAAGAAACAACAACCCCAGTGGGAATGACAACAAGGGGCAAGCAAGCGACAAAATGACTGTAGTGAACCTTTCATCAAGAGTATTGTCAATGGAAGAGAAACACGTTTTGGGATTAGGTTTGTCCTTTTGTCCTACTTTTAATTTGAATTTTGCCCAAACCAGAATAGATCTGTTTTATTTTTCACGCAAACTAAAATTAAAAAAATGGTTTGATACTAAATGTGGGTTTAGAGAGCCAGACATTGACAGGGATGGTCTCAGTAATCTGAATGTAGTTGATGTTGAACTGTTAAATATTTTAACTTCACAACAGGAACAAAATTTGCATGTTGACTTATCCGAAATTGCACGAGAGTTGGAAATTGACATAAATGATAACCCAGGAAGTGGTTTCAAACCTAAGTCAGTTTTCTTACCTCAAATTGAATGTGATGCAATTGATGTCTTTGAGAGAGGGGTGTTAGCTGATTTAAAGAAAATAAGATACAACAAACTCCCCCACTTTCAAAAGAATTTGAGTGAACAACAAATCAAGGCATTAGAAGATTTGAAACAAGATAGGACTATAACTATACGACAGTCCGATAAAGGAGGTAATGTTGTCGTATTAGACAAATGTGCATACTTACAAGAAGGATATAGACAGTTAACCAATACGATCTGCTATAATGTTTCAGACAAAAAGGCAATATCCAAATCGAATTGTGAGTATGGAAACTTGCTTGTAGATTGGAGGGAACGGGGTTTATTGGAATGGGAAGAGTACAACTTTTTAAGATGCCAATTTCCCCGTATCCCCATACTGTATTTATTGCCAAAATTGCATAAGGATCCTGAGAATCCCCCAGGTAGACCTATCGTCTCCTCAATGGGCTCTTTACTAGAAAACACTTCTCGTTTTATTGACCACTATTTAAGACCATTTGTGGTAAGTCTCCCAGCCTATCTTAGGGATACTACTCACTTTTTGACCATTATAGATGGCATCCACTGGGAATCTGATTTCATTTTGATAACCCTAGATGTATGTAATCTATATACGTGTATCAACCATGACTTTGGTCTGCAAGCTATCAGACACTATCTGAAGACCCGCTCAATCTCCCTATGGTCTCATTCAGAAATGATTCTAGACATGATCAGGTTTTGTTTAACAAACAACTTTTTTATGTTTGATGATGTGATTTACCGTCAGGCCCAGGGCACAGCCATGGGAACCTGCTTCGCCCCCAGCTATGCCAATTTGGTAATGGGCTGGTGGGAGGAGCAGGTTGTGTCAACGATCCCCAATTTTGAATGCTGTGCCCTGTGGCTGAGATTCATCGATGACATTTTCATCATATGGAAGGGTGATATTGAGTCAGCTAAAGAATTCATTTGCAAACTAAATGAAAATGAGTTCAACATTGCCTTAACAGAAAACATAAATACTAAAGAGATTGAATTTTTGGATGTAAAAGTTGAGATTGTTAACAATTCCATTGAAACCAAACTTTTCCGTAAAACCACAGCAGGTAACAGCATTCTCAATGCTACAAGTGCCCACCCACGGAAGCTAATATATAGTATTCCATATGGTGAATTATTACGAGCAAAACGCAACTGTAGCTCTCCTAGCTTGTATGATAGAGAAAAGGATGCCATGATTGGCCGATTCAAAGAGAGAGGCTACAGTATAAAAACTATCACTGAGGCTTGTAAACGAGTAGAGTTGGTTACACGGACTGAGCTTTTGCATCCTAACAAATCTGAATCAGCAACTGAAACCATTAGATTCATCACCACCTATTCAGGTCAAGCCCACTGTATTCGTCGAATACTTAATAAAAACTGGCATGTTTTATTAACTGACACCAATCTTCAGAAACATCTCAACAGTAGTCCCCAAATCACATTTCAGAGAAGTAAGTCTCTTAGGGATGAGATATGTTCCAACTATGTTACCAGCAAGGATGTTAAACTGGGAACTAACTGTCCTGGCTTTCGGTGTTGCAGAAAATGCAAAGCATGTAAAAACAGTTCAGATTGCAAGACACTCACCCTTACCAACAGTGGCAGAGAATTTAAAATCAAAAAAGCTCTGAATTGCAACACCACATATTGTATCTATGCACTCATGTGTCCCTGTAATAAGATCTATATTGGGAGCACTATCCACTGTGCCAAGAAAAGAGTGTTAGAACATGTTAGAGCTATTAGACACCACAACAGACAGTATCCAGTGGCCAGACATTTCTTTGAATATCATTCTCAAAAGGAGGAACTATTGAAAATGGTGGTTATTGACGAAGTTCCAATTGGTGTAAGGGGAGGCAACAGACAGCTAACATTACGCCAATTGGAATCAAGATACAGCATTGATTTGGAGACTATGTCCCCGGTGGGATTGAATTCCAGTGAGGAATTAGTGGTACATTTACGGCAGTAACATATTAAATTTGTATGAATTTTAGAATCCTTTCTGACCTCCAGGTTCATGTTCTGTAAATTTATGGTCATGCATATAGTGTGATTTGGCACATTGAATCTTGATATTAGCTGTATGGTTTTAATTTTAACACAATTTATCAAATAATGTTTTTACATAAAAATATTTTCTCTTTTTTGTACATCTTTCAGATGGGGCATTTCAGATCAGGCTAATCATGTTGAAGCAAGTACAAGGGAACGCAACGTTCTAATTAGGTTGTTGAGTATAAACTTTGCCCACTTGGGCGCAATTCCAATCGACATACAATATATCATGTATTCTATTGTATATACTGAGAACCTATACGATGAAATATATATTTTATTCATATATATTTTTTGTCACAAACCAATGAGTTTCATGACGATGACAGCGTTAATTTGTCATTTATTGCCCACTTGGGCTTAATCTGTTTTTGTTCTCTTTAACATGAAGATTATTCACTGCCATGATTAGACACATTTCTATTGAAATTTTACTGTTCTAAGATGGCCACCACTGAACTGTAAAGACATGAGCTTTAAACTTTTTGTCCTTTTTCACTGTTTATTACACTTAATAAAATAGATGCTGTTTCTGCGTTAGCCACAGCGTGAGCAAGGCGAAAGCTGAAACGCGTTGCTGGTGCAGTCGGTATCATTCACTGCATTTCCAAAGTGTCCTGGCGTTCTTTATAAGCTTGAAGAATTGTGGATCTTTATATATATATATATATATATATAAATACATTACCTACTGGCGGTCGCCAGTAGGTAGTTATATTTAGGACCTATTTTCCATAGGAAATCCGCAACATTCTATTCCCAATAAGTCTGGCGCAGGTTGATGAATCCTCGCGAAAGTTTCCAAACTTTTTGCCAGCTCCGCTCCGCTCCTACCCTGAAAGTGTCGTGGTGATTCATCAAGCGGTGGCTGAGAAAAAAGGGGGGTCCCAAAACACGTTTTCCCCATGCAATTTCCCATAGGATCTGTTGTCGCAGCTACAGCCGGAACCGATGAACGGAATGACACCAAATTTGGCAAAGAGGTAGTCCTCATTTCGGACTCGTGCCTTTTGCATATATGGTGTGAATCCGTTCAGTAGTTCCTGAGAAAATTAGAGTTAAAAGTGCATAAATATCTATGGCCGTGGAGGATCCGCGCACCCTACACGCTCCGTAAGCGCACCCTCCCCGAACTGAGCGCGCACCCTCCCGATCGCGCGCTGAATGCTAATTGGCTGTCGAGTGTCTCTCTACATTCGAAACCAGGACCTGTTGGCGGTCATTTTCTGCCTCGGTAGAAGCGAGGCTGAAGAAGCAAGGGGAATAAATGTGTAAAACATATAAAGGGGGCAGAGTGGAAATACTCTGACCCTCTAGAGGTGCTTAGGGGGTCCACGAAGGACCCCCTGGGGCCCCCTTTTTAAAAAGAAAAAAAACGGCGAAATGCGCGCACGGTGCACGCATCCTATCGCGTTGGGTGCACGGATTCTCACACGTTGGGTGCGCAGATCCATGGCAATGTTTTTTGAAAAAAGACAAGAAATCATTGGTTGTATGACTACTTTCTACACTGAAAGGTAGGGTGTATATTTCTGTTTTTTAAAGGTATGATTCTTATTGGTTAACAAAAACAGATAGTAAGGAACATTATAAATGACAAGCTCATATGTTGAAAAGTCAAGCACACTTCCTGTCTTGTTTAGTAACATTGTGTGCTGAACTTGTGACCTGTGAGCTCAGTGCAGTGTTCCATGAGCTGTTTCTATGGTAACAGGTAGAAGGCAGATTGGGGGATGGGTTGAAATGTATTTCAGTTGGAAAGGGTTGAAATGTTTAACCAATAGAAATGTGTTTTTGCTTTTGAGTTTATGTGTGAAGGATTGTGATTTGATGTTTACATGTATATGTGTGGAAAATGAAAGGGAAACTTTTCCATTCTTTGTTTTTGCTGAGAGGTGCACAGTGCAGAGATTCTGTAAAATAAAATATGGTGAGTGACTGATATACTTCTTAATCTACAAAATAACTTGAAAGATGAGTTATTTAATTGTGAGGGGATGTATGTAGACTATTTTGATTTTAATCAGACTAATGTATTTCTCCTGATAAAGTGTAGGGAGTACTTTTTTTCTCTACAATCTTATTGACAGTGTGTGTGCATGTAGAAACCATTCTGTGATAAGCATTTGTGTTTTTTATGTGTTTGCAGACAG
The DNA here is from genome assembly GCF_964204655.1 of Triturus cristatus. NCBI lineage: Eukaryota > Metazoa > Chordata > Amphibia > Caudata > Salamandridae > Triturus > Triturus cristatus. Next base: position 1,809,677,466 of record NC_140590.1, read on the forward strand.
ATAACTGTATTGTTTATATATTTTGGTAGAATTAGAAACCAGTCATTGTTTATGAATTTGTGAAATGAGTTATGTTATGTTTCTATACTAAAATGTAGCACTACTTCTAGATGAAGAAATGTGTTTTGGTATAGTGCAAGGGATAGTGTTGTTTGTCTAGAATCACACAGTGAGTCTGTGTGCATTTGGGAACCACTGTGAGAGAAGCATTTGGTAACATCATGTATTTGATGACAGATGACTGTTTTAACTTGTCATGTTGTGAAGTTTTAGTAGCATTAGAAGACAGTTATTGCTTATGATTTGATTAAATGAGTCAGGCTTTGACAGAAAAGTGCAGTCCTGAAATATGTAGATTGTGCGCAGTTCTCTTACCTCTTACACTGTAGTGAATTAGTTTTGGTAAACTCCTAGGGATAGTGGTGCTTGTCTAGAATCACACTGTGAGTTAGTGTGTATTTGGGATCAGTGTGAGAGAAGCATTTGGTAACATCATGTATTTGCTGACAGAAAACTGTTTTAAAACCTGTCATGTTGTGAAGTTTTAGTAGCATTAGATTCCAGTCTTTGCTTATGCGTTGATTAAATGAGTCATGCTTTGACACTGATGAGCTGTACTTAAATATGTAGATTGTGTGCAGTACCATTAACTTTTCCAGACTAGTGAATGAGTTTTGGTAAACTCCTAGGATAGTGTTACTTGTCTAAAATCACACTGTGAGTCTGTGTGCATTTGGGTAACGATTGTGAGAGAATCATTTGGTAACATCGTGTATTTGCTGACAGATAACTGTTTTAAAACCGGTCATTTTGTCAAGTTTTAGTAGCATTAGAAGCCAATCTTTGCTTATGCTTTGAATAAATGAGTCAGGCTTTGACATAAAAGTGCAGTCCTGAAATATGAAGATTGTGTGCTGTTCCCTTACCACTTCCACAGTAGTGAATGATTTTTGGTAAACTCCTAGGTATAGTGGTTGTTGTCTAGAATCACACTGTGAGTCTGTGTGCATTTGGGAAGCACTGTGAGAGAAACATTTGGTAACATCGTGTATTTTTTAGCAGATAACTCTTTTAAAACCTGTCATGTTGTCAAGTTTTAGTAGCATTAGAAGGTAGTCTTTGCTTATGCATTGATACAATGAGTCAGGGTTTGACACTAAGGTGCAGTACCATGTACTATTCTGTTCACTGTGGCAGAACTGAAAATTTTAAAGTTTTACCTAAGCACTGTCCTAGAAGTAGTCTGATTATTTAGTCAGTTTCTAAGTACCAAATAGAGTGCTTCAAATGTCTATGCAGTATGCATGTAGTGTTCTAAAATACTATATACTTGTCTTTTACACCTTCAATTCCCTAGTCAGTATCCATACACTTCCAGGAAACACCCTGTCACTTCCTTTGCAGTCCTCTAGAGACCCATTCAACAGCATGTACTAATCCATCCATTGTGCCAAAACCCAAATACTTATAAATTCACAAAGACACTCTCTTTCCAGTACTCTAATGATTCAGTCACTGTCTAAGTATTCATGCACTGAGCCAGGTCTTAGCAAATGGACTTCTTCAAACCCCTATCCACTATGCATGCAGTCCTCTAACCACCTACACACTTCTCTTTCACACCTTCAATTCCCTAGTCAGTATCCATTCACTTCCAGCAAACACCCTGTCACTCCCGTTGCACAACTCTAGTGACCCATTCAGCATCATGTACTAATCCATTCACTGCGCCAAAACCCAACCACTTATAAATTCACCCAGGCACACTCCTTGCAGTACTCTAATCATTCAGTCAGAACCCAAGTACTGATCCAGTGACCCAGGCCTTAGTATATGGACTGCTTCAAACCCCTATCCACTATGCATGCAGTCGTCTAACCACCTACACAATTGTCTTTCACACCTTCAATTCCCTAGTCAGTATCCATACACTTCCAGGAAACACCCTGTCACTCCCTTTGCAGTCCTCTAGTGACCCATTCAGCACCATGTACTAATCCATTCACTGTGCTAAAACCCAAACACTTATAAATTCACCAAGATACTATCTTTGCAGTACTCTAATCATTCACTCAGTGCCTAAGTATTCATGCACTGAGCCAGGCCTTAGCACATGGACTGCTTCAAACCCCTATGCACTATGCATGCAGTCTTCTAACCACCTAGACACTTGTCTTTCACACTTTCAATTTCCTAGTCAGTATCCATACAGTCCAGCACTTGTCACTGCCTTTGCACTCCTCTAGTGACCCATTCAGTACCAAGTACTAATCCATTCCCTGTGCGAAAAGCCTAGCACTTATAAATTCACCTAAGCACTCTCCTTGCTGTACTCTAATCATTCAGTCAGTACCCAAGTAGTCATGCAGTGAGCCAGGCCTTAGCACATGGACTGCTTTAAATGCCTATGCAGTATGGATGCAGTCCTCTAATCACCCACACAGTTGTGTTTCACGCCTTCAATTCCCTAGTTAGTATTCATACTCTTCTAGCAAACACCCTGTCACTCACCCAGTGTGTCTCCATATAGTACTGTAATCATTTAGTCAGTTAGCATGTAGAGTTTTAGTGAGGTAGGCTTTAGGGCATGAACTGCTTCAAAGTAGTATGCACTATGCATGTAGTGTTTTAACCATCGTCACACTTGTGGTTCAGGGACATAGTTTCTTAGTCAGTATTTATATAAAATGTGTTTGTACAGTAATGGAATAGTATAATTTAGAAAGTTATTAATATACATGTGTTTGTGATTCTTTTTTACAGATACAGAATAGGAGTGTTTCTCATCTGTTTGCACTCTTCTCGTGCAAGATTGTTCGGATGAAGGGTCCTTAGGTGTTTCATCATACTTGCCGTGCCGCATGAGTATTTTTTGTTAGGATCCCCTCGTAACAGAACTCTTTTGAAAATCTTGTGCATGATCAAGGTGGCATTGGTCTTTGTAAAAAATTTCCTCGCCACTGAAGAAAAACGTTTTGTGCGTGGTGCCTTCTGCAAAAAAATTTCCTCAGATTCGGTAAATATTTTAAAGCGGCAACATTTACAGTTTTTGTAGGTTAAACTTATTAAATTGTGTTAGCTGTATGCATTTTATGTATCTGTGATTTGTTTCTTGTGGTATTTTGTTGAGAATACCATGTTGTTGTTTTTTTTAACAATCTTTCTGATTTTCCAGGTCTGTCGTCGACATCCATGGTCTCCACAGGAGTGTTCTGCCTTGTTGTTTTGTATTATTGTTGTTACATTTTGTTTATTAGTTTATTGTTTACATTTATGTTAATAAAAAAATAAAGTTTGAAAATAGTTTATCGTTTACATATTTATGATTATAAAAAATAAAGTTTGAAAAAAAAATTAATAACGTTTTTGTTTGTTCTCTTAACTGCTGTGTGACTCTTTCTTTTTCTTATTACTGTTATTTGATGGAGTCCACCATGGTGTTAAATTTTGGGGCACTTATTGCTGGAATACTGGTGATATCTGCAGTTTGCACCAACTTCTGAATAGTGTGTTAGATTTATCTCAACTTTACTTCCGTTAAAGTGCTGATAATGAAATGGAGATTAGCCGTTCTCGTGCAAAAAGACACGAGGTGCACCTTTCCAATTTATTCTAAATACTAAAATCCTGTATTGAATTGCACTGAGGTATTGGCTGACCTTACAGTGTACACACAAAATCTATTAAGAAATCTCATTGTATTTATATTGATTGGGAATAGTGCGTCAGGTGCTGGATCTTGACGAGATACACTGCTCAGTTCGTATATTGTTCTGCACACGAAAAAAATCACATCACAACTTTCACACCAATTGCAATGCGAAACAAATTCCGGCGATAAGACACGGTAGCAACAGGGATTTTACACCTGCTTTCTGCTGGCGTTAAGCAGGACAACTACCTGCACCATGAAAGGGAACACAGCCAAGAGCCACACCAGAACATCCACAGGTGCCATAGAGTCAATGAACATGATACAGGGATACCCATGAGGGCCAGAAGACTCATCTCAACAACTCCAGGACTGCCAATGCCCCCCAAACCCATATCTTAGTAAGTGTGTCCCTGTGGTCATTGTCTTAGCATGATAGGCACGAGCCCTGCAACATCACAGTGTGCTGTCACCTCAGCGTTGGCAGTGAGCCTGGACGTGTAGCTACGCACGCATCCTCCTCCATGCACAACTGGCGTGTGCTGGTCTGGGGTTCACAGGTCAGTGCAGGGGTGTGCCTATCCGGCAAGGGGAACGGGGTGTCTCGGACATGTCCGTGTACAGGAAGTGCGGTAAGTGTGTCTCTGTGTTCTGGTGTGGCCTGCTACAAGAGCCGCAGCAGTCGATGTTGTAAAGTGGCATGCACCACCTCCAAACGGCACTGTGATGGTGTAGTTGGAATGTAGCAGGACATGCGCAAATAGGCATTACAATGGTGTGCTGTACGAGTGCACGAGATACAACAGCGCACCGTACAAAAGTGTGGGGGCTCGTGGGAGGGAGGAGCAGCCGTTTGGCAACATAACACACAGTGAACTCGACCATGTGCCACATGCTGGGCATCTCATCCATTATGACCACGGTCGCAGACATCCCACAACACCAACGACTGGCCTTTGTGCACATCCTGTATGAATGCAGCGTGGTTTTCACTTCTATGCTCGTTTAGTGGTGTGATGTTGGTGGGTTGTGGGACTTGTGCTCCTTGTTGGTGTGTTTCATTTTGGCCATTGTTAGTCTATATGTGTGTTGTACTTAATTGTGCATGTGTGCCATTCTGCCCATCTCCACCCTCCCCCACTCCCTGCTTCTTCCTCTTCCTAGTGCTGTTGTGTCTATAATTTTGTTGCTGAACACATAAATACATGTAAAGAATAAATTAGAATATTTCCTTAATTCTTTTAGCTTTCAAAACTTCTCTATTGGTTTCTTTTTAATTTTCCATATGAACTGTTTTTTTTAATATTCAACAACACATAGAAGTCAGAAGTGCAACGTATTCTATCAACACACTTTCTAGAACATTTAACGACACGTGCAGGTTAAAAGTTCACGATTGTTTTAAGTTCCAACAGTGCCTTGCAAATGCAAGTAGCAGGTGTGGTTGAGCTGAGCAAATTTTATCCTATGATATGTACTCCACGTTGAAACTGCTTTTTCTTAACGAATCACAAAGATGCTTTTCCACAAAACTGATGTGCACCCTATTTGTAAAAAAGAATGTTTTTCATGATATCTTTAGAGATAAGTTATAGATAGGAATTAGCATTTAAAAAACCTTTGAAATTCACTGAAAAAACCATAGGTTTCATGCACGTTATAGTTAGGAATTGGCATTTAAAAAACCTTTGAAATTCACTGAAAAAACCATAGGTTTCAGGCACGTTATAGTTAAGAAGTAGCATTTAAAAAACCTTAGAAATTCACTGAAAAAACCATAGGTTTCAGGGGCGTTATAATTAGCTGGACATTTCCCTCGTACAAAACCCTAGAAATTCCCTCTTATAGTTAGTTCAGCTAACTATAACTCGCGCCCCTGCAATGCACTGCTGATGACGTCACATATTACATCACTCATGACATGGTCAGTGACATCACTGATGACATCACTGATGACATCTAAAATGACATCACTGATGATATCACTGATGACATCATCCATTGAGTATGTGTTTCTGAACAGTTTTAATATGTTTAATATATATAGGGAAAGGCCTGTACAAGTGTGTGAATGGATGATTTTCTAGGTGTGTAACTGACTATATAAGTGAGTCATTACATGTATCTTACTGCAGACTAGTGACAAAACTGTGTGAATGTCTGTATGTGTCTGTGTGTTGGTGTATAAGTGGCTGCATGGTTTTGTGAATAGCTATATGAGTGTCTATATGGGTTATTGATTGGTGGTCTGAGTATCTGTATGGGTGCCTGAGTGTTTGTGTGGGTAGGGTGTGTGTGACTCTGTGACTAGATGTGTGAGTGGTGATTCAGTGGGTGCATGGTTTTAAGAGTGCATCTGTGATGGACTGTATGGTTGGGCGAGTGTATGTATGGGTGTGTTAGTGATTGAATGTATATCTCAGTTGTACATGTGTCAGTAACTACATATGTGAAACGCAGTGTATATGTGTGTAAGAGTATATAACTATCTATATGTGAGGGTGTGTGATTTTGGGAGTGGCTGCATGTGCCATAGTGCAAGAATATCTGTGTCATGTGCTGTTTGTTTTTCTGCAGGAAGACACAGAATTTGTTAGTATTTTTATGAGTAAGTGAACTTGAGTGTGTTTAACTGTATAGGTGAGTAAATTGGACTGTGATTAATTATTTGCATGACTGACTAGGTGTGTCAGTACCTCAATGGATAATTGGCAGTGTGAGTGTCTATATAGGTGTATAAATGCACAGAGTGACTGTAAGTATGAGTGACTGTACAGGTGAGTGAGTAGACATGTATGTAGACCTAAAAGTCAATGAGTGGGTGTGTAGTTATTGGTATTGGAGTATCTATGGTTGTCAAAATGGCCGTATGAAATTTTGAGTTGGTGTATCAAAGGTTCTATTAGGGTGTGAGAAGATGCACTAATTTATCACATGGATGACGTCATCAGTGATGTCATCATTCATGTCATTTGAGATGTCGTCAGTGATGTCATCAGTGATGTCACTGACCATGTCATGAGTGATGTAATATGTGACATCATCAGCAGTGCATTGTGGGGGCGCGAGTTATAGTTAGCTGAACTAACTATAACAGGGGAATTTCTAGGGTTTTGTACGAGGGAAATGTCCATCTAACTGTAATGCCCCTGAAACCTATGTTTTTTTTCAGTGAATACATATATATATATTCACTGAAAAAAACATAGGTTTCAGGGACGTTATCGTTAGGAATTGGCATTCAAAAAACCTTAGAAATTCACTGGAAAAATCATAGGTTTCAGAGACGTTATAGTTAGTTGGACATTTGATTCATATAAAACCAGAGAAATTCGCCCGTCATAGTTAGTTGAGCTAACTATAACTCGCGCGCCCGCAATGCACTTGTGATGACGTCGCATATTACATCACTCATGACATGGTCAGTGATATCACTCATGACATCACTGATGACATCTCAAATGACATCACTGATGACATCATCCAGTGAATGTAGAAGTGCCTGAACGGATTATTTAGTAGATGCATGACTGACTGTATAAGTCACTGATTGAACATATGTTACTGAATGCATGGGTTAGTGACTAAACAGTTGGTGTGTAATCATTTGCATGGGTTGGTGAGTAGCTACATCAGTGTCTATATCGGTTATTGATTGATTGTATGAGTATCTGTATGGGTGTCTGGGAGTCTATGTGGGTGGGTGGGGCGTGTATAACTGTGCATACATGTCTGTATTGCTGATTCACTGGTTGTATACATTCTAAACTGCATCTAGGAAGGGCTGAATGGGTAGCTAACTGTGTGTACAGGTGTGATGATTAGTGAATTGATGTTTCAGTTGTATATATTTGACTAACTATATATGTTTTAGACGGTATATGTGAGTGTTGGGGTGTATAATTGACTATACGTGACCGAGTGATTGCAAGAGTGTCTACATACATGAATGTGTACTTGTATTAGTGATTGTATAAGAGAGTAAGTATGTGTTAGTATCAATATAAATAAGGAAGGTGGTGTGTGTATAAATAAGTCAGGTGGTGTGTATATATCTGCATAGGTGAGTACATGGGTGTGATTGATTTTTGGCATGACTGAGTAGATGTGTGAGTAACTGTATGGATCAGTAGCACTGTGTGAATGTATGTATAGGTGTATGAGTGGATATTATACTGATGTAATGATGAATGACAGCATGTATGAGTAACTCTATGAGTGTATGTCTAGCTTACAATATATAGATAGGACGCAGTGGATGGGTATCTAGTATCTGGAATTGTTGTGTCTATTGTTCCGAAAATGATAGTCTGTATTTTAGAGTACGTGTATCAAAGGTGATATTAGAGTGTGAGGAGGTGTGTCAGACTATCGCGTGGATGATGTCATCAGTGTTTTTATCAGTGATGTCATTTGAGATGTCATGAGTGATGTCACTGACCATGTCATGAGTGATGTAATATGTGATGTCATCACCAGTGCATTGTGGGCGCGCGAGATATAGTTAGCTCAACTAACTATAACGGGCGAATTTCTCTGGTTTTATATGAGTCAAATGTCCAACTAACTATAACGTCTCTGAAACCTATGTTTTTTTCAGTGAATTTCTAAGGTTTTTTTAAATGCTAATTCCTAACTATAATGTCCCTGAAACCTATGGTTCTTTCACTGAATTTCTAACTTTTTTTAAATGCTAATTCCTAACTATAACGTCTGCAAAACCTATGGGTATTTTCAGTGCATTTCAAAGGTTTTTTAAATATCGAACTACTATTGTGCTATTTGTCATTAGTACTGTTTTTTCTAACTTTTCTATTACATAAAATAAACTGCAAAACTGCTATGTAATGTAATATATTTCCCAAATTACAGTGAGTGTTTAAATAATACAAAATATTTTAACATTCAGAACACAATTTTTCTCCCTTTTTTTGCTGTAAACAGCTTCTACTTAACGTCACTATTCACAGTGATGTCAGTGTAGATTAATCATAAACAGCAGGGAAAAAACAACAATCAACTAGATTGTTAAAAATCCGAAATCCCTAATTCTCGCAAATATAATACAAAATCAACACAAATAACACATCCAATACTATTTCCAATCTTCAAATCTTACCTTTACTTTGTAGTTTCTGTTCACATTTTGCAATACGCCAAATAATGTATCAAAAATTTCACTTTGAAATCTTCCAGTATGAATTCCTTAAAGTATCTTTACACCTTCCCACTATGCCGATTGATATATCTAAAATCTTTTTTTCAGAAATATCAAGTATGAGTTAGGTAATTCATAAGGCAATCTCGGTTTCATTTCCAAGTGTGTATTATTGCAGTGACTCCAACCATTATTACACTTTAAATAAACTGTATAATGTCCACTTGTGGTAGTACTTCCAGCATGGAAAACAATAGCAATTGTTGCAAAAGTTCTTCCAGAGACGGATTCTTGACTAGCAACAAAAGTTTTAATTTTGGTTTCCACTTCTCTTGCATTTGGTCTACAGCGTTGCAGCATCATAATCAAACATTTTCCATATCTTTGTAGGCATAATGTAGATAGCATTGTTGATTTACAACGAGAACAGATCATCTCATGATCAGCTTCTTTTACTAATTTGGAAAAGGGTACAGATTTGCAATCAGGTATTGTCAAATATAAAAATAGTTCTCTGTCAACTATAGTACTTGAAGTTAATGAACACTGTTCACATTTATGTTCCCATTTGTAACTGAGTCCAAATAAACTCTCAATCTGAATTCCTTCATCTTTTAGTACTCCAAGCATAACCATCAGAAATTCTTATGCATCCTGTTGTATATTAGCACTGAACTTTAAAGATCCAGTACATGTATCCAACAGTTGGCGAATACCAGAAGCAGAATGGATCTTACTTCTATCAGTTCTCAATTCTTGAAATAAAGTATAAAGTGTCGAACATAATCTTTTTTCCTGACTTTCCATAATTTCACCATAAACATCTTCAAGATAAAATATAACGTTTAGAATAACATTACCATAGCAGTTGACACCAGAAGCATTTTCTAATTGGTATCCAACAACATCATCACTTTTTTGTATTTTCTGTTTCTTTACATCTTTTTTTTCTCTTGATTTTGTTTCTGCTTTCCAACCATGGTGGATTCTTCAACATGTTTGCATTTTGAACACCCAACACGTTTCTCATAAATAGGATATTCACCTAAACTTGGAGCATAAAGCCTTCTCAAATGATTATATTCTCTTACACAATTAACATAAGCACTAACCTTGCTCTCATTAAAGTCAATGAAATACAAACCAGACAACGTTCTAACTTGAGATAATGCAACATATACCATTCCCTCTTTAAACACAGTTCTTCCTACATTTACCAAAGCATTATCTACACTTAAACCTTGAGATTGATGAATAGTTATTGCATATGCTAAACCGAAGGGAAACTGTTTTCCACGAACATACATTTTTATAAGCAAAAAACGTACAGCACAACGCGCAATATGTTTTATTTCTGTAATCTGATCGAATGTAACTTTCATTGCTCCATTCACTAAACCTTCTTCTATATTCAGATTACGCCTCAAAATTACCCGACAGTTTAAACATACATCTTAAATTTTTTTCTAAGCCAGCAGTTTTTGGTACAGACTTTTCTAGAGAAACCAATTTAGTCTGTAGTTTTTCTGAAAGAAGAATTGTTATTCCTTGATGCTCGATTTTATCAATAGCTTCAATATGAACTATTTCTTAATTTTCTAATTTCATAAGCTCCCTATTACATGTACAACACTCTTCCACTGTAGGCATTAAGCAAACTACAGACTTTTTTTCTTTCATTTTCTTGTACATTACTTCTGCTGGTGTGTTTTCATTTGTGAACAAGTTCTTTAGTAGACAACTTTGAAAAGCTTCTTTACCATGTTTGCTTAGAACACCAATTCTTACATCTTTTAGAATATTTGCATAATCTTCATCTCCTGCTTGTCGCATATTCTGAGTGAGTTCTTTATATTCAAAATGTAACCACAGATTCACATTTCCAATTCTTCCCAGAGATTTCTTTGTGTCTTCATGTAGAAGAGTTTTAAACACTGGTTCTCCTTTTACAGGGGTTAGTTGTAGCAGACCTCCAAATACAATTAACCCGTTCTGTGCCCATGACGAGCTGCACTCGTCATGGAGCACAGTCGTGATGTGCCCATGACGAGTCCAGCTCGTCATGACACCCATCCACGGGGGAAGCGCTGGCGCTCCCCCCGTGAGTGGTTGATCCTTTTTTTTTTACTGGGAAGGCAGGGGATATTATGATATGAAAAAAACTTGATGCCTCCTTCCTGGCCTCCAGCAATTTTCAGAAACAATAAAAATGTCATGATACTTTGGTGATTAATGTTCTTCCTAGAGAGATATGGAGTTTTGTCTAGTGGAAGGGTTGACTCCTGGAAAGGTAGCACAGAGGGTTAATGTGCCTGCTGCAAAGAACATGTATCATGCAGATCACAAAGTGCACTGCTTTAATGGGGGGACCATGATGAATGGTCATTTAATGTCAGCTGTAGATGATGGATCCCTGAACAGTGTCATGTATGTGCATGTTTGCATTGTGCTGAGGGGATTACCAGGTAATTATTCACGCAGCTCGCTGATGGATGTCACATGCGGTTTTTCTGAGTCCCCAGATAGATCATGCAGTTTGTGTGTTCTCTTTTGTACTGCCAGTCACTGGTGTATTCAACTGTGTAGCCTTGGACCGTGTCATGTATGTGCATGTAACTTGCATGATCGAGGTAAATATTAGCGGCGATACTAAGTGTCTCTCGGACCTCTTTCAAGTGGTCGTCGTCCTTTTTCCCCAGCAACACCCCCTCCCCAGGGGCGGAAATCTGAGAGATAGCCCCGGGCGCCACAAGCTCTAGCTACGCCTCTGCCCCCGATGTCTCTTTTATGCATTCCTGCTGCACGATCGTTTGATCGTGCAGCAGGAATGGCCACCAGCGCCAGGGTTTTGTTTTGTTTTTTAGGTTTGGGGTTGTTTGTGGGAGCGGCCCCTTAGGCAAGGGTCGCTCTCCTTATGGCCACATTATTTTTTAAATATTTTAAAGTGCAAACGAAATCAAAGAGGTAGCAGATGATACGTTACAAGAGGAAAAAGTGATGTGTGCATGTTACAAAAGAGTACAAAATACAAGTAGAGGTAAAATCCTGCAATAAATGGCAGACACTCAGAAAACAAGAGCAAACGTTACGCTACATGAGGCAATGGTGGAAATTGTGCATGTATCAAAAGCAAACAAAATACAAGAGGTAGCAAACAATACGTTACAAGAGGAAAAGTGACATGTGTGCAAGTTACAAAAGAGTACAAAGTACAAGTAGAGGTATAAAAGTGCAATAAATGGCAGACACTCAAAACACAGGAACACACTGGGAAGGCACTTCCATAGGCATGGAGAACAGAATTTCCTATAATGTAAAGACTTCTTACAGACAATAGAGAGGGCGTGAATTACGTTTGGAAGTGTCTTTGCAGGAGGAGAACTCTGAGGTCAGTTTTGAAGGACTGGGAAGAGGGGGTGGTCCGGAGCTGAGGCTGAGTTCCTGATTCTCGCCGCATTGCCTGTAAAGGATTGGGCCATCGATCTTTCCTTCTTGAAAGTGGGAGGTTCAAGCAATAAATTTTGCGCAGTACGTGATGGTCTAGAGCATTATATGCATATGTGACATTAATGTTTTTTTCTCCTTTTTATTCTAGTCTAAAGCTTTTGATTCCTATTTCCGGTTTCGACAGTGAATGTTGTGCAGTTTTGTGTAGTTGCATTTTTTTGGTAAGTTTTTTTTTCTTTGTATTTACTCCAAATGAGTAATATTGTAATGTTTGAATGAATTTTTTTGTAAGTGATGTCATAATGGAAGCATATTTAGTTTGTGGTTTGTGCATGAAACTCTTTGCAATGTGTTTTGCATAGTCTTATGTGTAATTTCTTTTCTCTTGCCGATGATGCAAGAGGCATGTGGATTGCAGTCTGAGGCTGCTAGACGTCCTACTGGAAGTGCTGGACTTTGGGTTGATCCAAACATGGTGCAGCCGGTGTTGCCTGCCTTTAGCGGTGATGCAGGGTGTAGAGTGGATTGTGAACACTTTTTGCCTATACAGTTATGGATGATGTATTTTTGGGTGAGATTGTTGAGCAGACAAATTTGTAGGCTGAACAGTTTTTGAGGGACAACAGTGACAAACTTAGGCCCCAGTCTAGAGCTACCCGGTGGTCTCCCACATATCTGGAACAGATTAAGAAGTTTTTGGGTTTGACTTTATGGATGGGTGTGGTAAGGAAGCCAACCTTGGCTTCATATTGGTCTCCTAGCCCCTTGTTGGCAACTGCCATATTTCCTGCAGTTATGACTCGTAATCGGTATTTACTTTTGCTACGTATGCTGCATTTTGTTGATAATTCTATGACGTTGCCACGAGATCACCCTGACTGTGACCGTCTTTTTAAGATTCGGCCCATTCTTGATCACTTTGTAGATCGATTTTCTGAGATCTATACTCCAGGGAAAGAAATATCTATTGATGAGACTTTGGTCTTGTTCAAGGGCCGTTTGGTTTTTAGGCAGTACATCCATAGCAAGAGGGCACGCTATGGAATTAAGCTGTATATGTTGTCTGAGAGTAGGACAGGATATGTTTTTAATTTTCGTGTGTACACTGGTAGAGATTCTACTATTGACCCCCCAGGTTGTCTGTCCACTTTTGGAGTTTCAGAGAAAATTGTGTGGGATCTTGCTAGAAGACTGTTTCACAGAGACCACCATTTGTACCTTGATAACTTCTATACTGCTGTGCAATTATTTAAGGAATTGTATAAAGTGGACACGTAAAGGTTATCCAAAAGAGCTTGTTTGCAAAAAACTTGAGAGGGGGCAGTGCAGTTCCTTGCGTAGTGATGAACTACTAGCTGTAAAATTTGTGGACAGGGGGGATGTGTACATGCTGACTACCATTTCTTCGAATTAGCAAATTTCAATGCTTTTATTGTGTTCAAGGAGTGTTCTCCTGCGTCAAAGTTGACATTTCTTCAGTTTCAGCACTCTGTGATAGCTAGCCTTGTTGTTCTGGAACAGGCATGTGTTCCTAGATTTGGAGTGGTGGAGGATGTGGCTCGATTGAAAGATCACCACTTTCCTGATTACATCCCTCCCACACCTTCAAAAGATTTTCCCACTAGGAGATGTAGAGTCTATTGGCGAAGAGATAAGCGGAAGGAGTCTCGTTATTTCTGTCCCGAGTGTCCTTCTAACCCTGGGCTGTGTATGCCTGCTTGTTTTAGAGTGTACCACACGCAAAATAAATTGTGGGAGCTTCCATGAGTGGTAAAGTGACATGCCTGGTCTGTATTGTTTAAAAAAATTATTCTGTTTCAAGGTTGGCATTAGTGCAATGTATTTAGTTTCAGATTTTGTGTTAGACGATTTGTATCTATTTGCAATTTGTTTGTGTTTTTTTGTATATAAAATCCTAAATGTGATGGTGGTGTGTGTAGGTTGGTGCTTGGCTGGAGGTATGCGTGGACTGGTGCTTGGCTGGCGTTGTGTGTGTTCTAGCGCTTGGCTGGCAGTGTGCGTGGACTGGCGCTTGGCTGTTGGTGTGCGTGGAGTGGCACTTGGCTGGCAGTGTGCGTGGAGTGGTGCTTGGCTGGAGGTGTGCGTGGACTGGCGCTTGGCTGGCGGTGTGTGTGGACTGGCGATTGGCTGGCGGTGTGTGAGTAGTGACTTGGTGCTGGTCACTACACACACTGCTAGCTGAGCACCACTCCACACAATCCATCAGTTTGTGTAGTTGCTGTGTCAGGAATGTGGGCATGTGGAAGTGATGGGCCCTTGAATGGCGCTGTCTGCTGGTGTGAGTGTTGTAATGTGATGGGCCCACGGCTGGCGGTGTGAATGTTTTGTATGTGTCACACGTATGAAAGGTGTATGAATGGCCTGTAAAGAGGTTGGTGCCTTGTCGTGGCTTTACAGTTCACTAGCTGTGAGTCAATGGTTCAGTTTCTCGTCCTTTCAATTATTAATAGTGCATTTCATTTTTGTGAAATCACTTGCTAATATAATTGTATATACTGAACCATTACTCACCCTCGTGCCAAATCCAACCAGTATGTGTGTGTGCTTTAGGATTAGATGGCTGTGCAGTAATATTTGTCTTTTTTGTCTTCCTGAAGCAGGGTGTACCTTGTCCCTTTTTGTGAATGTTGTGATGTGTTGGTTTTGTGCCTGGTGGTGTGAATGGTCGTGTGTGTATCACGTGTGAAAGGTGTGTGAATGGCCTGTAAAGCGGTTGGTGCCTTGCCGTGGCTTTACAGCTCACGAGCTGCGAGTCATTGGTTCAGTTTTTTGTCCATTTAATTATTGACAGTGCATTTCATTTTTGTTAATAAAATTGAATATACTGAACCATCACTCGCCCTCGTGCAAAATCCAACCAGCATGTGTGTGTGTTTGAGGAATAAATGGCTGTGCAGGAATCTTTGTCTTTTTAGTTTCTCTGCCAAGGTGTATGCTCCATGTAAGAATAAACCACCAACTGTAGATATTGTCGTAAACCCATGGGAGTTCATGGTAATGTCTCTCTTGTGAATTTCAAAAAGCTATTTTATCCACAATGTCCGGCAAACCTCAAAATGTCTGTCATATTTTCCTTGCAATATTGTGCCGGAATTTTCACGCTGTAGAAACAAACAACAAATTAATTCAAAACGATCTGGTTTTGCAAGGGGGTAAACTGTCTTTTTGGCCCATGCTCGGCGGCCATCTAGGGAAACCTATCAAACCCATACATTTCTGAAAAGTAGACACCCGGGGGCTTCCAGGGAGGTATGGCTTGCGTGGATCCCCCAACGTTTCCTTACCCAGAATCCCCTGAAAACCTCAATTTTAGCTGTAAAAAATCAATTTTTTCACACATTTTTGTGTGGGAAAGTTGTGGAATCACCAGGCTCACTAAAATTTCCCACCACCCAGTGTTCCCCCAGGTCTCCTGGTAAAAATGGTGCCTCACTTGTGTGGGAGGCCCAAGTACCCGCGACAGGCAAGAGCCCAAAACGTAGTGAGGCGACATCAAAATTGCCTATCTCAAAACCACCTGGTTTTGCAAGGGGGTCACCTGGGTTTTTGGCCCGGTGCTCGGCGGCCATCTAGGGAAACCTACCAAACCCATACATTTCTGAAAACTAGACACCCGGGGGCTTCCAGGGAGGCATGGCTTGCATGTATCCCCCAACGTTTCCTTACCCAGAATCCCCTGCAAACCTCAATTTTAGCTGAAAAAATCCCTTTTTGCACACATTTTTGTGTGGGAAAGTTGTGGCATCACCGGGCTCACTCAAATTTCCCACCACCCAGCGTTCCCCCAGGTCTCCCGGTAAAAATGGTGCCTCACTTGTGTGGGAGGTCCAAGTACCCGCGACAGGCAAGGGCCCAAAACGTAGTGAGGCGACATCAATATTGCCTATCTCAAAACCACCTGGTTTTGCAAGGGGGGTCACCTGGGTTTTTGGCCCGGTGCTCGGCGGCCATCTAGGGAAACCTACCAAACCCATACATTTCTGAAAACTAGAAGCCCGGGGGCTTCCAGGGAGGTATGGCTTGCGTCGATCCCCCAACGTTTCCTTACCCAGAATCCCCTGCAAACCTCAATTTTAGCTGAAAAAATCACTTTTTTCACACATTTTTGTGTGGAAAAGTTGTGGCATCACCGGGCTCACTCAAATATCCCACCACCCAGCATCCCAATATCCGACCCACACAAGTGAGGTACCGTTTTTCTCATTTGGGGAACGCGGGGTGGGTGGAAATTTGTGGATCCACGCAGATTCCGGAAATTTCCACCACAGAAATGTGGGGAAAATGTGTTTTTTTGGGCAATTTTTTAGGTTTGCAAGGGATTCTGGGTAACAGACCCTGGTGGTAGGCAGTCAAGTCACCCCATCCTGGATTCCCCTGGGTGTATAGTTTTCAAAAATGTATAGGTTTGCTAGGTTTCCCAAGGTGGTCGCAGAGCTAGGGTTCAAAAACTACAGCTAGAAATTTTGCCAAAAAAGGGTCATTTTTCACTGCGAAATTGAGTTTTCACCACATTGCATTTTGCGCCGTTTCCTGCCGCGGTCACTAGGCCGAACCACACAAGTGAGGTACTGTTTTTATCATAAGACTTTGGGGAATACGGGGTGGGTGGAAATTTGTGGATCCACGCAGATTCCGGATCTTTCCACCACAGAAATCTGGGGAAAATGTGTTTTTTTTGACAATTTTTTAGGTTTGCAAGGGATTCTGGGTAACAGACCCTGGTGGGAGACAGTCAAGTCACCCCTATCCTGGATTCCCCTGGGTGTCTAGGTTTCAAAAATGTATAGGTTTGCTATGTTTCCCAAGGTGACCGTAGAGCTAGCGTTCAAATACTACAGCTAGTCATTTTGCCATAAAAGGGTCATTTTTCACTGCGAAATTGAGGTGTGACCACGTTGCATTTTGCGCCGTTTCCTGCCGCGGGCACTAGGTGACCCACACAAGTGAGGTACTGTTTTTCTCGTAAGACATTTGGGAACGCGGGGTGGGTGGAAATTTGTGGAACCACGCTGATTCTGGAACTTTCTACCACAGAAATGTGGGGAAAATGTGTTTTTTTGGACACTTTTTTAGGTTTGCAAGGGATTCTGGGAAACAGACCCTGGTGGGAGGCAGTCAAGTCACCCCATCCTGGATTCCCCTGGGTGTCTAGTTTTCAAACAAGTATAGGTTTGCTAGGTTTCCCAAGGTGCCCGCAGAGCTAGGGTTCAAAAACTACAGCTAGACATTTTGCCAAAAAAGGGTAATTTTTCACTGCGAAATTGAGGTATGACCACGTTGTGTTTTGCGACGTTTCCTGCCGCGGGCACTAGGCCGACCCACACAAGTGAGGTACAGTTTTTCTCGTAAGACATTGGGGGACGTGGGGGGGTGGGTGGAAATTTGTGGATCCACGCAGATTCTGGAAATTTCCACCACAGAAATGTGGGGAAAATGTGTTTTTTTGACAATTTTTTAGGTTTGCAAGGGATTCTGGGTAACAGACCCTGGTGGGAGGCAGTCAAGTTACCCCATCCTGGATTCCCCTGGGTGTCTAGTTTTCAGAAATGTATAGGTTTGCTAGGTTTCCCAAGGTGCCTGCAGAGCTAGGGTTCAAAAACTAGAGCTAGGCACTTTGCCAAAAAAGGGTAATTTTTCACTGCGAAATTGAGGTGTGACCACGTTGCGTTTTGTGCCGTTTCCTGTCACGGGCACTAGGCCGACCCCCACAAGTGAGGTACCATTTTTTTTGTAAGACTTTGGGGAATGCGGGGTGGGTGGAAATTTGTGGATTCACAGAGGTTCCAGAACTTTCCACCACAGAAATGTGGGGAAAATGTGTTTTTTTGGACAATTTTTTAGGTTTGCAAGGGATTTTGGGTAACAGAACCTGGTGGGAGGCAGTAAAGTCACCCCATCCTGGATTCCCCTGGGTGTCTAGTTTTCAAAAATGTATAGGTTTGCAACATTTCACTAGGTGCCGGCAGAGCTAGTGTTCAAAAACTACAGCTAGACACTTCGCAAAAAAAGGGTACAGTTTCATTGTGAAAATGTGGTGTGTTCACGTTGGGTTTTGAGCCATTTCCTGTCGTGGGCACTATGCCTACCCACACAAGTGAGGTACCATTTTTATCAGGAGACTTAGGGTAATTCAGTTTTTTAAAGGAACTGTTATTACCTATTGACTTTCGATGCATTTCTGCCTTCCAAATGAAAGATATTGTGTAAAAAAGAAGTTATTCTAAAAAATGACTGATAATTCTCATGCTAGTATGAGTATCCCAATTTCGGAAATGTGCAAATATCTACTGTTTCTAAACTCTATATTTTGTTCCCATTTTAGAAATACATAGGTTTCTTTCATACCGATTTTTCCATGTACACATTTTTACAGAATAATTACTATATACCCGTTACATAAAAAAAAACCATTGCAAGTTGCTGCTCAGTTTTTGGCTCTGGGTTTGTCGGGTTCTTGGTGAACCTACAAGTTCTATATATCCCCACAACCAGTAATGTCCAGCGGATGTAACCGTATATTGCTTTCAAAGAGCTGTCATAATTAGAAGAAGTTACAGGTGAAAACGTTGACACAAACGGCTGTTTTTTTCAACTAATTTTCAATTTATCCTATATTTAACTGTTAGTTTCAATAAAGAAACCTTGATGTATCTACACAAATGACCCCTTGCTGAATTCAGAATTTTGTCTACTTCTCTAAAATGTATAGATTTCCAGGATCCATTATTGCTTTTGTACCCATTTCTCCCATTAACTGGAAGGAGGTCGAAAGCACAAAAGATATAGCAAAAATAGGCTATGTCCCAGAAAAATGCCAACACTGTGTAAAAAATGTTGGGTTTCTGACAAAAGTCTGGTATCCCCTAAAAGCTGGGAAAATGGTGATTTCAACCCCACAAACACTTTTTTGATAACATTTGCAGGGAAAAACCCAGATGCTTTCATTTGCAGCCCGTTTTTCCCATTTTTCCGAAATCAGTAACATAAATGTGAACCATTCATTTTTTTGAAGATAACGGGTCAAAACTTTAATTAAAAAACTTTCACCTGTCCCAGCTTGACCACTGATGTACATCAGAAGAGGTATAAAAGATGAACACACACATTCCTTTTTTTATGTAACAAACCATGTTCTATCTGTTCTCTCACTTGTACATATATTTCTGTCTGTTCAACATTTAGTTGTTCTACTAAATTTTCTAATGTAATATTCTCCTTGTGTGCTTGTTGCATTGCAATTTTGACTTCATGCATAGCAATCGCTGCTTCATTTTCCAGTATTAGTTGTCCAAGAGGATCTTGACTACATTGACCACTACTTTGACTATCTTGAGAAATGTCATTAGCTATTTCAGCTGTAATAGTCTTTTCCTGTTCAACTTCATCATTCAACATTTTTAAATATGTAGGGAAAATTGTACATGCAATGCTATCTTTACATGCATTAAAAGAATCTTCGTAGCAGTCAAAGTCTCTAAGTAATTCACTTTCGCTATGCCATGGTTTAAAGAGTTATAGAAGTGCTAAATAGTCCAATTCTCGCTTATCTGGAGTTTCACAGCTGAGTTTCTAATGGTTTATAAGATTACCCTTTGCATGTTTTACTAAACAACCATGACATCCAACTACTGCATATTTTCCTTCTTTTAAATTCTGTTTAACATTTCTTTTGAAGCTGTAATGTTGAAGCACTTCATACAGACATAGCTGTTCCAGATGTCAACTCCTTTTGGGATTGTATGTGTCCAACATATTAGTTTTAAGAATGTCAGTACTGTCTGGTTCATTTGCTGCTAAGTATTCAATTTCTTCTGATGATTTCAACACTCTGTTCCATGAGCAGGCAAGACCTAAACTTACCCAAATGATTCCTCATGACTTTGACTATAAACTTCAAGAGCACAAGCGGTCTGAACATTCATAGGATCCAATTTCTCGGTGGGAAAGCATTTTCAAAGTAAAGCTGTACAATTTTTTACTAAGACTTTTCTCTTGTGCAATTTCTTCCCACATTTGTTTCATCTCAGTTTTTTCAGATTTTGTTATGTACGATGTATCATAACATGCAATAGCAATTGAGTTATCTGGAACATACTGGATGTCCATGTTCGCATTCCACATTTTTAAAATGACTGGATTGTAGTCATTGATATACTTTGACACTTCTGTTCTTTTTAAGTTGTAGGTATTCTTTGGAGATTTCTGAGTTATTGTGTTCCTTACAGAAGAAAAAAAAAATTACTCTTCCTTTACATATGACTGGACGTGGAAAACCAAACCGACATTTGGTGTAAAATTTTCCTTTAGACTTGTATTTTCTTCTGCAGTACTTTCCACAATGGTGACTTTGGAAACGTAAAACTTGCTGTCTCAAGCTTCTATCTCCTTCTTCTCTCGGAATCTCACATGTCACATACTGTTCGATGAAAGAGAATACTGTTTCATCAGAATTAGTTCCAAATTTAGGTGCATCCTTGACCCATAGTAGCATATGTATATGAGGTGCACCTCTTGCTTGGTACTCCTTTCCCCAAAAGAAATCAGTAACTTCTCCAAGAGGTAGATTCTTTTTATTGCAGATAAAAGACATTATAGCTTGAAACCTATGATTAAAATATCTGCACACATTTACAGGATCCAATGAACACAGTTCACCAGGAGTCTTTATTTTGAAATTTTTTATATTGGAGTTCACTTCTCTTAGAAACTCAAGCAAATCTTCCCATGCATACTCTGCACAGCTAAGTGTGACAAACCATGTTGGTGTACCTAAGTTCCGTAACATACACTTGAGTTCTCCATGATGACAATACCAGTACTCATATGTTTCACGTTGACATGCCGTCAAATTGATTAACTGTGCTTCTAAATTTTCATCTGTTTCTTGAACTTTCTCCACAAATTCTTTCACAGGAAGAAGTGATTGATGAACTCCAGTTTTAAGTATGTGGTTCACTGCATACGACAGAGAAGATAGATCACTTTCAAACAAAAGGTGAAATATGCATGGAATACACTGTCGAAATCTAGGATCTTCAGAATATAATCTTGTTGACCGATATTATGAAGCTGGAATCCGTACAGGTCGGTCATCATATCATCCACCTTCTCCAGTAGGAAACAGCTGTGGAAAACAACAAGCTTCCAAGCTCTTCTCCCATACACCCATTGGAATTCCCTGTGCTTTTTTTATTTGAAATAACTCCATGCTGCTTCCTATTACTTCTTTTGAATGCAAAGGACATATTGTGTAATGTTCATAAATCTCTTCAGTCCTTGACTTGTCCACTTTCTCTATTGACCACTTGAAATTTCACATTCATCTTCTAAACTTATCACCTGTTCATCCACATTTACTCTGTTGTTAATTTAAGCTTGTTTTTTAAACTGTTACCCATTTTTTATATTTTCGTTGGGTTAATTGAACTTTTCCCCTGTTTTTAATATTGTACACTGGCCACACTCTTGCACTATAAATTGTGCCCCCACCGCTGTTTTAGCGGGTTCAATCGGCAGATACCTTCGTATTTGGCCGCCATCCTGGGAAGGATCGAAGTATCACTCTTGGCACCATCACGCTGAGCGCTCTAGTGCTCCGGTGGAGGTGAGGGGAGGCCCTATTTAAAGCTCGTATTAGTCGCGCAGCGGTGACGCGCAGCGGTGGTGCCAGACTCGTGCCAGAGTCTTGCCCGTCTGCGCTCGTCCGCGCGAGGGAGGCGTGAGGGCGGCAGTCGCTGTAGTATAAAGGGTAAGATGAAGTAAATACTATTATCCTCTATTCCGTGAGGGCCGTCTGCCTCTGTATGATTGCGTGGTGAACTGCCTCATGATATTGTATCACTCCTTGAGTCCCGGCTAGTCCCCGAGCTTGTACTCAGAACACGATGGCTTCAGTTATTAAGCCTATAGTAAGTCTAGTCTAGTCTAGTATAGTATAGTAAGCCTATAGTAAAGTCTTTGTCTACCACTTCAGTTTTGCGAGGTGGCTTAATTAATGCACGCTCACTTTGCAAGAACGCCCAACATATATACGACCTCATCATTGACAATGAGCTCGATTGGCTTCTGGTTACTGAAACGTGGCTTAAACCCTAGTGTAACCCAGATCTAGCCATAGCCCTCCCGCAAACATTTTCTATCCAGCGTCTGGATAGAGTAAAACAACGGGGAGGGGGCCTGGCCATCATTTTCCATAGCTCACTAAAATGTTCCTCATACGAGCTGGTCGACATCAAAGGAGCGGAAGCATTATTTTTTTCATTAGGCATCCATGATTCATTGACTTTTTCGGGTGTACTTGTTTATCGTCCTCCAGGCCCCCCGAAGGAGTTCTTAGATACTGTGGGGGAAGTCTTAAGTGATCTATCACTTAGATGTTCTAACTTCACTATATTGGGTGACCTGAATTTACATCTCGACTCCCCTAATGCTCCAGGAGTTGATCATTTTATGGATACCATTAATATATTAGGACTCACCCTTTTGACGCATCAACACACACATTTGGGAGGGCACCTACTGGACTGTGTTTGTTCCAATTTTACTGGACTTACAGTTCAATCCCCTTGCCCCCAGATCTGGTCTGATCATTTTTTTATTCCATTTTGTGTTCCTTTACATCAGAAAAACCTGGGTTCTATTACTAATAACCCTCTAACATCAAACTTGACATATAAACCAAATTGGAAACAAATTTCTAACCGATCTGATGTGCTGGACTCCTGTGCAGCTTGTACCCCAGTACTAACAGGTAGTACCTCTATAGACTACCATAATATCTGTGATTGGTTAACTATGGTAGGCCAGAAATTAGGCCCCACGAGTCTTAAAAATCCTACTTCAACCAAAATTAAAAGGAATGCCCCCTGGTTTACTCGGGAGTTGAGAATAGAAGTAGGTAAATAAGAAGATTAGAACGACAGTGGCGCAGACATTATGAAACAACTGCCCGTGAGACATATAAACATGCTAGGAGAAAGTATCATGCAGGCATAAAATCAGCTAAAAAAGTATACTATCTTCAGGCCATAATGATGGCCGATCAAGCGCAAAAAGAAATCTTCCAGATAGTTAAAGGTTTCATGAATCCATCAGCCCTCTTGCAGGAAATTCCACCCTCCTTAAAACTTTGTAATGCAATCTCAGAACAAAATCCTCAATATTGTGAAGAGTTTTCCTCCAGTGTCTCCTACTTTAGGAAATATAGAAAGAGGGGAGAGGATGAGCCCTCTAGTATGTTTGGATACTTTTGCTCCCGTCTCTCTTGAAGACTCCTTTAAAGCTATCTCAGCTTGCAAATCAGGATCCCCTTTCGACCCATGTCCCCCTCTGGTACTACAAACCTTGGTAGAAATTATGAATCCTATCATCAACAGTATTATTAATTCATCCCTAGCCACGGCAGAGGTTCCCAATGACTGGAAGCTTGCCGCTGTTAAACCACTTAAAAAAAAAGCCCTTGCCGACCCTACCACTCTCTCTAATTTACGTCCGATCTCCTTATTGCCGGTGATGTCCAAGCTGACTGAGAGGTTCGTGACTAAACAACTTACGAGCTTCTTGGAAGTAAATAATATCTTACATCCAAATCAGTCAGGGTTTCGCTCAAGCCATTCCACCGAGTCTGCTCTGCTGTATACAGCAGAAACCCTTCGCATGGCCATGGACCAAGGAAAGGAGGCGGTCTTAATTTTACTTGACCTGTCGGCAGCCTTCAACACGGTTTCACATTCCATCTTAGTGGACCGGTTGGCTGCCGCAGGAGTGGCTGGGACGGCTCTGGCTTGGCTGGATAACTTTCTCAGAGACAGGCGTCAAATCACAGTGCTGGGCCCCTATCAATCTGAAGCAAAGGCGCTCAGTTTTGGAGTTCCCCAGGGATCAAGTCTGAGCCGTATACTTTTTAACTTGTATATGGTTCCCCTGGTAAAGCTGATCGCCTCATTTCAGATCAGCACTATTTCGTATGCTGACGACACTCAGCTTATTTTAGTACTGGATAGGGAGCAACCTGATGCTGAGGAAAATCTCAAGGAGTGTCTAACAGCAACATTTAAGTGGATGACTGACAATCACCTTAAATGTAACGCTGATAAGACTGAGATTTTGCCATTTGGAAAGCACATGTTGTTTTCCCCAAAGAGCTGTTGACCTGAGGATGCAGTAGCTCCCCCTAATACCATCACTTCAGCTCGGAATTTAGGCATTAAATTTGACAACCAACTGTCTTTTAAGCAGCAAGC
Organism: Triturus cristatus; assembly: GCF_964204655.1. NCBI lineage: Eukaryota > Metazoa > Chordata > Amphibia > Caudata > Salamandridae > Triturus > Triturus cristatus. Next base: position 1,809,701,986 of record NC_140590.1, read on the forward strand.
GGTTGCCGTAGCTGGCACTTGTTTCCATATAATAAAAGGGCTGAGAAAATTCTTTGATCTTTTGCCTCTGTCAGCTAGGAAAACAGTTGCTGTGGCATTAATAAACTCCAGGCTCGACTATTGCAACAGCTTATATGCTGGAGCAAATAAATCGGTTCTCCATAGATTGCAGATAGTCCAGCACGCAGCAGCCCGTCTAGTTCTACGTCTGCCGCGTAAGTCGTCAGCCTCAGCAGCATTGAATGCGCTTCACTGGCTTCCCGTTGTTAAGAGGATCCTTTTTAAGATCCTCTTAATTACTTTTAGGGCTTTCCACCACCAAGGACCTAAATACCTACAGAGTGGGTTTAAACGTTACCATCCGGTACGTTGCTGAAGGTCTGCAGGGCAGAACTTGCTTTTAACCCCCAGATTTAAGCTGGTGACTAGAGGCGGTAAATCCCTTTTTGTACTGGGGCCCAAAGCATGGAATAAGCTTCCCTTTGCTATACGCTCTATGTCTCATGAAACCCAATTCAGGAAGGCATTAAAAACCTGGCTCTTTTCAATGACTGATGCTGCATGTATGGCAATGATTTAAGTATGTAATGATTAGCGTGAAGTGTGTCTTCTCCCACCAACCCTTTTCATCTGGGTTGGGTGAGCGCCATGATACTCTTTCGAGTGATAATGGCGCTATAGAAATACATTTTACATTACATTACATTACATTACATTACATTTACAGTTTTGTAATAAATATTGTTCTCTATAAGATGTAAGGTAGCCTTTTCAACTTTATTAACATCCACAAATTCTTGCCATATTTTCCGACTCTTTGTTGGTACACCATTTACTAGAATGACTACTGCCTCATTGTCCTCTTTCTCTCCAGCAATAGTTTCAATATCTTTCTTAAAATCCAAAGGTAAGTACACCACTCTTCCTTTCAGCCCTCTTTGCAAGTCTGTTGGTGGCAGTTTACTTGTTTTAGGCTCCATCCGAAATATAGTTTGAAAAGGATGAACAAATTGAATTAGAACTGACTAATATGTATTCAATTCTGCTAGTTCCTCTGGAATAGCCACTAATTCTAAGTTATTATGTACTGTTCTAGCAGGCATTTTGTTCTCTTCTGAATTTGTTGTAACAATATTTACATATACGTTGATCACTACTAAATTCTTCCCACTTACTATTTGTTGGACCTGTCAGCCCTAGGGTGGTCTCCCCTTCTATTTTTGTATCGTGCCTCATTTTTTCCACCCTCATTTTTATGTTGGACTAGGTCTCCGGGCGCCTTTTCATTGCCAATCAGTGTTAAGGTGCAGGTGCTCCCTTCTCCCAAGATGGCTGCCACAGACCCCTGCTACTGCAGGGTGGTCGTTTTTCATAGTAGCACCCTAGCTGCCAGGAGCTGGCTGGGACCCACAACAATGTTGCGACACCAGCCCGCCTTTTTGTCCCATAGGTAGAGTGGGGAAGCTCCTGGAATATGCTGGAACCTTCTAGAAGGGAGGTGGGGTTTTACTTTTGCCGCCTTGGCTACAGGTCACCTGACCTAGGGCTACTTAAGAGTGGGAGGGAAACTTTTGTGGTGAGTTGGCCATTGGGGTGAAGCAGAGCTGGAAGAATCCACCAGGAGTGTAGGCGGTAGGGCCTAGCCAGGGACTTATGCCTCTGAGAGTGACAGGATTTAGGTACTGCCTCTTAAGTGAGTGAGGTGCCCTGTGAATCCCACTGATCTTGCCCAGTAGTAGGAGGACCCAGAGACTCTCTGCCAACCTGACTAGGAAGGACCTAGTCGCCCTCTCCATCCCTACCCCTGTAACAGAACCCCTTAAGGGCGCCAGATACATCTGCGCCAAAAGACTTCATCTGTCAACTGAGAACTGAAACCTAACTTTAAGAACTGAGACTGCATGACAAGAGCGAGCTGTAAGCCTTGAATGCCAGAGCTGAGACTGCGTGTCCAAGCTACCCTATTGAACCATGTTAGAAATGAGGGGGCTCTGGTTGACGCAGGTGTGAACCCACAACAAGCAGGGACCCTTTACTTCTTGTCAGGGCGAAGGATGACTCCCCAGAATAACCCCTGCTCACCCTCTAGGTGCGTGGCGCGAGCAGTCTAGGCTAAGTCTCAGGCGTACACGGTTAAGCAAATGCAATTACACATACAGTAAACCCCTTGCATGCACCACAAACGGACACCAATCCGGGAGTATATAAAAATAAGCTTTTATGTAGTTTCAGCAGAGTTAAATACAAGGCCCAGTAACGTTGAACTGATGGGGCCACAATTCTTGGAAATACGGTCAAGTTCTCTTGGTTTTACGGAAAGTTCTTTAGGCGGGCACAAGGTAACTGTAGGCCTCAGCGCACTTCGTGCTGAAGCAGCGCCCGGGGAGCACACAGCAGATGACAGGGAAATAAGAACGTTGCGGACCCTGGATCCGATGCGAGCTCGCGGTCGAGTTCGTAAGTACAGTACCTTGTTTCTTGACGCAAAGGCGGGTGCGGGATTTCAGCGGCTCTTCGACAGAAGAGCGAGGCGGCGTCCGGGGCTCCCACACTTCACGATGGGGGGTCTGATCTTCAGGCTCACGACAGGAGCGGGGTGTTGCAGGTGGCGGGTGAACAAAGCGGGGCAGCCGGGCACGCCGATGCGTCCGGGCCGTCCGAGGCTTGGAGATGCTCACAAACGCCGAGTCCGGCGGGAGGGTGAAGGGGCACAGCGAGCCTCCACGAGCGAGGTGACGGGGCAGCCCAGCACAGCGTAGGGGGAGCGGCTCCGATCGAGCGAGGCTCTTCCCAAGGCGGGGGCGGCTAAGCAGTCCTGGTCACGGCTCAGGGAGGGACTGGGCACGAGGGTCACAGCTCCGGCGAGGGAAAGGACACCACCGTCCAGCAGCAGGCGAGTGAAGATCAGGTAGAGCCCAATGTTCCTGGGGCTCAGTTCAGGGGGCCAGCTCAGTTCCAAGCCCTTGGAGATCGTTTTGGAAAAGCACAAGTTTTGAAAGTAAAAGTAAAGTAAAAGTATTCAGCAACAGTTTCTCTTCTCTCCTTTGGCAGCAAGGTCACCACTGCAGGCCAATCCCCCCAGGATAGGGACAGTCTTCCTCCTACAGCTTTCCCGGTGCCTCCTCCTCAGGCAGAGATTCTTCTTGGTCAAAAGCGGATCTAGTTTCTTAGGAGCAGGGCTCCTTCATTTATACCACAAATCTTTTGTTCTCCCAGGCCAGGGGGGCCCTTGCCTAGTTCAGTCCGGTTTCTGAGTACTTTGTTTACGTGATGCAGGCTTCTTCTTTCAGAGTGCAGGGCAGAGTCATCAGACGCTCCACAGGGGGTGGAGCCGGCATCGAGGTAGCGGAGCACTGTCCTATTCAGAGCCTAGGAGCACTCCTCCCACCCATCTACCTGTCGATCGTCCTATTCATACCAGGCTACCTAGCCCTGCCCATCTGGGTTCCCCCAGCCCTGTCACTCACACCAGCCAGACATCAGACACACATCACGCAGAGGCGGCTGAAATAGTTAGGCAAGCAAAGGCCAACTTTCTAAAAGTGACATTTGCAAACCCGGAATATTAAAATAAACCTTGCGAAAAGATGTACCTTATCATTCCGAGTTCAGGCATACTAAACTCGATCTCCTACCATGTTCCCTGGGTCGGTTAGGATCATAGGGTGTAATAATCCAGGCCGCCCATACTGGCCTATGAGAACAGGGTAGCCTTACAGTAGTGAACAACAAAATGGCGGTCATTCACTACCAGGACAGGCCACGCATCTAGGCTTGTCCTACCTCAGGCTCACAATGCCCCCTGCCCGTGGGCCTACCAGAGGGGTGACTAACATGCAGCTAAGGGAAGGTTTCGGGGACCGGCAAGTGTGGGCACTTGTCGGTCGGCGCGTCAGTACCAGACTGCACGCAGGCTCTGCGACGGCAGACCTTAGACGTATTTTACCGGCCGCTTCCGTGGGTGGCACAACCCGTGCTGCAAGCCCACCAGCGGCGTTTGCCTTTACATGCCCTGGCGCTCCTGGCGCACTTTACTGGGGTCTGATAGTAAATCAAACAATCCAATCATGGAATCCAACCAACACATACAATTTATAAAGGGAGCACTCGCACCGTGACACTGGTTGGCAGTGGCACAGCGCGCTGAGCGGCCAACACCATAAAAACACATGAGGCACAGCGACAAAAAGAGGAAGGGAGACTCACGCCAAGGTGCCAGGTCTAACACGTGTCCCCTCCAGCTGAAAAGTGGGGAGAACTACCCTACCCCAGGGAGTTCCTCATCACTAAGGCGGAAAAATCTGGACAGACCGTCAGCATTGGCGTGATCTGTACCAGGGCGATGTTCCACCGTGAAATCCATACCCTGTAGGGAAATGGACCACCTCAACAGCTTTGGATTCTCACCCCTCATATGCATCAACCATCTGAGGGGCCTGTGGTCCGTCTGAACCCGGAAGTGAGACCCAAACAAGTAGGGTCTTAGCTTCTTCAGCGCCCAGACCACAGCAAATGCCTCACGCTCAATAGCACTCCATCTCTGTTCCCGTGGAAGTAACCTCCTGCTAATAAAGGCTACGGGTTGATCTAGGCCCTCCTCATTAATCTGTGAAAGAACAGCCCCCACACCATGCTCTGAAGCGTCTGTCTGAACGATAAACTCTTTGGAGAAGTTGGGAGCCAGAAGCACGGGCGCCGTGCACATAGCAGTTTTCAAGGCCTCAAAAGCTCTCTGACAGGTGTCAGTCCAGATCACCTTCCTGGGCTGCTTCTTCGAAGTCAGCGCTGTCAAGGGGGCAACCAGGTTGCCATACCCCTTGACAAACCTCCTGTAGTACCCGGTGAGACCTAGGAAGGCTCTCACCTCCGTCTGGGTTTTGGGCGCCTCCCAATTCAGGATGGTTTCTATCTTGGGCTGAAGGGGTGCCACCTGGCCACTCCCAACTTGGTGTCCCAAGTACACCACGGAACCCTGCCCGATCTGGCACTTACTCGCCTTGATCGTGAGGCCTGCCTTCCGCAGCGCCATCAACACTTCCCAGAGGTGTCGCAAGTGTTCCTCCCACGTGGAGCTGAACACGGCGATGTCATCCAGGTAGGCTGCACTGAACGAATCCAGCCCAGCCAACACCTGGTTGACCAATCTCTGGAAGGTGGCAGGGGCATTCTTCATCCCAAATGGCATAACCCGGAACTGGTAGTGCCCATCTGGGGTGGAAAATGCTGACCTCTCTTTGGCCCCCTCGGTCAAGGCGATCTGCCAATACCCAGACGTTAGATCAAACGTGCTGAGGTAGTTGGCAGCCCCTAGCCGATCGATGAGCTCATCAGCTCTGGGGATGGGGTGTGCGTCAGTCCTAGTGACTGAATTGAGTCCTCTGTAGTCCACACAGAACCGGAGTTCGGGTGTGGCTCCCGGCGCTGCAGCCTTTGGGACCAAGACCACGGGGCTGGCCCAAGGACTGCTAGAAGACTCAATGACCCCGAGTGCAAACATCTTGGAGACCTCCTCCTTGATGCATGTCCTCACCCTGTCAGTCACCCTGTAGGCCTTGTGCCGTACAGGAGGGCTATCCCCAGTGTCCACATCATGGACGCACCAATCAGTGACACCAGGGACCAGGGAAAACAGATCAGAAAATTGTCCCAGCAACTGGCGACAATCATCCTGTTGCTCAGGGGTCAGGGTGGAAGAGAGGATGACACCATCCACTGACCCATCTTGCTCCTTGGCTGACAGGAGGTCCGGAAGAGGTTCGGTCTCCTCTTCCATCCCCGCATCTGTTGCCAAGAGCATGCCCACTTGGGACCTCTCCAAGTGGGGCTTGAGGCGGTTGACATGTAGGACCCGTAAGGGGTTCCTGGGAGTCTTCAGGTCCACCACGTAGGTAACAGGACTCTTTCGCTCCACCACCTCAAAGGGACCGGTCCACTTATCCTGGAGCGCACACGGCTCCACGGGGGCCAAGACCCATACTTTCTGCCCAGGCTGAAGCTCTACCAGAGTGGCATTCTGGTCGTACCACCGCTTCATCTCCTCCTGGCTGGCTTCCAGATTTGCCTCAGCAAGTTGCCTGAAACGCCTAGTCTGATTCCTGAAGGCCAGCATGTAGCTATATACATTCTGGGGAGGTTTCCTGGGAGATTGCTCCCAGCCTTCCTTGACCAGACTTAGAGGTCCTCTGACGGGGTGACCATACAGAAGCTCAAAGGGACTGAACCCCAGAGACTTCTGTGGCACCTCACGGTAAGCGAAGAGAAGGCATGGTAAGAGGACGTCCCACTTGCGCCTCATGGGTCCTTCTAGGCCCATTATCATGCCTTTGAGGGTTCGGTTGAATCTCTCAACCAACCCGTTTCCTTGGGGGTGGTAAGGTGTGGTGAACTTGTAGGTTACACCACACTCTTGCCAAAGAGATTTCATGTACTTGGACATGAAATTGGTACCTCGGTCAGACACCACCTCTAGAGGGAATCCCACTCGGGAGAAAATTCCCATCAGTGCACGTCCCACCACGGGGGCCGTCACTGTCCTCAGAGGAATGGCTTCCGGGTACCGGGTGGCATGGTCCACCAGGACCAGGATGAACCTATTGCCCATCGCTGTCTTGGGGTCCAGTGGCCCTACAATGTCGATCCCCACTCGCTGGAATGGAGTACCGACCACAGGGAATGGCTGGAGTGGAGCCTTCTGCTTCCTTCCACTCTTTCCACTTGCCTGGCAAGTCTGGCATGTCCTGCAGTGAGTATCCGAACTCCTGCGCATTTGGGGCCAATAAAAGTGGGTGACAAGCCTTTCAAAGGTCTTGTCCTGCCCCAAATGCCCTGCCAATGGCACATCGTGAGCCAGCCCCAGTAGGAAGGCTCTGAAGTCCTGGGGTACCACCAGCGCACGGGCTGACCCAGGCTCAGCAACCTTAGGCTCTGTATATAGGAGGTCGTTCTCCCAGTAAATGAAGTGCGATCCCGACTGATCACCTGCGGCCTGGGCTGCAGCCTGCTGCCGCATACCCACGAGAGAAGGGCACTCCTTCTGCGCCTTACAAAAGTCCTCCCTGGTGGGACCCCCTTCCTGCTGCCAATGGGTCAGCTCCGGCAGGTCTCCCAGTTCAGCTATTTGTTCCCCTGTAGGCTCCAGGGCATCCCCCTCAAGGTCTGCTTCCTCCTGGACCGTGGGAACTTCAGGGGCCGGCTTCCCGCGCCCCTTGCCCCTTCTCTCTGAGGCCGGCTCCTGGGCCTCCCTCTCAGGCTCCAGGACCTCTCGAGTACCTTTACTGGCTGCCATGGACCGTGTGGTCACACATGCCCAATCCGGCATACCCAACATCTCCAGGTGAGCACTCCGCTCCACCTGAGCCCAAGGTGAGCTCTCCAAATCGTTCCCTAACAAACAGTCTACAGGCATGGCGGGCCTCACAGCTACCTGAAGAGTACCAGAGACCCCCCCCCACTCGAAGGGAACCTGAGCCACCTTGCAGTGCCTCTCTGTGTTGTCAGCGGCAACAACGGGATAGAATGCATTGGGGACCACCTGCTCCTGAGACACCAGGTGACACCTGACAGCGGTCACACTGGCTCCTGTATCTCTAAGAGCTTCCACCCTATGGCCATTTATGGTCACCCACTGCCTGTACTTCTTAGTGTTCTCAGGCAGCTGGGTTGGAGGGACCACTTCACGGTCTCCTAGCGAGACCAGGGACATCTCTGCGGGACCCCACCCACCTTGGACATCCCTCTCCTCCCCCAAGGCTACACTAGTCACCTGCCGGGGTGGAGCACCAGTGGGTGCTGGTTTACCAAACATCGGACACTTCACATCAGAGGCAAAATGCCCCAAATTGTTACACCTGTAACATCTTACGGGCCCCTTCTGAACAGGAGGACCTGTCGGGGCCCCGGTCGGTTTCTGGGGTGGGGGAGGCTGAGAACCCTTCCCTTGGTTCCCGTGGGGATTATTTTGTGGCCCTTTTTGGAACTGCTTCTGTTTACCCCTGTCCCCCCCACTCTTCTGCTGGGGACCCTGCCCACCTTTGGCGGAATCTCCCACGGTACCCTTGTGGACCCTGGTACTGACCCAGCGGTCCGCCTCCTCAGCAAGCTTCCTCGGGTTAGTCAGCTTACTATCGATCAGGTGCTGGCGTAGCTCAGGAAAACAATTACTGGACAAGTGCTCCCATGCCATTAAATCAAGAAGCCCCTGATAATCATTTACCTTACTACCCTTTACCCAACCATCCAGCGCTCTGCAAAAGAAAGTCACATACTCCACATACGTACTATTGGGGATCTTAGTGCAACCCCTGAACCTCTGTCTATATAACTCAGGGGTCAACCCATACCTAGCCATCAATGCTTCCTTCATATGGGGGTAAGAATTACGAACATCAACAGGTAAATCTAACAGTGTGTCCCGCCCTTCACTCAGGAACCTTCCCCACAACCCCGCTCCCCAATCTTTCTCAGGGACCCGGTGGGAAGACATGGCTACCTCGTAGGCTCTGAACCACTGCCCGATGTCGTCATTCCTGAAGAACTCCTTCACTACATCCTTAGGAATATAAACTCTTGGTTCCGCCGATCCTGGCGGTGTGCTGCCACCAGAGGGATTAAGCTCCAAACTTTTTGCTTTCAGCTCCAGCTCCCTCAGCTTCATGTCATGCTCTAATTGTAGTTTCTTTTCTTCCATGGCTAATCTTTGTTTTTCCATATCCATCTGCCCATGAAGTTTTGCCATTTCCACCTCGTGTGCCCGGGTTGCGGCCCTGTCTGCCAACTCTTCTGGCGACAGGCACCTGCCAAACTCATGGACACTTTCTGGTGGAACCACTTCCACCTGATTCTCTGGTGCCTTTGACTCATACCAGGCCCTCAGCGCCTTTACGAGTTGCTCCTTCTTTTTCAATCCAGTTTGGGCAATCCTGAACTTGGAGCAAAGACCTTTCAAGTCTTCATTGGTACGATCATAAAGTGCGCCTTCCTCCCAATCTATGTCTTCAAATCCAGAGATTACGGAAGCCGCCCTTCCGGCTGACAGTGAACCAGGCATGGCTCTAGCAACGGAGACTCTTGGCAAAACAAAAACAAATGCTAGCCTTGTGGCTGTGTTACTGGTCTGCTCTCACTACGTGGTGATCAGTGATTCACTATACGCAAACCACAAATGCAAATCCGTAAATCCCACCGCTGCCACCAATGTTAGAAATGAGGGGGCTCTGGTTGACGCAGGTGTGAACCCACAACAAGCAGGGACCCTTTACTTCTTGTCAGGGCGAAGGATGACTCCCCAGAATAACCCCTGCTCACCCTCTAGGTGCGTGGCGCGAGCAGTCTAGGCTAAGTCTCAGGCGTACACGGTTAAGCAAATGCAATTACACATACAGTAAACCCCTTGCATGCACCACAAACGGACACCAATCCGGGAGTATATAAAAATAAGCTTTTATGTAGTTTCAGCAGAGTTAAATACAAGGCCCAGTAACGTTGAACTGATGGGGCCACAATTCTTGGAAATACGGTCAAGTTCTCTTGGTTTTACGGAAAGTTCTTTAGGCGGGCACAAGGTAACTGTAGGCCTCAGCGCACTTCGTGCTGAAGCAGCGCCCGGGGAGCACACAGCAGATGACAGGGAAATAAGAACGTTGCGGACCCTGGATCCGATGCGAGCTCGCGGTCGAGTTCGTAAGTACAGTACCTTGTTTCTTGACGCAAAGGCGGGTGCGGGATTTCAGCGGCTCTTCGACAGAAGAGCGAGGCGGCGTCCGGGGCTCCCACACTTCACGATGGGGGGTCTGATCTTCAGGCTCACGACAGGAGCGGGGTGTTGCAGGTGGCGGGTGAACAAAGCGGGGCAGCCGGGCACGCCGATGCGTCCGGGCCGTCCGAGGCTTGGAGATGCTCACAAACGCCGAGTCCGGCGGGAGGGTGAAGGGGCACAGCGAGCCTCCACGAGCGAGGTGACGGGGCAGCCCAGCACAGCGTAGGGGGAGCGGCTCCGATCGAGCGAGGCTCTTCCCAAGGCGGGGGCGGCTAAGCAGTCCTGGTCACGGCTCAGGGAGGGACTGGGCACGAGGGTCACAGCTCCGGCGAGGGAAAGGACACCACCGTCCAGCAGCAGGCGAGTGAAGATCAGGTAGAGCCCAATGTTCCTGGGGCTCAGTTCAGGGGGCCAGCTCAGTTCCAAGCCCTTGGAGATCGTTTTGGAAAAGCACAAGTTTTGAAAGTAAAAGTAAAGTAAAAGTATTCAGCAACAGTTTCTCTTCTCTCCTTTGGCAGCAAGGTCACCACTGCAGGCCAATCCCCCCAGGATAGGGACAGTCTTCCTCCTACAGCTTTCCCGGTGCCTCCTCCTCAGGCAGAGATTCTTCTTGGTCAAAAGCGGATCTAGTTTCTTAGGAGCAGGGCTCCTTCATTTATACCACAAATCTTTTGTTCTCCCAGGCCAGGGGGGCCCTTGCCTAGTTCAGTCCGGTTTCTGAGTACTTTGTTTACGTGATGCAGGCTTCTTCTTTCAGAGTGCAGGGCAGAGTCATCAGACGCTCCACAGGGGGTGGAGCCGGCATCGAGGTAGCGGAGCACTGTCCTATTCAGAGCCTAGGAGCACTCCTCCCACCCATCTACCTGTCGATCGTCCTATTCATACCAGGCTACCTAGCCCTGCCCATCTGGGTTCCCCCAGCCCTGTCACTCACACCAGCCAGACATCAGACACACATCACGCAGAGGCGGCTGAAATAGTTAGGCAAGCAAAGGCCAACTTTCTAAAAGTGACATTTGCAAACCCGGAATATTAAAATAAACCTTGCGAAAAGATGTACCTTATCATTCCGAGTTCAGGCATACTAAACTCGATCTCCTACCATGTTCCCTGGGTCGGTTAGGATCATAGGGTGTAATAATCCAGGCCGCCCATACTGGCCTATGAGAACAGGGTAGCCTTACAGTAGTGAACAACAAAATGGCGGTCATTCACTACCAGGACAGGCCACGCATCTAGGCTTGTCCTACCTCAGGCTCACAATGCCCCCTGCCCGTGGGCCTACCAGAGGGGTGACTAACATGCAGCTAAGGGAAGGTTTCGGGGACCGGCAAGTGTGGGCACTTGTCGGTCGGCGCGTCAGTACCAGACTGCACGCAGGCTCTGCGACGGCAGACCTTAGACGTATTTTACCGGCCGCTTCCGTGGGTGGCACAACCCGTGCTGCAAGCCCACCAGCGGCGTTTGCCTTTACATGCCCTGGCGCTCCTGGCGCACTTTACTGGGGTCTGATAGTAAATCAAACAATCCAATCATGGAATCCAACCAACACATACAATTTATAAAGGGAGCACTCGCACCGTGACACTGGTTGGCAGTGGCACAGCGCGCTGAGCGGCCAACACCATAAAAACACATGAGGCACAGCGACAAAAAGAGGAAGGGAGACTCACGCCAAGGTGCCAGGTCTAACAAACCAAATACTAAGCGGATTGCCAAGTCAACGGGGATCGACCAGGTACTAGCGCTGTGACCCCCGCGCTCCCTGCCCTGGTCTGGGACCCCCGGCAGCGTGCTCCGCTGAGCACTTTACCCCCATCCTTAATTTGAGCCCCCCCCCCCTGCGACGACGAAGCCAGCGCGCTCACCGCCGCGGCCTGGAGGCCTGGAGGAGTGCCCTGCTGTGTCGCGAGGACCAGGTGAAGTCCGGGGCCCCGTCGCTGCCGTCGCAGCCATGTGAGGAGGTGCGCAAGGTCGGGCCGAGTTCCCCCAACGTCGTGAGGACGGACGCCTGCTGACGCCGAGACGGAGGTAAGCCCGGAGGCCGAGATCCCCCCTGGTGCGCCCCCTGCTGGTCTGGAAACCACACCGCACTTGGCCCGGGTTGTCCCCTCCGTGGGAGTCCCCTCCCCTGCCTGCGCGATGGAGAGACCCCGCCGAGGGATCCTGTCCGTGTCCCCCCTTCTGTAATAATGAGCGCGGTGCTCTGTGAACTGCACCGGAGCATAGCGACCCGCTCCTCAAGTCTGGTCACCCTCCCCACTGGAAGCCGCCCAAAGAACTGACTGACATTACCCTCGGGTGGCGCTTCACGCCACCGACCCTGCTTCCCCAGCCGGAGAGACCGGGACTGCGAGTAGCGCACTGTGTTATATGCTCTGCTCGAAAGTAAATTACATGCCAAGGAATGCGAGTAGCGCACTGTGTTATATGCTCTGCTCGAAAGTAAATTACCTGCCAAGGAATGCGAGTAGCGCACTGTGTTATATGCTCTGCTCGAAAGTAATTACATGCACAGGAACGCGAGTAGCCCACTGTGTTATATGCCCTGCTCGAAAGTAATTACATGCCCAGGAACGCGAGTAGCGCACTGTGTTATATGCTCTGCTCGAAGGTAATGATATGCAACTGATTACGAGTAACGTGTTGTGATAAATGTTCTACGCAAACGTTTCCACATGCAACTGATTGCGCGTAGCGCTGTGTTTTATATGCCTTGCTTCACAGTACTAGGGGCCAGTGGTCACGAGGAGCGCTCAGTTCGACAGGCGCCATGTTGATGAACCCAATGTTCCCCCTTACAAGTATTACGCTGTGTTAGACGGCCTGTTCAGGGAAAGACTTTACATAAGCGCGCACCGCGCTAGAATCTCCTGCATTTAACCAGCGGGCGTGGATACATGAACGAGGTTAGGCACTGCCTAGATATCACCCAGAGTGTCGCATGTACTGAACGATGGTATTATGATTCATGTATTACCTTGTTATTTCCTGAACTGCAACTGACCAGCTATACTTGGATAAACTTGAAGTATTTGCATAATTTAAACGGTGTGGCGTCCCTTATTGTGTGTGACTCTAGTCCATGAGAAGCGTGTGGTGTATGGTTGCTTAACACATAGCCCTCTGGGTGCCCGACCGGCTCAGGCCACGTTACCGCCCTTAGGGCCTGGTGACCCCAGGTTCCTACATTGTTGGCCAGCGGTGGGATCCTTGGGACTTGTGACCATACAGCACCCTTCCGTGAGGCGAAGGGCGCCACAATTAAACGCCTATCCTACATTTTTTGTTCCACAGCTCAGAAACCATTGTTGCTGGATCATTAGTTCCACTGTCCAGGTAGAGAGTGCAAGAAACCTGGTTAGCCACTAACTGTTGCCTACACCCTAGGAATTTTCTCCTTAGAGTCTAGGTCCCCACCTGCCAGAATGGAATCCCGGTTAGCTGACCTCGAGGGGTACACAGTGAAGCAACTAAGGGAGTTCGCGCAGGAGTCGGGGGTGCCTGGTATGCGGAGGGCCAAAGCGCCGGAACTCCGTACCGCCATTAGGGCATGGGTAGAAGCCCACCCAGAAGGGAGAGGGGATGAGGGACAGGGGGCGCCAGATGCACCTCAGGAGGAGAGCGCCCAAGAAGTCCTAGACATCGTAAACATAGAGGAGTCTGAAAATGTGCCCCCAGGGAGACGTTCTGGGGCCAGTAGTAGGACAGGGTCTAGTAGGAGCACGTCTCCAAAGGAGTATGAGGACAGAAGGGAAGAGAGGCAATTAAGATGGGAACTAGCCAGATTGGAACAAGAAAGGGAGAATAAGAAATGGGCAATGGAGGAGAAGAAGCTGGCACACGAGCTTCAGTTAAAAGAGCTGGAGTTACGCGCCCTCCAATTGAACGCGTCTAACAAAGACAATAGTGGCAGCATACCCAGGGAACCTCAAGAACCAAAATTCTACCTACCCAAAGAAGTCATAGCCTATTATACATTAGGGGATGACATCATGAAGTGGTTGGTGGCATACGAGGTAGCCTTAACGGCCCATGGGGTACCCGAGAGTAACTGGGGAGGTGGTCTCTACCGGTATATACCTCCCAGTGTTAGGGACACCCTGTTATATTTTGCCAAGGCGGATCAGGTTAAGTACGCCCCCATGAAAGAGGCCTTGTTAAAGAAGTTTGGCCTGAACCCCGAGAAGTATAGGCAGAAGTTTCGTGGCAGCCATAAGCCGTCCACCCAGACATGGGTAGATTTTTTTGATTATGCGAGGAAGGCACTAGATGGTTGGGTGCGTGGCAGCGAGGTACAGGACTACCAAGGGTTGTACGATCTTTTTTTAAGGGAGCTCCTCTTGGATAAGAGCTTTCCGGAGCTGCGCCAACATCTGGTGGACCGCAAACTGAAGGATCCTCGAGAGCTTGCGGAGGAGGCAGATATTTGGGTGAGCACCCGGGTGTCTCACAAGGGCCCCGGGGGAGATGGCTCGAAAGGCGGACAGGGTTTCCCCCAGAAGAAAGAGGGGGGAGATAAAAAGGTGGCGTTCTCGAAAGGTCCCCAAAATAAGTTTGGGAAGGGAGTAGGAACCCCACCCCCGTCCAATTCCACAAGACCCACTTACCCTGACAGGAGTCAGCAGCCAAGGATTGTGCGGTGCTACGAGTGTGGGGAGATTGGACACTACAGAGGAGATCCCAAGTGTCGCAAGCGACCACCAGCCCCATCGGGCGTGAAGAGTCCCGGGGTGAGTAGTATAGCGCTTGGGGTGGAGCTGCCCTTAGATAGGGAAGGGGAGTGGACAGGCCTGACACTGGTTTCACTCGGGGATAGAGAGGTGGTCCCCGTAGTGTCCCTGCCCCCGAACACTGCTAAATATCAGCGAGGGTGAGAATTAATGGGGAGGAGGTGGAAGCTCTGAGGGACACAGGGGCCAGCATGACCACTGTCGTGCGGCGGCTGGTGTCCCCAGACCAAGTAGTCCCCGAGGAGTTCTATCCGGCCGTATTGGCTGACGGCAGTTTGAGTCACTATCCAGTGGCTCGTGTTCCATTCGAGTGGGGAGGAGTCAAAGGCCTACTGCGAGTTGCTGTGAGCCCTGCCTTGCCTGTGGGGTGTTTGCTAGGGAACGACCTGGAGCACACCAAATGGAAGGACGTCGAGTTTCACGCTCACACTGAGATGCTGGGATTACCAGGGTGGACTTGCGTGAGCACGCGGTCCATGGCTGCCCGGCATGGAACTCACCCGGAGTTGGAGCTTGGAATCATGGCCCAACCCAAACCCAAACGTGGGAAGAAGAAGGTGGTAGAGGACATGCCCCGTGAGTCGGATGGGGAGGCCGCAGAGGTGCCCCCGGAGTCCGCGGAGGTAGATGTCGTTCCTGTGGAGGACTTGCCGACCCTTGCTGACTGGCAAGTGGAAGGAGGGCCTACCCGGGAGGAATTTTGTCAAGCACAAAGGACGTGCCCCACTCTTGAGGGTATGCGGCGGCAGGCCGAAGCTCAAGTGGCTAGTCAGGAACTGGGAGGTTATCATGTGTATTGGGAGGATGGTCTCCTATACAGTGAGCCCAGGGTGCCGGTACATGGATCTTCGAGGGCCATAGTGGTCCCCCAGTGTTACCGGGCCTTCCTGCTGGAGTTAGCGCACGAGATCCCCTTAGCTGGACACCTGGGCCAGGACAAAACCTTTGCACGGTTAGTCCCCCATTTTTATTGGCCCAGGATGAGGATTGCCTCAGACGCCTTTTGCAAGACCTGCAAGTCTTGTCAGGCTAGTGACAAGACTGGGACAAAGTTGAAAGTCCCGTTGGGACCGCTCCCCGTGGTCGGGACCCCTTTTGAGAGGGTCGGTATCGATATTGTTGGGCCATTGGACCCTCCGACCGCAGCGGGACACCGGTTTATCTTGGTTTTGGTGGACCACGCCACAAGGTACCCAGAGGCTATTCCTCTGAGGACCATCACTGCACCGGTGGTGGCGCGGGCACTGTTGGGAATTTTTACCCGAGTGGGATTCCCGAAGGTCGTGGTGTCGGACAGAGGAACCAATTTCATGTCGGCCTACATGCAGGCCATGTGGAAGGAGTGTGGAGTGACCTACCGGTTCTCCACCCCTTACCACCCCCAGACTAACGGACTTGTAGAGCGCTTCAATAAGACATTGAAGGGGATGATACGAAGCCTTCCCGAAGGCTTGAGGCATAAGTGGGACATCCTCCTCCCCTGCTTGTTATTCTCCTATCGGGAGGTACCGCAGAAGGGAGTCGGGTTCAGCCCGTTTGAATTGCTCTATGGCCATCCCGTTAGGGGTCCCCTCAGTTTAGTGAAAGAGGGGTGGGAGAAGACTTCGCAGAAGCTTCCCCGTGACATTGTCAGCTACATGCTGGCATTCCGCAGCCAGATGGCCAAGCTGTGGAAGGCAGCCACAGAGAACCTAGAGGCTAGCCAGACCGTGATGAAGGAGTGGTATGACCGCAACGCTCGGACGGTCGAGTTGGACGTTGGACAGAAGGTGTGGGTTATGGAACCTGGGGAGCTGTGTGCCCTCCAGGACCAGTGGACTGGCCCGTTCGACATTGTGGAGCGGCGAGGCCAGACCACATACGTTGTGGATGTAAAAACCCCCCGTCAGCCCCTCAGGGTGCTCCACGTCAACCGCCTGAAGCCGCACCATGAGCGATCGGAGCTTGCTCTCCTTATGGTGACGGATGGGAGCGAAGAGGAAGAGAGTGAAGCTCTTCCTGACCTTCTTGCGGTACAAGAGAAGGATGGTTCGGTGGAAGGTGTAGTCCCCTCCCCATCCTGGACCCCAGAGCAACAGAGGGACTGTCGCCATGTCCTGGGACAGTTCGCCTCGTTGTTCTCCCTCACGCCTGGAATCACTCATTTGTGTACCCATGATGTGGACACAGGGGATAGCCCCCCGGTAAAGAACAAGTCTTACCGGCTTTCTGACCGAGTGAAGGATAGCATCCAGCGTGAGGTGGCAAAGATGCTGGAGCTGGGGGTGATAGAACCTTCCAGCAGGCTGTGGGCTAGTCCAGTTGTGTTGGTGTCGAAAGCGGCCCCACCGGGTACGACGCCAGAACTTCGGTTCTGTGTGGACTACCGGGGGTTGAACTCTGTCACGAAGACAGATGCTCACCCCATCCCACGTGCAGATGAGCTGGTGGACCGGCTGGGAGCAGCCCGGTACCTCAGCACCATTGACCTGACGTCCGGATATTGGCAGATTGCCATGGCCGACGGAGCACGGGAGAAGACAGCGTTCTCCACCCCAGAGGGCCACTACCAATTTCGAGTGATGCCCTTTGGGCTCAAAAATGCTCCGGACACATTCCAGCGGTTAGTGAATCAGGTACTCTCTGGCCTGGAGTCCTTCTCAGCAGCCTACTTGGATGACATAGCTGTCTTAAGTAGCAGCTGGGAGGACCATCTGCAACACCTCCAGGAGGTATTGCAGGCGCTGCAATGCGCTGGCTTAACCATTAAAGCCAGCAAGTGCCAGATTGGACAGGGATCTGTCATGTACCTGGGACACCTGGTGGGCGGAGGTAAGGTGCAACCCCTCCAGGCCAAAATTGAAATTATCTTGGCTTGGGAGCCCCCCAAGACCCAAACAGAGGTCCGAGCTTTCCTCGGCCTCACTGGGTATTACCGCCGGTTCGTCAAGGGATATGGTACCATCGTGACCTCCTTGACGGAGTTGACCTCAAAGAAACAACCTCACAAGGTCATATGGACAGCTGCATGCCAAGAAGCCTTTGATACGCTGAAAAATGCGATGTGTACAGCTCCAGTACTAGCAACACCCGATTTCAGCAAGGAATTTTTTGTACAGACCGACGCCTCAGAGCACGGCATAGGTGCGGTGCTCTCGCAACTCAACACCGAGGGCCAGGACCAACCTGTGGCCTTCATATCTCGAAGACTCCTCCCTCGGGAACGGCGATGGAGCACCATTGAGAGAGAAGCCTTCGCGGTGGTATGGGCTCTGAAGAAGTTGAGGCCATACCTCTTTGGCACTCACTTCCTTATCCAGACCGACCACCGCCCCCTTCGCTGGCTCATGCAGATGGGAGGCGAAAACCCCAAGTTGTTGAGGTGGTCCATTTCCCTACAGGGGATGGACTTTCGGGTGGAACATCGGCCCGGAGTTGACCACGCCAATGCTGACGGTCTCTCCAGGTTTTTCCGCCTTAGTGAAGAGAACTCCCTAGAGGTTGGGTAGCTCTCCCCTCTTTCGGCTGGGGGGGACGCATGTTGGACCTGTCAGCCCTAGGGTGGTCTCCCCTTCTATTTTTGTATTGTGCCTCATTTTTTCCACCCTCATTTTTATGTTGGACTAGGTCTCCGGGCGCCTTTTCATTGCCAATCAGTGTTAAGGTGCAGGTGCTCCCTTCTCCCAAGATGGCTGCCACAGACCCCTGCTACTGCAGGGTGGTCGTTTTTCATAGTAGCACCCTAGCTGCCAGGAGCTGGCTGGGACCCACAACAATGTTGCGACACCAGCCCGCCTTTTTGTCCCATAGGTAGAGTGGGGAAGCTCCTGGAATATGCTGGAACCTTCTAGAAGGGAGGTGGGGTTTTACTTTTGCCGCCTTGGCTAGAGGTCACCTGACCTAGGGCTACTTAAGAGTGGGAGGGAAACCTTTGTGGTCAGTTGGCCATTGGGGTGAAGCAGAGCTGGAAGAATCCACCAGGAGTGTAGGCGGTAGGGCCTAGCCAGGGACATATGCCTCTGAGAGTGACAGGATTTAGGTACTGCCTCTTAAGTGAGTGAGGTGCCCTGTGAATCCCACTGATCTTGCCCAGTAGTAGGAGGACCCAGAGACTCTCTGCCAACCTGACTAGGAAGGACCTAGTCGCCCTCTCCATCCCTACCCCTTTAACAGAACCCCTTAAGGGCGCCAGATACATCTGCGCCAAAAGATTTCATCTGTCAACTGAGAACTGAAACCTAACTTTAAGAACTGAGACTGCATGACAAGAGCAAGCTGTAAGCCTTGAATGCCAGAGCTGAGACTGCGTGTCCAAGCTACCCTATTGAACCAAATACTAAGCCGATTGCCAAGTCACCGGGGATCGACCAGGTACTAGCGCTGTGACCCCCGCGCTCCCTGCCCTGGTCTGGGACCCCCGGCAGCGTGCTCCGCTGAGCACTTTACCCCATCCTTAATTTGAGCCCCCCCCCTGCGACGACGAAGCCAGCGCGCTCACCGCCGCGGCCTGGAGGCCTGGAGGAGTGCCCTGCTGTGTCGCGAGGCCCAGGTGAAGTCCGGGGCCCCGTCGCTGCCGTCGCAGCCGTGTGAGGAGGTGCGCAAGGTCGGGGCCGAGTTCCCCCAACGTCGTGAGGACGGACGCCTGCTGACGCCGAGACGGAGGTAAGCCCGGAGGCCGAGATCCCCCCTGGTGCGCCCCCTGCTGGTCTGGAAACCACACCGCACTTGGCCCGGGTTGTCCCCTCCGTGGGAGTCCCCTCTCCTGCCTGCGCGACGGAGAGACCCCGCCGAGGGATCCTGTCCGTGTCCCCCCTTCTGTAATAGTGAGCGCGGTGCTCTGTGAACTGCACCGGAGCATAGGGACCCGCTCCTCAAGTCCGGTCACCCTCCCCACTGGAAGCCGCCCAAAGAACTGACTGACATTACCCTCGGGTGGCGCTTCACGCCACCGACCCTGCTTCCCCAGCCGGAGAGACCGGGACTGCGAGTAGCGCACTGTGTTATATGCTCTGCTCGAAAGTAAATTACATGCCAAGGAATGCGAGTAGCGCACTGTGTTATATGCTCTGCTCGAAAGTAAATTACCTGCCAAGGAATGCGAGTAGCGCACTGTGTTATATGCTCTGCTCGAAAGTAATTACATGCCCAGGAACGCGAGTAGCGCACTGTGTTATATGCCCTGCTCAAAAGTAATTACATGCCCAGGAACGCGAGTAGCGCACTGTGTTATATGCTCTGCTCGAAGGTAATGATATGCAACTGATTACGAGTAACGTGTTGTGATAACTGTTCTACGCAAACGTTTCCACATGCAACTGATTGCGCATAGCGCTTTGTTTTATATGCCTTGCTTCACAGTACTAGGGGCCAGTGGTCACGAGGAGCGCTCAGTTCGACAGGCGCCATGTTGATGAACCCAATGTTCCCCCTTACAAGTATTACGCTGTGTTAGACGGCCTGTTAAGGGAAAGACTTTACATAAGCGCGCACCGCGCTAGAATCTCCTGCATTTAACCAGCGGGCGTGGGTACATGAACGAGGTTAGGCACTGCCTAGATATCACCCAGAGTGTCGCATGCACTGAACGATGGTATTATGATTCATGTATTACCTTGTTATTTCCTGAACTGCAACTGACCAGCTATACTTGGATAAACTTGAAGTATTTGCATAATTTAAACGGTGTGGCGTCCCTTATTGTGTGTGACTCTAGTCCATGAGAAGCGTGTGGTGTATGGTTGCTTAACACATAGCCCTCTGGTTGCCCGACCGGCTCGCGCCACGTTACCGCCCTTAGGGCCTGGTGACCCCAGGTTCCTACACTATTGTTCTTCTTTTCACTTTTCAAATACAAATCAACATTCCTAGTTTGACTTTTATAATGAGTACATCGACAACAAACACAAACATTGTTTGGTATTTCAGAGCAAACTACATTAAATCTCCAATTTCTTCTTCAAACTCATCAGTGCTAATCACTTTCCCATCTCCTTCAACATCTGTAATTGTCAAACTTTCACTTTCTATGGACTGCTCTTCGGAACCAAAATATCGCATTTCAATATCATCACACTTTTTTTAACATCTGATAAAGAACCATGTAAAAAAGCTGTATTCAGTTCCCTTAAACATGATGCAGGACTTTTTACATAGTACAGTTTCCTTATAAACTTCTGCATTTCTGAATGGTGTACTGCTAACATCCTCAAGTGATAAAAAACACTTTTACACAATTTTCTTGAAAGACAAGCCAGAGAATGCCCATGCTTCTCAGTATATTTTCTTACATTACATGGATCTAGTCCTTGCAACTACTTAATATTCTGTTTAATACTTTTCTGTGTATATTCTCATAGCAAATTTCACATTATATCAATAGATTCCTGTTGAATACTACAAAAACTGCTACAACCCCACTTATACACAGGAGTTTGTGTACGTTTCCCTTGCACTTCTTCAGCTATTAACTCTTCTGCACTTTTACCAACCAATTCCTCTTTTGGAAGGGGACAACCATCCTGAACTTTGTAGAAACAACCTCCAGTATCAACTGCAAATGGTAAACTATTTTCCTGGAAGTAACTTTCCTCATTATAAAAAGGCTCACTACTAGAAGTATGTTTCCAATGTCCACTAAAGATTTTGCAAAAGTTGGTTCTGTTCACAAGTCTTTTTCTTCTAATTTTCTCTTTCAACACTTTGATTACTGTATCTAATACTTTGATCCTCTTCAAAATCGCAATGAATAACTTCTGTTTTAAAGTAAAAGCAGTATCCACTATACTTTCGATATGCTGCTTCTGTTTGAATCGCAGCACTTTCTTTTTATATTTGCAGCATGTTCTCATTAAATTTCTTAATCACTCTAGTTTGAAAAAGTCTCTGACGAATTTCTTGAAATTGTTTTTGTCTCTGGGTAACAGAAACTGTTTCTTTATCATGTTTTCTTTTACTTGTATTTGAAATTGAAGTCTCCTTGTCCTTACTTAAAAATTCTTCTTTTTCCTTTGTGTGATGTTATTTTCATTAAATGTCCGTAATATTTTTTTAGAAATTGTCTAGTGTATTTACCAGAAGAAACTGTTTGTGTAGTGCTCTCATTTTTTTGTAATTGAAAATCTTTTCTTTTCTGCAAATATAAATGCTTCCTTTCTTGTCATTTTTTCTCAGTTCTTCTAGGCATTTTCTAAATTTGTATCCAAACAAAATAATGTTCTGAAAAAAAGAAATAGATTCAATGTTTACATCAGTTCAATATATTACAATAATAACATACAATTACATAAATTCTACTGACGACTTCCAGAGGCAGTGCTGCAACGTGATGGAGCACGGCAGAGGAGCAGTAGGATGACGTGTAGTGCCATAGAACATACAGCAAGTATTTATTTAATTATTTACATACACATCTCACCACCCCACACACTCCCTCTGCAACCCACCGCAGACAACTTGATAGATAATATTTGTAAAAATTGTAATCTATATACCTAGGGTGATATTTTCAACCAAACTGCACAGAGAAAAATTACCATTAGCCTAACAATTTTATCTACAACTTTACAAACATAACACTGCACCCAAAGCTTTAATTGGAGGGGGGACTCTGAGCACCGGCAGTTTATTTTTGGGGGCCTCAAAACGGATCTCTATGGGGCTCTATTTTTGGGCCTCGCAAAGGTAGTCTATTGTTTTTTTTTTTATTGGACTTTAGTGAGACAGTGAGACCATGCACATTGCTCACTACTAAAAAGTGGAGACATCATGCCAGGTGAGTCGTGTTGTAGGAGAAAAGAAATCCTTTAAAGAGTACCATTTTCTCTCACGATTTCCCTTCTCTTTCTGCAGCACAGGAGCAACATCATTGTTGCGTGATTAGCAGAGAGACCACTAGGCGCACAACACACATTACCCCGCACTCCCTGAAACAGCTTCCCAATAGCACACACAGAGTTGCACCCGAGTACTTCACAGGTCTTCAAAAGACAATTGGCTTGTAAATGATGCTCTGTTTTTTTCCACCCCTTTTTAGAGCTCCTCCCCACTCTGCCTATTGCTGAAAGAACTAGCCTCCCCTGAAATTTCGCTCTGGTTGCGCCTTTGGAGACGACCACACGCAGCCAACTCCAGCACAACCCTGCTCTCACCTTTCACAGGGTTGTGTTGTAGTGCTACGAAAACACACTCTTTCCCTGGCTCACTTAGGGGCATATTATCAAGAACGGCGTTAACATTATCGCCACTTTAGCGGCAGGAAACTGCTGCTAAAGCGGCGATAATGAGCTTGATAATATGCCCTTGTGAATTCCCATAGAAACCCAGCTTCACATCACAACCTGGCCGGCTATGGAAATTGACAAGGGCATATTATCAGTTTCCTGCCGCTAAAGCGGTAATCATTTTAACGCCGTTCTCGATAATATGCCCCGTTATCTTTCTAAATTAACGTCTTACACTGAAAAGCTGCTTTACATTTCTTTCCCTACATCAACCTTTGTTTAGAACACCACGAGAGAAGGGTGGTGAACTCTGGTCCACAAAAAGCAACTCAAAGCTTTCTCGTTCTTTATCAGAAACTTCATCTGCCTCTCAATGATTATCGCCAGTCTTTTCAGCCCCTTAAGAGAACCTGGGTGGATGAGTATAATACGTAGTATTTAGGATCGGCGGCGGAGAGTGCACGAAAATAAGGACGTATAGTTGAATAAAGGGCGACTGGATGGCTGGCCAGATGGATGAATGGATAGCTAGATGGATGGATGTATGGCTATATGGATGAATGGAAGGATAAATGGATGCATGGACCAGTACTTAGGATACACGGGTGGGCTGATAGATGCGTAGGATTGGTTCTGGGACAAATGTATATATGAATATATGGGCGTATAACTGCATGGATGGCACAGTGCTTACCATAGCCGAGTGGGCTGATAGATACTTAGAATAACTGCAGGGACAGATGTATGTATGTATGTAGGTATGAATGACTGAATTAATTGAAAGATGTTTGGATGGCACAGCGCTTAGGATGAATGAATGCAGGGCTCTAAGTGGGCCTTCTCAGAGCACCGGCAGTTATTTTCAGAAAAACTCAAAACGGGTCTTTATCGAGCTCTATTTTTGGCCCTCGCAAAGGTAGTCAAGTTTTCCTTTTTTAATTTGGACTGAAGACAGAGCATGCTCATTTTGGTCACTACTGAGAAGTGGAGACATCATGCTACGTGAACCACATTGTAGGAGGAAGGGCAATCCCTTAAAGAGCGTGTTTCCCAAATGTAGGATAATTTGAGGGGATTTTCTTAAGCACACAATGCTAGTTATCTTCATGTAAACCACGCCCCTACTTGGATAGCCCACACCCCTTTAACAGGTTTGCCCCTCCCCTTTTAGAGCACCCCCAGTTTTTTTCCCACTTAAAGCCCTCACTGAACCAGAGTAACAAAGAAATGGTCCAAGCTTCCATTTGAATGTACAATGGCACCAAGTTTCATAATTTGCCATCAACGCTGGCAGCCTTTTACAACAGTGCAAGAGTGTCTATCAGCACGAAGATTTGTTATCCTCAGAAATGTTGTGTGATTTGCGTAGCTGTCTGCTGGAACACTCATCCCCAAAAGGTATTAAAACATGCAAATTTGCGAGAAAAACATATACAATACCATAAATCGCTTCATAAATGGGCCCAGTGCCACTACACCACCCTCATCCCCATTCTTGCTTAACCTTACAAAATGAAACAAAGACCCCAGCAACATTGTAGAGCCACTATGGCAATTCAGGGACTTAATTTGAACAAGTTTCTGCCGGAACGCCCAGCAACAAAAGGTATAAAAACATGCAACTTTCCGGATAAAACATATACCATGCCATAGAGCGCTTTATAAATTGACCCAGTGGCACTACATCACCTTTACTAGCTACACATATGCACGTTACAAATGTCTGTGTTATAATCAGCAGCATACCTACCTCTCCCACCCCTTCCCTTGCTTAACCTTACGTAATCAAAACAACAAGTCCCATCACTCCCGTTAGCGCCACTATAGCCATACATAGCCTTAATTTAAACAGGTGTTTGCAAGAACGCTCATCAGCAAAAGGTATTGAAACCTGCAATTTTCCAAGTAAAACATACACCATACCATAAGGCGATTTATAAATAGTCCCAGTACCACTACACCACCTCCACATCCGCCCTTGCTTAACTTTACACAATAAAACAAAGAGCCCCAGCAAACCTAGAAGTGCCACTATAGCCATACAGAGGCTTCATTTCAACAGATATCTCCTGAAACACTCATCAGCAAAGCGTATTAAAACATGCAAATTGGCGGGTAAAACATGAACCATCCCATAGCACGGTTTATAAATGGGACCAGTGGCACTACACGACCTTTACTAGCTATACATCTGTATGTTAATAAAGTTGTTTAAACACTCTGTAGATTGTATAGCAGAGGATGGGGAGAGTAAACAAAGTTGTAATTTCCAAACGTTTGATATACCGCCCCTTTACTGTATGTATATTTCGGACATTAAATTGAATGAAAAAATTGACGAGTGTCTCTAAAGAGATAGTGAAACTGAGCACCGGTAAAACCCAGACCACTTAAACAACTACGTATATTCAGCAGAGGGGCACAGCCTGACAATTACTATCACTTGTAATGACATGTACTTTACTAATGTCAAGGAAGTCATACAGAAAATATACCAAACATTTTCATTACTTTTTTATCCCTCACACATTTATAAAACATCTCTTCTAAAGAAACACTCCCCAACCACTTCTATTTCATAAGAACAGACAATAATTAATACGTTTACTACCATATATTTTAGTATATCAACCTTTTTATTATTCACTAGTCACAAACTACTAAAAATATTAACTATATCCAAATGCAAACCAGAAACCATGTTCATATTATATCTCAACCTATATTCAAATGATTCAAACTATGCGTACGTATAAAAGAAACGTATAACTTTTACTATCTCCATGTAATCTCCAAACACGGTAGACGGCCTCACAGTACAACAACCTACCTAGACTTATATTCAAATCTACCTCTCACTGTCAAAAATGAGACCACAACCTGTCCACATGACATTTCTGGGTTTGGTTGTATCACTTTTAAATTAATAACACATACATCTCCTACCCCCCCTTCCCCACTACTTCCACAAAAAGTATACTTTGCAAATGTAGGACATTTTGATTATCTCGCCTGAATACATTAACAAACCCAAATTAAAGTACTTATATAAACAACAGGTCAAACTTTATGCATATTTTATAACCAATATGAAACACCACACTTTACTAACAGGATATTATTTTGAAATAAAAAATACTTTCAAACTTAAAAATATCACCTCAAATACTTATTCACTACTACAGAACACATAACACGCCATGTTCATTTCTACCTCACCTTTGTAGTTGGTATGCAGATTTCAAATGTCACACACGCATGCAATTCTTTCTTTCGCACACAGTACATGTAATGCACTGCTTTCATCAAAAATGAAACCAGTAATGGCACAATTACTCTGTCGCTCCACATATAAATACATGTAAACAACATATCAGAATACTTCATTCCTTCATCGACATTCCAAAACTCATCTCTATTAGTTATTTTTGAATTTTGCATCTGAAAAGCTACTTAATATTCCACGCCACACACAGGTCAGAAGTTCAACCTATTTTATCACCACACTTTCTGGAACATTCTACGACACCTGCAGGTTAAAAGTTAATGATTTTTTTAAACGTAACCATTTCTTTTTCGGCATATTCTCGAACATTTAACACCACCTGCAGGTCAAAAGTTCACCTTTGTTTTAAGTTACAAATGTACCTTCCAAATGCAAGTAGCACGTCTGGTTGAGCTTTGCACATTTCATCCTATTATATGTACTCCACGTTTAGACTGCTCTTTATTAACCAATGACAAACATGCTTTTTCACGCAACTAATATGCACTCTAGTTTTTAGTACTCAATTCTTCTTATCTTTCAATCAATTATCGTTTTCTGTGTAGTTTGCACTTTACAAATACCGTATTGATTTACCTTCGCACTCCCTGTATTACACCACCTAAGCACCATATACAAGTTACCATGTTCCAAACAAAACTTCCTCCTACTACGTATAAAATATTACTGACACTACTTAGATAGTTGTGGCACAGAGGCCAGGGCACATGACTTCACACCATAAGACACACAGTTTAGGCTCACGCTTTCATCCCCGACTCCTGCACCAGCTCACCTTAGCAGCATCAGACTCTACGCAATACCTCACTTAACTTCCGTACCCAGCAATTTCAGAACGGTAGCTATGTGTAGTTCGCTTCTCACCCCCTCTATAGCACACTCTAAACACCCCCACAAAGGTTACAGTGCTCCTACCGTCCTCTTTCCTACTATTTTCACCCTTTTTTCCCCTTACTCAATTCGATGGAATCACAAAATGGTGGCAACCACTTCCTAGTTGCAAACGCCTCAGCCAATTAGATGGCAGAATCCCCAAATATCGATTTCTGTATATTTCGATATTACTCTAAAACTACTGAACGGATTTACAACAAATAAACACAAGCATGCTTACTAGACAAAGACCCATCTCCTTGCCAAATTTGGGGTAATGCCGTTCACCCGTTCGACCTGTAGCCTTGTCTAAAGTTTCCTATGGAAATTAACATGGAGAAAACATGTTTTGCGACCCCCATTTTTCTCGGTCCCTCCTTGATGAATCACCCCCAAACCTCCCACATAGGAGCTGATGTGAACAAAGAATTAGTTTGAAAGATTTCATGAAGATTCATCAAACAACGCCAAAGTTATAAGCAAAACAAAACATGCTCTTCCGATGGAAATTTGGTCCTAACTATAACTACCTACTGAACACCGCCAGTAGGTTATATATATATATATATATATATATATATACTCTGAAAAAACCAAAGGTTTTAGGGAAAGTTTTAGTTAGTTGGACATTTCACTTGAACAAAACCAGAGAAATTCCCCCTTTATAGTTAGTTCAGCTAACTAGAACTCACGCTCTCGCAATGCACTGCTGATGACGTCACATATTACATCACTCATGACATGATCAGTGACATCACTGATGACATCTCAAATGACATCACTGATGACATCACTGATGACATCATCCAGTGACTGTGTGTTTCTGTAAAGTTTAAATGTTGAATATAGATAGGGAAAGGCATATTGAAGAATGAGTGGGTGTATAAGTGTCTGAATGCATGATTTAGTAGGTACGTGACTGACTCTATAAGTGAGTGATTAAACGTATCTTACTGAATCAGTGAGTGGGTATGTAGTTATTGGTGTTGGAGTGTCTATGGTTTTGAGAATGGAAGTCTGTTATTTAGAGTTGGTGTATCAAAGGTGATATTAGGGTGTGAGAAGATGCATCAATTTATCACATGGATGATGTCATCAGTGATGTCATCAGTGATGTCATTTGAGATGTCATCAGTGATGTCATCAGTGATGTCATCAGTGATGTCACTGACCATGTCATGAGTGATGTAATATGTGATGTCACCAGCAGTGCACTGCGGGGGCACAAGTTACAGTTAGCTGAACTAACTATAACGGGGTAATTTTTCTGGTTTTGTACGAGAGAAAATTTCCAACTAACTATAACTTTCCCTAAAACCTATGGTTTTTTCAGTGAATTTCTAAGGTTTTTTAAATACTAATTTCTAACTAGAAATTGCCTGAAACCTATGGTTTTTTCAGTGAATTTCAAAGGTTTTTAAATACTAATTTCTAACTATAACGTGCCTGAAACCTATGGTTTTTTAAGTGAATTTCAAAGGTTTTTTAAATGCTAGTTTCTAACTATGCCTACCGAGGTAGGACATGTGAAGAAAGAAGAAAAAACTCACAGAAAGAAGAAAAAGAAATTCATAAAGAAGCAACAGAAGTCCACAAAGAGGAAGAAAAGTGCAGGAAGAAGCAAGACATGTGCAGAAAGAACCAACATATTACCAGAAAGAGGCCTTGTTGCAAAATCATCCTGTGCCCAAAACTTTTTCAGACGAGTACTGGTGGTAACTGACTCTGACTAACGAGGCCTAGAGCCAGTGCTATGCTAAAAGACACTTAGAATACAGTGAAAACACCTACATACACTAGGGCAGTGGTCCCCAAACTTTTGACTCCTGAGGACCCCCATTGAGTCACCACTGGAAGCAGGGGACCCCCAAGCAATTTGTAGGATTTAAATTTCAAACCTTAAAACAGTAATTCGAAAAAAATAAACAAACGTGTGCAAACAAAACAAATACTCAAATTACTAAGGATTTTAGGGGCATATTTACAAGTCCATATCGCCTTGGGAACGTCACTTTTTGCGATGTTCCTGTGGCAATAGGGGCTTTGCCTTATTTACAAGGCACAGTTAAGCCACTTATTGTGGCTTAACGCTGCCTTGTAAATAAGGACCCCTTTTACGCAATGCTTGGTGTGAAAAAGGTGGGCAGTGGGAGTTGCAGTGGGCGTTTCACTCCAACACCCATTGATTTTGACGCTGCCCTCTATTTACAAGGTCAGCTTAAATAGGAGACAGCACCAGAATTAAGACCATGAAAAACCTGGTCTTAACTTGGCGAAATGAGGAGAAATGCCTTATTTCTCCTCGTTTTTGCTTTTTCCAACAGAAAAAGCAAAACATCTTTGATTGTTTATGTTCAGGATGGTGACCCTTCCTGCACATAAACAATCTTTAATAAAAATGACGTTTTGTAACTTCCATCTGTGCTGCATTAGTCAGCATACATAGAAGTGACAAAAAGGCATTACAAAATTGTTCATGTGCAGGAAGTGGGAACATAGCAGCATCAGGATAATGATAGCCTGGGAATAAACATATGTTGCTAACTTTTACCATGCAGTTTGCAAGCAGCTCTTTGACACTGTGCTAGATTACGATTGTTCCTTATGAATTGCACAGTGACAAAAGAATCTGTGACAAAATCAGTAGCACACTGACCTATGCACATAAAATACTGTTTTTTAAAATGCATTGTACACGTTCTTTGCAGTAGGCCTATTGACCCCCTGTGTCACATTAGATAAGTCAAAGCTGCCACTAGACAAAACTGTCATCTCTCTCCAGCAGGTACATTAATCACTGGCGTTTTCTTGACACTTTTATAGTTGCTCGAAAACTGCTAATTTTACAAGGAACTTTGCAGTGCTTTTAAAACTGCTGCCTGCGGACCCCCTGGGAATGTGCCACGGACCCCTGGGGGTCCTCGGACCCCAGTTTGGGAAACACTGCACTAGGGAACACTATGTGTTGGGACACACCTGTGATTAGCATGACCTCCTCTGTAAGTCAGTAGTACATAATAGGGCAGGGGATTAAAACTACCTCTAAGTCAGAGGTGCAGAAATATGCTACTTCAACTAGTAGTCGCGTTTGCAGAGTAGTGGAGAAGGGGTGCTGGGCGTCCAACCAAGGCTAAGGAATTCCGCTGCGTCAGACTTACAGGAGGTACCAGCAGGGATTCTTGGCCCCCAAACTCCCTCCGTACTAAATTGGACTTCATCCCCATCCCGTAGTCTGCCACGAGGCACGTTTGCAGAGTGGTGGAGAAAGGGGGCCATGGCCTCTGAAGACGTCTTAGCAATTCCACTATGTGGGACTTACTGGAGGTAACAAGAGGGGTAGTTGGCCCCCAAGGACATCCTTGGGGGCCAACTTCCCAAGCTATTACCTCCAGTCAGTCCCACACAGCAGCATTGGTAAGTTCTCATACCAGGCCAAGCCCACTTTGCCCACCACTCTACAAACGTGCTCCCTGGCACGCTCTTGGGTGGGGAATGAAGTCCCCTTCACTGCTGGGGGTCCTTTAGGGGCCAACTAGCCAACCTTTTACCACTAGTAAGCCCCACACAGTGGGATTGGTGAGAGGTAGACAAAGGCCATGCCACCTTTCTCCACCACTCTGCAAACATGTCCCCTGGCATGTTGTAAGTTGGGGGATTAAGTCCCCTTGAATCCTGAGGGTCCCTGGGGTCCAACTAGCCCACTAGGTACCTCCAGTACGTGCCACAGAGCTGCATTGCAGAGAGGTGTAGAAAGGGTTGTGGCCTGGCCCACCTCTCTGCAACGCAGGCCTGTGGCGCTTACTGGAGGTACCTGGTTGGCTAGTTGACCCCCAGGGGCCCACAGGATAGAAGGAGAATTAATTCCCTAACTTAAAACACGCCACAGGGCATATTTGCACTTATGTCACCTCAGGCCCCACACCCTCCCTTCACCACTGTGCAAACGTACCCCGTGGCATGTTTTAAGGGCATGGCCACATTTTTTTTTATGGAGGGGGGCTGAGCGGCCCCCCTCCTGAGGCCTCTATTGGCCCCGGGGACCCCATCCACCGGGGCTGGCCTTTATTTTAATTTTTTTAATTTTGGGGAGCGGCCCCTCCCAGGCCACCTCTAGCCCAGGGGACCCCATTCTCCAGGGCCAGCCCTATCCTTTGGGGACTGTGGGGGTAGCCCCAATTCCCTCACGGTCCGGCCGGCTCCCTGCATCCTGCGAAAGCCGGTATTGCTTTTCCACATGGGGAGCTGATAACATGCAGCTACCCTTGCTTTGCTTCAGTGAAGCGAGAGCAGGCTTCAATACAACGAAGCTCGGGAGCCTGTGCTTCATTTTTTTAAAAATGTCTCAGCCGATTGGCGTACCCAGCATGAATGCGGCCAATTTCTTTTTATTTTTAACATGTTTTTTTGGGCCTTGGGGGTCCTTGTAGGACCCCCTGAGCAGGCCTAGGGGGTTAGGGGGTTGCACCATTTTTAAAAAAGGGCTCTTTCTGAAACAAGGGCTACCTTTTTGCCAAATTTGGTTTAATTCCGTTCAGCAGTTCGAGCTGTAGCTGTGTCAAAAGTTTCCTATGGGAATTACCATGGAGAAAATACGTTTTGGTACCCCTCTTTTTACTCGGCCACCGCTTTCCGAATCACCCCGAATCTTTCAAGATAGGAGCTGACCGGAGCAGGCCACGAGTTTTGAAAATTTCGTGAAGATTAGCAAACCGGCGCCAAAGATATTGAGAAAACAAATAACGAGTTTCCTATGGAAACTAGGTCCTAACTATAACTACCTACTGGCGACTGTCAGTAGGTAATATATATAAATATATATTATATTATATATATATATATATATTATCAACTGGCGGTCGCCAGTAGATAGTTATAGTTAGGACCTAGTTTCCATAGGAAATCCGCAACATTCTATTCCCAATAAGTCTGGCGCCTATTGACGAATCTTCGCAAAATTTTCCAAACTTTTGGCCAGCTCCGCTCCGCTCCTACCCTGAAAGCTTCGTGGTGATTCGTCAAGCGGGGGCCGAGAAAAAAGGGGGGTCCCAAAACGCGTTTTCCCCACGCAATTTCCCATCGGATCTGTTGTCGCAGCTACAGCCCGAACTGTTGTACGGAAGTACACCAAATTTGGCAAAGAGGTAGTCCTCAGTTCAGACTCGTGCCTTTTGCTTAAATGGTGTAAATCCGTTCAGTAGTTCCTGAGAAAATTAGGGGAAAAAGGTTAGTGATATCTATGGCTGGGGAGGATATGCGCACCTTCCCCGCACCCTCTCCGAACCCTCCCGAGCACAAGCTGAATGCTAATTGGCTACCAACACTCTGAATCAGGAAGTGTTGGCAGCCATCTTGTGCCTCGGTAGAACCGAGGCACAAGAAAACAGAAAAAAAGGCCCAAAACAGGACAAGGGGGCAGGGTAGAAACACCCTGACCCCCTAGGCCTGCTCAGGGGGTCCCACAAGGCCAATTTTAAAAAATCACGGGGTCCGCGCAGCCCGCTAATGGAAAAAAAATGAAGCACGGGCTCCCGCGCTTCGTTTTGATTTAGCCCCCGGGGGGGGGCCAAGTCCCGGGGGCAATATGGTATTATAATGGGGGCCCAGAGGGGCCCCCCAGCAATGGGGATCGCCACCCCCCGGGGCTTTTGTAAAATACGTGGGGGGTCTCTCAGTCCCCCCAGCCCTGCGGACTGCCACTCCCCGGGGCTTCAATTTCTTTGTTGGGGGGCTCTCAGGACCCCCAGCCCTGGGGACCGCCACGCCCGGGGCTTAAAAAATGAATGGGGAGGCTCACGGCCCCCTGCGGCCCCGGGGACCGCCACCCCTGGGGCTTTAAAAAAAAAAATACCCTGTGTGGGGGGGGCTCAAGCCCCCCCACACGCACTGGGGACCGCCACCTCCCCAGGGCTCTAAATATGTAAAATGGGGGGTCCGTGAGGGTCCCCCAGCCCCACCACCCTCCGTGGATTTGAAAGAGGAGGGAGGGGGGCAGCGTGGCCCCCCTCCTGGAGCCCTTAGTGGCCCTGGGGACCGCCACTCCCCAGGGCCGGCTCCTGCAGTGTCCAGGGGTGCCCACCCCGGGACACTGCCGCTTGCAATGACAGGGCGGGAGCCTTGCGGCTCCCACCCTGTCATTGCAAACTGCTTTGCTATTTGGAAGAGAGAGCAGCAAACCTGCTCTCTCTTTCAAATAGCAAAGCTGATGGCTTTTCCACATGGGGAGCAGCATGTTAGCTGCTCCCCATGTGGAAAAGCAATGCCGGCTCCCGCAGGAAGAGGGGAGCCGGCTGGGACCGTGAGGGGATTGGGACCCCCCCCGCAGTCTCCAATGAGATGGCCTGGCCCCGGGGGATGTGGTCCCCGGGGCCATAAGTGGCCCGGGAGGGGGGCCACGCGGCCCCCCTCCTAAATATTTTAAAAATAAATAAAATAAAAAAACGGCCCCGGGGGATAGGGTCCCCGGGGCCTTAAGTGGACACAGGAGGGGGGCTACGCAGCCCCCCTCCCTAAAAATATGTTTCTTTTTGTTTTTTTAAAAAACACATGCGCCGGCGGATGGGGTCCCCGGGGCAGATTAAGGCCTTGGGAGGGGGGAAGAAAAAGAAGGGGGGCTACACTGGCCCCCTTCTTAAAAAGAATTTTATTTAAAAAAAATGGGCTCGGGAGGTGGCCACGCCCCCTCCTTTCATCACTCTGCAAACGCCCCCCCTGGCTCCCTGGCCGCCTGGCCCCCTTCCTTCACCATTGTACAAATATTCCTGTAAAATCAGCCGAACTACGAATTCTGATTTACTCACCTGTAATCAGGAGAGAACCCAGTGCTGCATCTTTTAGCCCAGCACTGACCCTGAAAAGTAATTCTAAGCGTACTTACCAGTAACTTGTATTTCCTTTCATAGGAATCCATTGTGTGGTTTTCACCAGAAAATTTTCTAAGTGTCCATTTTTGAAACGTACAAATATTCGTCTAAAATCAGCCGAACTACGAATTCCGATTTACTCACCTGTTATCAGGAGAGAACCCAGGGCTGCATCTTTTAGCCCAGCACTGACCCTGAAAAGTAATTCTAAGCGTACTTACCATTAACTTGTATTTCCTTCCATAGGAATCCATTGTGTGGTTTTCACCAGAAAAGTGTCTATTTTCACAAACTAAAATTATTCCTAAAAAATCACCTGTATGACTTACACACATTCTTTCAACTGTTTACAGGAGGTTGGCCAGTGCTGGATCCAGGATCCACCACTGAGTAAGAAAAAGTAACGATAACACTACTTACCTGCTAAGTGAATTTTCTGCCATAGGATCACATAGGTGATTCTATGGGAAAAAGTTTCTAAGTGTCAACTTTTAAAATACAATAATATTCCTTAAAAGTTACTACTGTAACCAAAGCGCTTTTACTCAACTGTGTACAGGAGATGTCCAAGGACTGAATCTAGGATCCAGTCCTGTGGTTAGAAAAGTAATCCATAAAGTAACTAATAGCATTTAATTAGAAATTCACATTGAGCTCAATGTTGCTTTGTGTTTGAAATTGTATTGCCCATTGCAACAACTGTAACTACTGTACTTAAAAGTCTGTTGCCTATTTGCCAAGTATTTAAACTAAAGTAATTCATTCTGAGAAAGTATATTTTGTATTGTAATGTATAATGTAATTATAATGTAATAAAAAAAATATATCTAAAATTAAATAGTTTTAAAAATGAAGTAAATCAGTATCAAAAAAATCAGTATAACAATTAATACATTAAAAATTGTTATTTACAAAACCTTTGAAATTCACTGAAAAACATAGGTTTCAGGCCTGATATAGTTAGGAATTAGCATTTAAAAAACCTTTCAAATTCACTGAAAAAACCATAGGTTTCAGGGGCGTTATAGTTAGTTGAACATTTGACTCATATAAAACCAGAGAAAATTGCCCGTTATAGTTAGTTGAGCTGACTATAACTTGTGCGCTCACAATGCACTGGTGATGACATCTCATATTACATCACTCATAACATGGTCAGTGACATCACTAATGAGATCACTGATGACATCTCAAATGATATCACTGATGACATCATCCACATGATAATCTGTTGCACATACAGATGCCCTAATATAAACATTGATACACACAATCTAAAATACAGACTTCTATTTTTGAAACCATACACACAAGAATGCCAGATACTACATACCACCCACTATTTACTAGGTCTACACACATCCAGTCACTTATACATGCAGTTAATCATCAATACAGTACTATAACACCTTACTTATACACCTATACATACAGTCACACTCTGCCACTCATCCATAGAGCTACTCACACACCTGCCAAGAATCTATCACATACCCATTTACTCATGTATACAGTTATACACACCAACTCTGTTATATATACACACACCACATCACGTATTTATGCAGATACTAACACATACTTACTGTTTTATACAATCACTGATATAAGCTGACAGTTATTTATACACCCACTCTTCAAATAACTTACTCTCACGTATAGTCATTTATATACACCAACACTCATATATACTGTATTAAAACATATATAGTTTCTCAGAAATATACCACTGAGACATTCATTCACTCACCAACATACCCATACACACTCTAACTCACCCATACAGCCCTTCCCAGATGTACTTTTTAATCCATACAACCAGTGAATCACCCACTCAGACATCTATGCACATAGTCACCCCCACCCCCACCTACCCATACAGATACTCAGGCACCCATACAGATACTCAGACAACAAATCAATAATCCATGGAGACACTCATGTAGCTACTCACCAACCCATGAAGCCGCTTATACACCAACTGAGACACTAATATAGACTTTCACACAGCGTAGTCACTAACCCATACATTTAGTAACACATGTTCAATCACTCACTTATACAGTCATTCACGCACCTACTAAAAAATCCATTCAGGCACTTGGAAATCCACACTTTCTTCAATACACCTTGGCATAGATATATATGAAAAATATTTAAACGTTACAGAAACACACATTCACTGGATGATGTCATTTGTGATGTCATCAGTGATGTCATTTGAGATGTCATGAGTGATGTCACTGACCATGTCATTAGTGATGTAACATGTGACGACATCACCAGTACATTACGGGCGCGTGAGTTATAGTAAGCTCAACTAACTATAAAGGGCAAATTTCTCTGGTTTTATATGAGTCAAATGTCCAACTAACTATAACGTCCCTGAAACGTATGTTTTCTAGTGAATATATATATATATATATATATATATATGTAGATATGCAGGTATGTGTATATATATATATATATTCACTGAAAAAACCATAGGTTTCAGGGGCGTTATAGTTAGCTGGACTTTTCACTCGTACAAAACCATTGAAATTCCCCCGTTATAGTTAGTTTATCTAACTATAACTCGCGCGCACGCAATGCACTGCTGATGACGTCACATATTACATCACTCATGACATGGTCAGTGACATCACTCATGACATCACTGATGACATCTCAAATGACATCACTGATGACATCATCCTTGTGATAGAGTGAAGAGACCCCCTCTCCCCCTAATATAACCTTTGATACACACATTCAAAAATAGAAACTACAATTTTCAAAACAATGGACATACCAATATCAGTTACAACAACCTATTCAGTAATTATAAGATCCACATACACATCCACTCATTACTCATTCACCAACAGTCCTATACAGTCACTCATATATGTACTCACTCATCATATGTACTCATACACCTGTACATTCAGTTACACAACGCCACTCATCCATAGAGTTACTCACACACATAGTCACTCATGCTAATAAAGAATCAAACATCCATTTACTTGCATATACAGTTATACACACAGCACCACACTTACTTCTACAGAAACTTACACATACTTAGTCTTTTAAACAATCACTTATAGAAACACATACTTATTCATGCAGGAACTCTTCCAATCTCTCACTCTCACATATACTCACTTATATACACCAATATTCACATATACTAGTTTAAAACATATGTAGTTACTCATAAAGACACTATTGAGACAGTCATGCACTCACTAACACACCCATGCACACACTCATCCACCCATACAGTCCTGCACACATGCTGTCTTCAACACATACAAACAGTGAGTCGCTCATTCATGCACCTATGCACTACGTAATACCCCCCCACCGAACCATACAGACACTCAGACACTCATACTGATACTCAAAAAACCAACTAATAACCTATATAGACACTCATGTAGCTACTCACCAACCCATGCAGCCACTTGTACACAAAGTGAGAGACTGATACAGATATTTACATATTTAAACATTACTCACTAAGCCATGTATTCACTAAGATACACTTAATCAGTCAGTTATACAATCAATTTTTCAAAAACAAATCATCCATTTAGACACTTATATACCCATTTATTCTTCCATCGACCTTGAGATATACATATATAAAACATATGTAATTTTCAGAAAAACACACATTCACTGGATGATGTCATCACTGATGTCATCAGTGATGTCATTTGAGATGTCATCAGTGATGTCATCAGTGATGTCACTGACCATGTCATGAGTGATGTAATATGTGACATCATCAGCAGTGCATTGCGGGTGCGCGAGTTATAGTTAGCTGAACTAACTATAACGGGGAAATTTCTATGGTTTTGTACAAGTGAAAAGTCCAGCTAACTATAACGCCCCTGAAACCTATGGTTTTTTCAGTGAATTTCTAAGGTTTTTTAAATGCTAATTCCTAACTATAGCGTGCCTGAAACCTATGGTTTTTTCAGTGAATTTCAAAGGTTTTTTAAATGCTAATTTCTAACCATGCCTACAGAGATAGGACATGTGAAGAAAGAAGAAAAAACGCACAGAAATAAAAAAAAGAAATGCAGAAAGAAGCAACAGAAGTCCTCAAAGACGAAGAGAAGTGCAGGAAGAAGGATAACGTGAAGAAAGAACAAACAGAAGAGCAGAAAGAAGCCTTGTTGCAAAATCATCCTGTACCCTCATCTTTTTCAGACGGATACTGGTGGTAACTGAGTCTGACTAACCAGTCCTAGAGCCAGTGCTATGTTAAAAGACACTCAGAATACAGTGAAAACACCTACATACACTACGGAACACTATGCGTTGGGGTCCCCCTGTGATCAGCATGACCTCCTCTGTAAGCCTCTAGTATATAATAGGGCAGGGGATTAAAACTACCTCTTAAAACGCGCCACAGGGCGTGTTTGCACACGTCACCTCAGGCCCTGTCCCCTCACTTCCCCACTGTGTAAACACGCCCTGTGGCCGTTTTAAGTTGGGAGATTAAGTCTCCTTGAATCCTGAGGGTCCCTAGGGTCCAACTAGACCACTAGGTACCTCCAGTAAGCGCCACAGAGCTGCGTTGCAGAGAGGTGTAAAAAGTGGCATGGCCTGGACCACCTCTCTGCAACGCATCTCAGTGGCGCTTACTGGAAGCACCTGGTTGGCTAGTTAGCCCCCAGGGCCCCTCAGGATTGAAGAGGAATTATTTCCCCAACTTAAAACGCGCCATAGGGCGTGTTTGCACACATCACCTCAGGTCCCGTCCCCTCCCTTCCCCACTGTGTAAACACGCCCTGTGGCCGTTTTTTAAGTTGGGAGATTAAGTCCCCTTGAATCCTGAGGATCCCTAAGGTCAAACTAGCCCACTAGGTACCTCCAGTAAGCGCCAGAGAGCTGCGTTGCATAGAGGTGAAAAAGGGGCGTGGCCTCAGAACACCTGTCTGCAACGCAGCTCCCTGGCGCATACTGGAGATACCTGTTGGACTAGTTGGCCCTCAAGGACCCTCAGTATTGAAGGGGAATTAATTCCCCAACTTACAACTGGCCAGGGGGCGCGTTTGCAGAGTGCTGCACAGAGGGGGCATGGCCTCTAGCACGATGCCGGTCTTTTATTTTAATTTTTTTTTTTAAGAAGGAGGGCTGTGTGGCCCCCCTTCTTTTTTCTAATTTACTGGCCCTGGGGACCCCATCCCCCAGGGCCTGCACCCTAATTTGTTTTGTTGAAAAAAATTATTTTGGCCCTCCCAAGGCCTTAATCGGCCCCGGGGACCCCAACCCCCGGGTCATGGCCTTTTTTTTTTTATTCTTTAGGAGGGGTCTGCATTGCCCCCCTCCTCAGGCCACTTATGGCCCCGGGGATCTCATCCCCTGGGGCCGGCCTTTGTATTTTATTATTCTTTTAATAAATATATTTATAGAAAAACCTAGGACATGCTGGACAAACCGTATGTACCTATCACCATGACGTTTTGTGTGATATTCATTAAAAGGCGACTATGCATAGAATTAATCCACATGGAATGTATT
Source organism: Triturus cristatus (assembly GCF_964204655.1). Taxonomy (NCBI): domain Eukaryota; kingdom Metazoa; phylum Chordata; class Amphibia; order Caudata; family Salamandridae; genus Triturus; species Triturus cristatus. The sequence goes on from NC_140590.1 coordinate 1,809,741,216, forward strand.
TACACCGCTAGTGAAGCTCTGACGTGTCTGACGCCCTACCGTGCCTAATCCCGGCGCCCCCGCCGGTGGGTACTCTCCAAGTAGACACCCTTGTCGTTTATATATACAAACATGGGTAGCTATTGACGGGCACATTTAATATACACGCACACCAAGCCATTCAAAGCGGATTCGACAAAAATTCGACCAAACTATGCAAGAAACCCCCCTCACGGTTAATAAAACACACATCCACCGCCGGACTTTTTATTTTACTCTCTGGAAAGGAGACAAACCTCACTTGAGAGTCACAGGGTGCTCCTGGCTGAGCCCAATGCTGTGTTACACCCACCAGTGCCCGCCGAGTGCCTCACACCTCTGTGTTGTATTCCACCAGCTAGTGCGTATGCTATGACACTCTCTAGCCCATGTGCACTGTAACACCACCCTGTGAATATGTCATGTGACACTTGCCTTCGCACGGGTTATATTGCCCCATCTAACGTGCCTTCCTCGATGCCTATGTTATAACGCACAGCGCTATGCCATACATATTACAATCTGGGATCCATATCTTTGTCTCACAGTGCATATGCAACGTTACACTCCCCAGCACATATTTTATATTACAACTTTAGAGACTAGTTAGGTTACACAACACTACCCTGTGCATATTACACGCCAAGGCGCATATCGCATAGCACGCGCTAGTGCCTGTGCTATCTCGCGCTCTCCAATGAATCTGTCATTGCGCACAATGTATTGCACATTATATTTCACGCCCCGGTTCATCTTATATCACACTTTTTGGTGCATAGTTTATACTATATCTAGTTTTCATTTTCAATCGTGCTCTCAGGACTATGTTCTATATAACACTGCGTCCCCCTACCCTTTTCACGGGTATTACATTTTGCGATGGGGTGGAGGGTCAGGGTGTGTTTCTGCCAAGTGAATCCGGAGTCACAGTCACAAACGTCCTCTTCTTCCTGAATAAAAGTGAGAAAATGCTGCATACTTGTTTATATTTTAAGTAGTGCGCACAGACACACATTTTAAAAACAATAAAGTTCCTAATACCCACCTTCTCTGAACAGTTAGCCTGCTGCCCCACCCACCTCCTCCCTATCCTCTGTTGTCTGAATCCATGGACTAGCCTCATCCCTCCTGCCATGCATGGTCTTATGTGCTGCCACTGCCCTCCATTTAGCATGATATACCAGTCCACTCCTCCTGCCCTCCATTGCCCAATTATATTGCCCATCATTGACCTCCTGCTTGGCCTCTGTGCTTAGCTTGCTGCCCCTATTCTCCTTCCCCCTGCCCTGCGATGTCTTTGTGCATGCCCCTGCTCCATCCTTTTTGCCCACCATGTTCCATGGACCTGCCACTCCTATCTACTCTGAGTGTTCTGTTGAGCTGCCACTCCCCTCTCACCTGCCTAGCATTGTCAGATGACTGTAACCTGTCCCTGCCACCTCCACACTGCCTGTCCACATGCCATGCCCCTATCCCCTTCCTCCTGTCCTCCATGGTCCATTTTACTGCCACACCGTTCTGCCCTCCCTGGTCTATGTGCTGCAACTGCTCCTCCTGCCTGCCCCGCGCGGTCTGTTGTGAGGCCCCTTCCCCTGAACTCTCTTGTCTGTGCCCAGGTCCTGACCCTCCCTTCTATCCTGGTCTATCTGGTCCTTTGTGCATGCCCCTGCACCCTCCTTCTTGCCCATCATAGCCATTGTGCTGCCACTAACCCTCCCGCTTGCCATGCATGGTCTTCTGTGCTGCCACGGCCCCTCCCACCTTCCCTGTGTGGTCAGCTAGCTGCCCCTGACCCCCTCCCACCTTCCCTTTATGGTCTGTGTGTATGCCATCATAGTCTCATTGTTGCTCTCCATGGTGTGTCTTGTTTCTAGTGCCCATCCTGCCTGACCTCCATGGTCATCTTGCTGCTCCTGCCCCCTTGCCCCCAGCCCTCTTTTTCCATGTGCAGACCCCTATTCCCGCCCTTCTGGTTTGTCTGTTCCATTGTAATGCCCCTGATCCGTCCCTCCTGCCCTTTATGGTCTGTTATGCTGCAGCTTTCACTCCTATCTGTCCATTTTGGTCAGCTAGCTACCATTGCCTCTTTCCCCTCTGTTCTCTGTTGTCCATGTGCATGGTCCTGTCCCCTCCCTATTGCTTTCTATGGATTGTTGTGCTGCACTCCTGTCCTGCATGCGCTGTGTGGTGTATTGTGCTGCTGCAAACCCTGATGCCTGCCCTGTAGGGTCAGTTTGGTGCACCTCTCCATGTCCCTCCTGTCCTCTGTTATCCGAGTCAATGTCCCTACCCCAATTTCTCCTGCCTACCATGATCCAATGTACCATGCTTGCGAACATTTTGAACTTGGTAAGAGGAAGATTTTGAAAAAAAACTGGGGTATTGATTTTCCCCTTTGAGTTACATTGAAAAAGAGGAGATTGTAGATAGGAGACAGATCAAATAAAGCCCATTTGAGCTTAAAAACATTGGACGTTTCCTGGCTGAAACGGGTCTGTTGGCATGTATGGTTGTACTACCACTGCCTCTTCCTTCTGCCCACAAAGGTCTATTATATTGCCACAGCCTCTCTTGCTAGTCCTGTATTGTTGGTTTGTTGCCCCTGCCCCCCTTTCCACTGCACTCCATAGTCTGTTGTGCTGCCACTGCCCTTCCTGCCTGCCAAGTGTGGTCAAATTGTTGCATCTGCACTCTCCTACCTGCCTTCGATTTTCAGAGTCCGTGCCCCTGGCCTCTGCCTCTCAACAGTATCCCAATGAACAACTAGATTGCTAACATTCTATATTTCTTACAAAACTGTGGAACGCCTGACGTCATCTTGATGTAATCAAAACTGTAATACCTAGAGTATTTCCTTTAGAAATTACATATATGAGATGGTCTTATTTGCATCAAAATTATGGTTAGTGCTCTAAAAAACTAAAATGAGGACATATTTTCTGAGTTTTCAAATAGCGACAAAGAACTTTTAAATTATTTGTAATCTTTATGTTTTTTTATCCAGTTGACCACTTGATTAAATGTTGCACCTTGGCGAGAGGATGTGGTGTTACTTCCAGAGCTGCAGACTTTGCAACTGGGGAACCAGGTTGGAGTTTCTACTTCAGCTCAACATTCTGTGATTGTGGTCAAATCACTTAATCTCCTCATGTCTACAACCAAAATGAATGTGATCTTGTGTGATGTAACCAATGCTCATGTAAAGCATTCCAATACCTGACAGGTCTGCACTATATAAAACTGCATATACACAACAAATAAGTGTTTTGCACACTTCTGTCATTGGGCTATACTTGGGTGACATCTGGGTGATATTTGGGCTACGTTTGGGCTCTTTTGTCTCTGGTGGCCATCTTGAGAGATTTATTGTTATGAAGTTTCCTAATTTCCTCATTTACTGCAGTCTCCTCAGTGGGAATACTTTCAGTTTTTTATTTTGGTTCCATCAAGAAGGCATTCAGATGTGTCACACATTTGCCATAAATTCTGAATGTTAGCACTTTAGTTGCTCATTAGATCACTTTAGTAAAACTACTGCTCACCAGGGAAGTCTGCTGCTGGTATTCAAAGTGCATGTTTCAGTCTGCATGTCAGAATGTTTTTATGAAATAGAAGAAGATTTGAGACGTCAAAATGTGCCCTAATTTCTCTTTCTGCAGAACTAATCATAATTTCTATGGCAAAATGAACCCCCTCATTTTGTTCCTTTGTAAATTAAATGTTTTAAGTGTTACCACTTTATTCCAATCAAGATGGCTTCAGGTGTGCCATACTTTTGTTATAAGTAAGACTGTTAGCGCTCTAGTTGTTCGTTAGAACTCTCTGGGACATTCTGTCATTGGGCTATACTTGGGCTACATCTGGGTGATATTTGGGCTACATTTGGGCTCTTTTGTCTCTGGTGGCCATCTTGGGAGATTTATTGTTATGAAGTTTCCTAATTTCCTCATTTACTGCAGTCTCCTCAGTGGGAATACTTTCAGTTTTTTTTTTTGGTTCCATCAAGAAGGCATTCAGATGTGTCACACATTTGCCATAAATTCTGAATGTTAGCACTTTAGTTGCTCATTAGATCACTGTAGTAAAACTACTGCTCACCAGGGAAGTCTGCTGCTGGTATTCAAAGTGCATGTTTCAGTCTGCCTGTCAGAATTTTTTTATGAAATAGAAGAGGATTTGAGAAGTCAAAATGTGCCCTAATGTTTCTTTCTGCAGCACTAATCCTACTTTCTATGGCAAAATGAACCCCCTCATTTTGTTCCTTTTAAATTAAATGTTTTAAGAGTTACCACTTTATTCCAACCAAGATGGCTTCAGGTGTGCCATATGTTTGTCATAAGTAGGACTGTTAGTGCTCTAGTTGTTCTTTAGAACACTCTGGGAAGCTGCAGTAGAACACAAAGGAATCAACTGACAGTCTCTGCCCTTGTTGGATGTACATGTTTTACTGAGAATGTCAGACTTCATTCTCACATGACTGAGAAAGATAATGTGAATTTACAGAAAATATGATCTCAGTTTAGCTTATAGATCACCTTCCAAACCTCTGTGGGAAAAGCATGAGAAAATAGTTTTCTCACAAACATGATTCATGATATCACAGCAGAAGGCTTTTTCACATGGTAAAATCACTTAGAACACACCACAATTCCTAAAATGGGTATGGTACCATCAACAAATGTTTTCTAATGTAACTAAAGTCTTAAAAACTTCTATTAACCGCATTGCTTTTCAATGAGGTGCTATCATGCATATTTGTCCCAAGATGGCTGCCAACACTTCTTGGATGAAGTGCTGACAGCCAATCAGATCTCACGATGAGATGTGTGGTTAGGCTCCGCCCAGATATATATGTGATTTTACTTTTGATTTTCTCAGGAACTACTGAACGGATTTACACCATTTAAGCAAAAGGCACGAGTGTGAACCAAGGGCAACCTTTTTGCCAAATTTGGTGTAATTCCGTTCAGCCGTTCGGGCTGTACCTTCGACTAAAGGTCCTATGGGAAAATGCTTTGGGAAAATGTGTTTTGGGACCCCCCTTTTTTCTCATCCCCCACTTGACGAATCACCCCGAGACTATCAGGGTAGGAGCTGAGCGGAGCGCCCCATTAGTTTTGAAAATTTCACGAAGATAAGTCAACCAGCGCCAAAGTTATTCAAAATAGAATTTTCAGATTTCCAATGGGAACTCGGTCCTAATTATAACTATCTACTGGCGACCGCCAGTAGATTATATATATATATATATATTATGTCCAATCCTGCTTTTCTTCGGTAAGAACAGGCACTGACTCCGTGGGATATTTCAAAAGATTCTTTATTCCATCAAAAGTGCTTAACCCAAGACGCGTTTCGGGGGACGGATCCGCCTCTTGCTCACTTGTCTGGCTTCCCTCAACTGAGGTCCTTTAAATTTTTCAAACACTCGTGCATAGCACAAGGGGTTTCCTTGGCAACACAAGGTCAGTAAAAGACATAGAAGAGATTTTTTAATAAAGTACTAGTTTTGACTCACAGAAAAGGAAAAAACAAACAGTAAACCAAATTACACATTTGTCATGTTTAGATATGGTCAACTTTTTCCGACTCTTATAATTCATTTTAAATTTCTAAATAATTTAGAACAATTAAGGATAAAATTCCCCATTCAGTACAATGTCTTAATACAAAACATGAGCAAAAAGCGCCCAAAATATTAAGCCCTAGTGGGCAGTGATTAATCAAAAGTACCAAAGCCGGTTGACCTTATACCGTGAGTCTAATTATATAAATCGTTCATAAAACAGAAAACTGATTCAAACCAGGATTTACACAAACCTGAAGAGTGAGTCAGAGAAAAGGGGAAAACGAAAAACAAATCATGAATTGTTACAGGGATTTCAAAGTATGCAGCGACTTTACAATATTAAGTGATAGTTGGTACATCATTATACAGTTTCACTGAGCAGAGGGTTACAGGTGTGTACTCAACGCTTCTTCTGCATTCATACCATTAGGAATTTTGCAATCCAACAAGATTATATATTTGGATTCCAATCTCCGTAGTGCCAATTGCCTGTTTCCTCCCCTGACATTCCTCTTGATGCTATCAATAACAAAGTATTTCAGGTCCTCCGCTCTACCACCGTGTACTGTGTTTATGTGACGGGCCACAGGATATATCGGGTCCTCGTTATTAATGGCCCTTAGGTGTTGCAATATCCTGACATGTGCGGGATGGATGGTACTTCCTACGTACATTTTATTGCATGTACACCGTAACACGTAAACCGCGAAATCCGTTTTACATGTGTAATATTCCAGGATCTCTAGCGGAGTCTTTCTCAGGGGAGTAGGGACTGATCTAGTATTTTCTCCATGTCTACAGGCTTTGCACCTCGTACATTTAAAGAACCCTTTTTGCGATTTAAGCCAACTGATACCCTTTTCATACACAGGAGCATTGACAACTAATTCACTTTTCATAGACTTAGCTCTTCTAAATGTTAATTGAGGGAGCTTAGTACAAGAGGGGCCTATGATGGGGTCACATTGAACTATAGACCAGTGTCTGTACAGAATTCTTCTTAGATTAGTATGATACATGTTATACCCTGTAATTAATCTAGGGGTTTGATCTTTCAATTTCATATGGTCTACCCGTTCTTCAGATTTTTTGAAAATCAAATTTTCTTTAGTGATGCCTGCACATTTTTGTTTTGCTTTTTCCAAGGTTTGTATCCTGTATCCTCTCTTACCGAGTCTTGTACATAGATTCTCCGTGGAATCTTGTAGACTCTCCGGGGTACTACAGTTCCGTTTCATACGTAAACATTCTGCATAGGGTATACTTTCTATAAGATTAATTGGGTGGAAACTTTGGGCATGTAAGATCGTATTCCCTGATGTTATTTTTCTGAATGTACGTGACTGAACTTTATTATTGCTGATGTAAAGCTCTAAATCAAGAAATACTATAGTTTTTGTGCTAGTAGTACAAGTAAATTTAAGATTTAGATCATTCTCATTAAGTTTGGCAGCAAAATCGATGGCCTTCTGTTCAGTACCTTTCCACAAAATGAAGATGTCATCTATGTAGCGTTGATATGCTACTACATTTTCTGACATTTGTGTAGAGAATTTTTGCATGAGTACTTGCTCCTCCCACCAGCCCATATGCAAATTAGCATAACTGGGGGCGAAGCAAGTACCCATTGCTGTACCTTGTAGTTGTTTGTACAGAAGTCTGTCAAACATAAAGATGTTATTTTCTAAACACCATTCGATCATGTGTAAAAGCATGAGGGTATGTTGATTAGGGGTGGGCGGAATTTGCGGAATTAACCTTCGCAAATTATCGCGAGAATGTTTAAAATTATCGCAAACAAGCAGAAATATCGCGAAGATGCGGAAGTTTTTTTCCGGCATGGTCGCGAGATTTTGTGCATGGTTGCGGGTCGCCAACTTACCCATGTGGTTGCTTGCGGGCGCGGCCATCTTGTTTTGAGTTGTTCTCGCGGTGCATGATCGCGAGAAGAAAGACGTGATCGCGCGACGCATGACGTCACTGCGGGCGCGAACTGTCGCGAGATAGCGCAAATGGCTAAAAACAATACAACATCTCATGGAGAACGCGACCGGATCAAGAAAACTTGTCGGCCAACGCAGGATTCAGGTAAGGCGATCGCGCGCGCGAGAGAATGTATTATTTTACAGCGCGAGCAAGAAACAAATTATCGCCAAGCTGCGGAAACCGGAATTTTTGACATTTTCGCGCTCTCCGCGGAACGCAAAAATGTCAAATTATCGCAATTTCCGCGAACGGAACGAAATTTTTGCCCAGGCCTAATGTTGATGAAAACCTATATTTCTTGTACTTAGAAAGTGTTTCACTGCATTCAAGCCATCTCTATGTCTAATACTTGTATATAGGCTTTGTACGTCCAATGTCATGAATACAAAGTCGTCCTGCCAATTACAATCAAAGATTTTTATCAGAAAGTGTCCAGTGTCCTTTGTATATGCAGGTAATACTTGCACAAAAGGTTGAAGAAAAAAATCAATGTATTTGCTGGTGTTCTCAAAAAGGCTTCCAATAGCAGAAATGATGGGCCTACCCGGTGGACATTCTGCATTTTTGTGAACTTTGGGGAGTAGGTAAAGTTGTGGAGTAATAGGGTAGTCATTTTTCAAATAGTCAAGTTCCTGTCTCGAAATGAGACCTATATATATATGTATATATATATATATTTTTTTAAGCAAAGCAATCCCTTGTGCAGTCCCGCACAATCGTGGACACGGACAACGTATATAGCTGGTACAAAATTCAAAGGTTTATTTCATGGGTGCTGTCTCTGACGCGATTCGGCCACAGACGGTAGCCTTGATCACATGACTAGCGCTAATCAGGAATGGCAATTTAAAGGTAAAGGGGAGCTTCAAATGACGTAAATCAGCACTGACAGACATATTAAAAATACTATTACACATCTATAGTAGGGCCTCAATAAGAATATAAATCGTTAGTAGCGTAGAGCACATATGTATATAATGTAATACATTTCTATGACAGAATCAATATTTGTACAGCATTTAAAAAAGCATAATTGTTATATATCTAAAACATGACACATTGTGGGATATTAAAATGCATAATACATCCTAAAATCAGTTGTAGTAACAAAGATGTTCATATATATGAAGTGCATAGTGCATACAGTACTGGCAAATATTAAAATCATATAAAACAGATTAAAATAGTAAACATCTGTGTATCCAAATTGTTGCACTATCCCAACATCTAAGCGATATGTAATTATTCATGCAAAAAGTAATTCCAGCAGCTTATGTCTAGCACATATTTCATAAAGTGCATAGTGCAATTTGATGTTCAACTTCACATCAAAAATTAGAAAAATGTGAATGATTTCTGCTGTTACAATATTAAATGTCATACTGAATACACATGTGCAAATTTAGCTCTATGTCCAATAGGTGTGTACTTACACCGCAATACCTCATTTTCAATGGTTCCTCTATGTATGCCTCTATATAACATGTGTAATATGCGGGTACTACAAATTATTTATACCCTGCTTACTGATGTTAATGGTACATCAAAGCACCAGTGCCTATAAAGTGCTGAAGCATGTTCCTATAATAATGATTTCACTAACACTAGCTGTACCCACAATAAAAGCCTATTTAATTGTATATCCCTACTACAATCTAAGGTCAATAACCAAGCTTGTCAAGTTCACTTTTTTCTCTGTGGTGATTGAACACCACGATTATTGGGGGTCTCAGGTCACAAGACCACAACGCAAAAGATGCTAAGGGTGCTGAGTTTTGTAAATATCTTACTGCCCACTGCTTGGTCGACATATTTGAAATCCTAGGGGGAGCATACAACATCTTAATGTTATTCAGAGAGGGGGAGAACGTCCCTTATTGACATAGGGCCCGATTCACAGAACTAACTTAAGACAAAATCCTAAACTTACTACCATTTTGGTATTTACAGAACACAGTTACTACTTTTGGCATTCACAGAATGCACTTACTACTTTTGGCATTCATAGAATGCACTACTACTTTTGGTATCCACAGAATTGATGTACGACTACTAACTTTACATCCGCAATTGGGCCAGAATTCCCGCACCCGGAGCGGGAATTCCACTCTTGGGCCGGAATCTCCGCTCCCGGGCCAGAATCTCCACTTTTGGGCCGGAGTCTCTGACTCCGGATCGTAATACACGCACTGTGGCCGTTGATCATTTCCCTCAAGGGTAAACACCTGTCCAAGTGCCTACCATCCCCCAACATGCATTAGCTGACCCACTGCAGCCAAACCCAGCCCTGCAGCATGTATGAATGCAGAGCAGACACACACAAACCCTTTCACATGTCGTTGAATGTGTTTGTTGCTCTGCCCCTTGCCATGCGGCAAAACTACTTGGGGAGAAGGTGGAGAGCAGAGAGGATCTTCAGACAGAGGATCAACCTATTTGGAATGTCCAGCCAAGATGTCAGGGCCAGGTACCGTTTCTCTCCAGAAGTCATCTTGGAGATGGTATATGAGTGGGAGCAGAAACTTGACTCTGTGACCTGCTGCTCCCATGCCATACCAGCATATCTCAAGATCCTTTCTGCCCTCCATTTCTTTGCCACTGGGTCATTCCAAAGGGTCTCCAGTGACCATGTGGGCATTTCCCAGGCAAGTCAGTCATGGTGCCTGCATCAGGTAGTGAGATACATCACTTCTAGAGCCCACAACCACAAACAAATGCCCCATACACTGGCCAAGAGACAAAGGGCAGCACAAGACTTCTATCTCATTGCACACTTCCCACGTGTGCTGGGTGCAATCGATTGTACCTATGTGGCCCTTCAGCCACCCCGCCGCATTGCACACATCTACTGCAACAGACACTGATGGTATTCCATAAATGTGCAAGCTGTCTGTGATGCCAGTGGTAGATTCATTGATGTGCATGCAGTGTTCCCAAGCAGTACCCATGACAGCTTCGTATTCCGCATGTCACCTCTTGCCCGGCGGATGGCTGCAGGAGAATTTGGCAACATGTGGCTATTGGGTAAGTACCAGCCACTAAAAATTAGGGGTGGGCGGAATTTGCATAGTCACACTATGCAAAGCTCCGCGAAACGGTAAAAAACTCACCACGAACACGCAGAAATTCAGCTTTTTTCCTGTTTGCGATCACTCTTTGCGTGCTCGGGGGGAAGTGTCTTGAGAACATGCATTTTGAGAACGCGAACAAGCAAATAATTCTATGAAGCAGCGGAACGCAGAATTTTGGGCAATTCCGCGGTATCCATGGAACGCGAAATTTCCCAAATTACCCAAATTCTGAGAGCGGAACGGAATTTACTGCCCAGGTCTACTAAAAATGAGGGATATGTGTTATTGAAATGTCTGAATGCCACCCAACATTAACAATTGTACAATAAGAATCATAAAGCTAGATACATGGTCTCAACAGACACTGCATGTACTAAAGTATAGATCATGTCCTGTGCAAATCAAAGAGGGAAATGTAACCAACTGTCCTTTCTTCCCTCCTCAGGCGAAGCTGGGTATGCACTCTCCCCACAACTCCTTACCCCTTACAGGCGTGCAAGCACTGTACCACAGCGTAGGTACAATAGGGCACACATATGGACTAGAGCCATAATAGAGCGCACTTTTGGTCTGTTGAAGTCGCAATTCAGATGTCTTGACCGTACAGGGGGTGTGCTGCTGTACTCCCCTGAAGTCGTGTGCAAGATCATATTAGCCTGTTGTGTTTTGCACAACATTGCTTTAACGCATGGCTTACACATACCTCGGAACCTCGGCTAGCTCTGAATCTGGGAAACTGGGCCATTGCACATAACCGAGATCAGGGTATCCAGGTCCATGATCAACTCATTGCCACGTTTTTCACATGAGCAACCTGTAGTGTCATGGACAAAGTGTGGTTTGCTGTCTGTTGTCAATGATGAAACTTGGATATACACAACAGTGTCAATAAATTCCATCCTGAGACTACTTTGCAAGCCACACTAACTGCATGTAAATCACAGCTGTTGACAGTAGTCAAAAGGTTGAGCGTGCCGCAGGTCATGTGCCCATGTCAGCAATCAGTGTAGTGGATGTCCCTAAAGAATCTATCCATGCAGATGAAAAACAATACATGTTTTGAGAGACCTACCTGGACCTTATCAGGATGGGTCTCCTAATCACAAAAGGGCATAACCGTTGCATCCTCTGGCATGTGCCCTCAACATTTTTGACTCCCCCACAAATGATGGGCCCACAATGTGAGTGATGATGTCATGGGTGAATCAGGAACCATGTGTCTGTGATATACAGCACTGCGCCACCCCAGTTGTCCGTAACACAACACACAACTCTTGTAATGAGCACTCAATATGGACTACATGTACCATAATGCAAAGTAGGAAAAAACAAAACTGGGGTTTGATGTTGTGTCAGAACCCCCCCTGTCCACGCAGAAATGTCATTAAATGGTCTTTCCCCCCTTTTGTTGCATGTTTATGATTCTCACCTGCACTGTCATTTCAGGTTTTTCCAGAACAGCAGGATGGCAGTGGATTTGATTAGTGATTGTGGATGGATCAGGATGAATACAAAATGGCTGCCAACAATTTCCTGTGATGTATTTCCTGTCTCCCACTTCCTGTATAACATTTCCTGTATGTAATAATGTGTTCTGTGTCAACTTCGGAGGTTATGGGCTCTCTCTCTCCCCCTCCTCTCTCTCTCTCTCTCCCCCTCTCTTCTCTCTCTCTCTCTCTGTCCCTCTCTTCTACTCTCTCTCTCTCCCCCTCTCTTCTCTCTCTCTCGCTCTCTTCCTCTCTCTCCTTTGCTCTCTCTCTTTCCTTTGATGTGCGCAGGACACACCTTCTCATCATGATATTTATCTTGCAGGCTGTGACCTTCGGATTGTCCTGAGTGGAGCTGCCATGTGTCTTCATTTCATTTCAGTGTTCATTTTAATAAAGTTTCATTTGTTGCTTCAAAAGTGAATGTGTGATGCTCATTTTTGTGATGACACATGCATGTTACCACTTGTGATTGTGCGACATCAAGTGGATGATTTTGTACATGTTTATGTGTCTTAGGTCGGGGGTTGCCGGGGAGGGGGGTCCTGGGGGTGGTGGTGGCAGACGTTGTGGCCCTCTTGGGTGTCCGGGCCACATGACCAGTTGCTCCATGGCATCTGTTGCCCTTCCGATGCGGCTGTGAGCCGGGCTCCCTTTTGTAGTGAAGGCTGTGATCCGACTTTGCACCAGGTCAGAGCAGATGTCATTTTCCTGCTGCTAGCATGCCTTATCGCCTGTTTTGTGTTCTTATCGCAGTTCTGGCTGTTCATTGTGAGTGCGGTGGAGTGGTGTTGTCGCGGCTTTTGGCATGGGAACACCTACTCTGCTTCTCATTAGCGATAGTTGCGGGAGTCATCTGTGGTGAAGTTTTTTGCGGCTGCTGTTGCGGGTAAACTGGCGCTGTGGGATGTTAACACCAGCTTGTGATTTGGGCAATAAGTTTATCTCAACTTTGGCTGCGATAAAGTGCTGTTAACTCGGCAAGAGATCCTTGTGAATATGACCCTAAGTTGGACAGTGGATGCATTTTCAATACTACTGACAGTGGTATCTCAATTCTTGTTCATCATTGTCATATTTGTTAACATTGCAATTCTTGATTAGGTCTACAGAATCTATTACAATATAGTGGGGACACCCTTCTGACTTGTTGTGGCACTCGATTGTATGATTGAGTTCCCAGGTCTGGGTCTCTTGGTGGAATACATGTTATGTTCACCAATTACAAAGGTATGATGAGCCAAGACATATTATATTTTGTATTTCACTATTCACATATGTCACTTGCTAAAGGGGAATGTCCATTGACAAATCCAATAGTTATTAAGCTTTTCATTTCTGGTTACCTTTCATACTCAGGCACTATATGTCCCTCTGTTGTCTCCTGACAATGTATGGCTTTTGTCCATCTCCTGACCAGTTTGACTTACCAGTGTGTGAGCATGGTATGCCTTGCTCTGGATGATGTCGTTTTCTCCCAGAAGATGCAGGGACCTCTGATACTGCGCTTGTCTGTGCTCTGGCTGAATGTGTCAATAGGTGAGTAGAGAGAAAAGTAACCAAATGGGAAATGTACATGTGGAACTTGTCGGGCATTTCCCCATATATTCTGCATGCTAACAGTGTTGTGAAGTACTGCCGCAGACGAGGCAGGTAGGAGCAGTGGGGCGTTGGGGATGTAATGGTGTGGCAGGTTGGGAAATGAACACCTCCTGCTTTGTGATTTTGTCTGGCACAGGGTGAGTTACTTATTGGATAATTTGTGGCAGATTTACAGGCCCCTTGCAAAACATTTAAGCCGCCGTTGCATCACTTCTGTGACACAGCGGCGGTGTAAACCATGCGCCACATTGCGACTTATTTACAACGTGATGCATCTAGGGAGATGCGTCACGTTGTAAAGCCCTGCCTACTTGAAGCAGACGAAAGGAGTGGCACAGCACGTTAGGTATGGGCGGTCCATGAACACTGTTGGATTTGCGTCGCACTTGTAACACAACTCCAGCAAAGCGCTGCCCTTACGCCATCAGATGCGACACACATCTGTCTATCCCTGCACCATGGTGCACAGCATTGTAAATGTGACGCGTCCGTGGTGGCGCAAGGGTAGAATTGCATGTCGCATCGGTACTGGTGCAGCCCTGCTAAATAGCAAGGATGAGCAAGTCCTTGTAAATCTGCCCCCTTGTATTTTCCCAATTCATTTGTCAGTTGATTTTCATATGCTCCGCAATCCCTTACATTTTTGACTGACTCAAACGTATCTGGATGAGTGGAAAGGGCACTTTGTCAATTGCTACTTAGCAGGGTTAGGTATATACGGCAGCAGTACTGTGCCCATGTTTTCAATAGTGGGAGAGGGATTTGCCATTTCTAATACATAAGATTCTGGGACTTGTGCTGCAACATCCAGAGGGTAACTCATGAGTCTCTGACTGACTATATTTTTATGCACACTTTGGACAACTTCCTTACTCACAATGGCAGTGCAACACAGACAATCTTTTCATACACTTTTTCTTGTCATCCCATTTACCTGGTACCACGTTGCAGACATCACTCACAGGCAGCCCGTGGACCATGTGGGAGTGGATTTTGGTGAGGATATCCTCCTCTAGTGGGGTGAGATGGAGGCGGGGTCCAGTGTGTGGGGCAGGGAGGATCCTGCTCAATTTGATCCTGGAGTACTTCTCCTTCACCCTCTGCTTTCCATCCTGCCACTTCTTCTTGATGTCCCAGACTGTGCACCTCTCCTCCGCCAATGCTGTGACAGAAGTGGCTAATTGCTGCCATGAAGCTGCCTTCTGTGTGCCAATGGTGCAGTAAGGTGGGAGACCATATAGGCGTTTGTGGTGCCTCACTATGTACTCAACAAGCATGGTGGTCTCCTCAGTAGTAAAGTTCTTCTTCCTCCTCATTTGTTCCATTTTCCTCTGGCGATGTACAGCGATTGGAGACACAAACTCTCTGTGGCCAAACCTGTTCCTTCAATGTGTGCTGCTTTTATATGTTTTGTGGTGCTGGTCTTGCAGTTAGTGTTAATTGACTTCAGCTGGAGCGTGGTGGGGATGGTAGGCACTTGAAACATTCAACAGGCCAAAATGGAGGTATTCCGGAACAAAATCGGAAATTACGGCCCGGAAGCGGGGATTCTGGCCCGGGATCAGAGATTCTGGCCAGAGAGCGGAATTCCGGCTCCGGGTGCGGGAATTCTGGATCGAGTGCGGACGTAAAGTTAGTGGTCGTAAATCCATTCTGTGAATACCAAAAGAAGTAAGTGCATTCTGTGAATGCCAAAAGTAGTAAGTGCATTCTGTGAATACCAAAAGTAGTAAGTGCATTCTGTGAATACCAAAAGTGGTAAGTTTAGGATTTTGTCTTAAGTTAGTTCAGTGAATCGGGCCCTATATGTTTGTCAGCCCTGATTTTTTATCTGACCATTTCTAAATACACCAAGGCCAAGCGCTCCCCCATCTATTTAGCTTTCAAGGATCTTCCCACCACCTTTGATTTAGTAAACAGAACCAAACTTTAGGTAATGTTTCTTGATCAAGGCGTGGACCCCCTTTGGTGAATTGCTTATACAGCCTGCATTCAGACCTTTCAGCCTGGATTTGATTAAATTTGCTGGTGGAGCTTTCTTCTGAATTCCCTCTGAAGAGTGGAGAGAGACGGGGTTGTATGTTGGCACCTTTATTATTTATTTTATATCAATAGACTAACAGCCTATTTGCCTACTTCCCACACAGATATACCCAGAATTGCTGGCTCCTCTATCCCTGCTTTACTGTATGCTTATGACACAGTATTGTTATCCCTCACTCCAAAAGGACTGAGACATCAGGTGGACTGTTTTTCTTCCTTTATGCACAATCTGAATCTAAACACTAAGGGCCTCATGTAGGTAGCGAAATACCGGTCGGTAACGGCCGATTTTCGGTAAATATGCCGTTACCGACCGGTATACAGACAAGTGAGATGTAGGAGTCCAAAAACCACTTTTCGGTAAATATGAGGCGGTAAATACCGATTCATAGTTACCGAATTCTAAAATACCGATTCATACTTACCGAATACAGAATTAACGAATCGGTAAACATGAAGTGGTAAATATGAAGTGGTAAAAATTTAAAATGACATGTAGGAGCAGTCGGTAATTAAGAAATCCATTAAAATCGGTAATTAAGAGTCGGTAATTAACACGGACTAAAAGCAGGTGGTAACCATCAACAATGGATAAAAGCAAACCCAAAATTCTACAGCGTGGACAACATGGCCGCTATGTACGTCATTGCAAGGCGCCTACGTCTACAGGCAGCAGGACTGAGGGTGTGGCGACGGGAGGAACAAATCTACAGACAGCGCATCACACTATTCCAGCTGACTGATGCAGAGATACATGAGAGGTACAGGCTACACCCCGAAACCATCATGGACTTAATCAGGGACCTACACCCACTCCTGGACCAGCCAGTTAGAAGGGCGCACGCCATACCCCCACATGTGCAGGTGCTCTGCAGCCTACATCTGTTGGCATCCGGCAGTTATCAGGTGGTGATAGCTGCGGTGGGTGGGGTATCCCAAAGTTGCCTGTCCCGTTTCTTCAGGAAGTTCCTGGATGCCATGATGCAGAGAATGCACCACTACAGAAGCTTCCCGAACACACAGGCTGCACTGCAGAAAACAAAAACTGACTTTTATCACATGGCACACTTCCCCCATGTCCTCGGCTGTATTGATGGTACACACATCCCAATCTGTCCACCAGCAGATACAGAGCACATCTACAGGAACAGGAAGTCCACCCACTCCATCAACGTGCAGGTGATCTGTGATGCAGGGAACATCATCACAGATATTGTTGCAAAGTTTCCTGGGAGCACCCACGACTCTTACATCTTCCAGAATAGTGGGATTTACACACGACTGAGTGCCGGAGAATTCGGAGAGGGATACCTGCTAGGTAAGTAACAGTGACGCCCCTTGAAACATGCAAACATAGTGTATAGAGGCATGTTACTGATGGTTCCCTTTCACCCATCCAGGCGACAGTGCATATGCATGCCGGTCATTCATCCTCACTCCCTACCTACACCCAGCTACCCAGAGTGAGAGACGATACAACGTGGCACACAAAACAACACGCAATGTGGTGGAGCGCACGTTTGGACTACTGAAGAGCAGGTTCCGCTGCCTGCACAAGAGCGGAGGCGCACGCCAGTACAAACCCATCACCTGCTGCAAGATCATTGCCACTTGTGCAATGCTGCACAACCTTGCCACGAAAAAAGGTACAGATGTGGAACTAACATATTTTGAGGACAACGAGGATGAGTCAGGCCAGCCAGAGGGCAACGCAGCTAGAGTGCCAACTGCAATCGATGGGAGAGAGAGACGGGCAGAGATCACATCCAACTATTTCTGAGTAAGTAAGGGGACACAGCGAGTTGTGAGCAGTCATGACGTAGTTTAATGTGGCACCACGCCATGAACACATGATCAGGCCAATCTGGCAATATATCATCTATACAAGGAGTATGTCCAGGGTTGCGTCACCCATTGTGAAGTGGCTAGGCAGGGCGACATCAATGTTTGCGCATACGCGCTGCAGTGGTGGATTGCACGGCCTGTGCATCCTCACTAGAGCCAACCCCAAGCCGCCTGCTGCTCCTGCGTGTTTCTGGGACGGGGGGTGTGATGCTGCTGGTGGTGTCGATGCTCTCCGCAGGATCCCCTGCAGCAGTTGTCGACGCCTGACTCGTCAATAGCACCCCTAGTGCACTTGTCACCTGCACCATCCCCCGAGACAGGTCGCTGCAGCACTGTGTTAGGCCCTCCTGCATCGTCACAGAGCGCCGGCACAGTAGGGAAGTGGCAGTTGCCAGACGGTTGAGTGCCCTGCTGGTAGTGTCCCTTCTCTGGCGTTCCCGGCGCCGTGCTTCGATGTCAGCATCTAATTTGCTGCACAACTGCTGGATAGACTGGGACATGTCCCGAATGCCCGCAGCCATGCCGCCAATGTTTGTGTCCATGTTGACTATGCTTGTCTTCATCACCCGCATGTGCCTCTGGACTGACATGACTGCCTTTGATTGCAGGCGCTGTTGCTTTAACATTTGGCCCTCGAGCCCCAAGAAGACACCATGGCCGTCAGTGGGTGCTGGTGGACTCTGGACACGCGACCTGCGGCGCCCTCTTGTTTCCGTCTGTGCTGCCTGTGAGGTGTGGGGCACAGTGGCATGGCTCCCTTCCTGGGGCCCGGTGCGGTCTTCAGGGCCCATGCTGTCGTCTGACGAGGTGTCCAAGGCTCGTAGCCTGGCTGCTGGACGCCTCCTCTGTCTCACGCATGCAAGCGGAGATGTGGCCGGTGAATCGAACATGAGTGGCGAGGCTGGCTCTGGTGGTGGTGATGCTGGCTCACGGTGAGGTGATGCTGGCTCTGTGTGCGGCGATGCTGGCTGTGTTGGTGGTGCGGCTGCCAGTGGGCCTGCTCCCCGGTCTGTACTTGTGCTGGCTGGAGGTGTTTGATGTTGCCGTGGTGCCGTCTCTCCTGCAGCATGCCCTGTCCTGCATGATGTCACATCTGTGGACAGAAATACAACATTGGCTCAGTGTCCCCGAAGGGCTGCATTGCAAGCGGCACAATAAATAATTTCACATTCCAACATGTCCCCTGTCTCCTTGTGCCTCGAGTGCGTGACATGCCTTGTTGCCCTGTAACATTTACGTCATGGTTAGTGTTGCCCTGACTACATCTCCCGAAATGCATTGCCTGTCTGCACTGACACGTGTGGACTGCAGTGTGATTCTCGTTTCACATTTGGGGGATGTGGGATGGGGTAGGGGGGGATACATTGCTGTGCTTTCGTCTTACCTTGGTGTGTTGCGGCTCTGGCAGAGCTGTCGGCGTCCCCAAGACCCACGACGCTCTCTTGCTCGATTGTGGCCGCCACCAGCTCCTCCAGTTCGGTGAGGGCAGGTGCCCTGTTGGTTCCACCTCCGGTCTGGCTGGCCTCCTTCTGGATGTCGCCCATCTTCCTCTTGGTTACAATCCGGAGGTCATACCAGCGCTTTTTGAGGACCTCAATGTCCCTGTGGGTCACTCCCACAGCATTGACCTGCGCCTGGATGGCCAGCCATATGTTGCGCTTTTCCACCTCAGGCACTTGCAGGGATTGCCTGCCGAACAGCTTCTGGTGCTGCTTCACGACCTCCTCCACCAGCACCTGGAGTTCCTTGGGGCTAAATTTCAGCTTCCTCCTCCTTTCCCCTCCGTCTTTCTGTGTTCTCTGGCTGGACATGCTGTTCGTTTCCCCGCTCGCACATGCAACTGCTCCCTGCCTCTCCTCTGCACTCCAAGCCTCTCCAGGGTCGGCTAATTATGTCCACCTGCCTGGGTGTGGCCACTTCGGCTAATTGAGTACACCTGCCTGGGTGTGGGCAGTTCCAGGTTGGGTGGGCTGTCGTTGCACTGGATTCGCTGTTTCGTCGAGTCATGTGATTTTCTTTACCGACTCCGTACATACAGAATCGGTATTTTCCGAATCGGTAACTACCACCTCGGTATTTTGCGATTCGGTAACTTCCACCTCGGTATTTTCCGATTCGGTAAATACCACCTCGGTATTTACCGATTCGGTGTATTCCGATTCGTGATTACCGAATGTTACCGAATCGGTAACTGTTACCGAATTTTTACCTACATATAACTTACCGATTCTAATTTACCGATTCGGTACGGCTCGGTATTTTAGAACCGGTAAAATTTATTTACCTACATGAGGCCCTAAATATTTTAAGTCGCATAGCATGTCCTGTGGCCTGGGCAGACTAAGGCTAAATAAAGTTATAATCAATGGGCATGCTTTGGCAACTGTTCAGAATGTTTTTTATTTATGATTACATTTTAGTTCAACAGGGTTATGGATTCATCATATTAATCAGGCTAGTGTTAAATTAAATAAAGCTGCAGGCGCAATCTTTAACCTCTTTAGATCGCTAATTAGTGGGACTGTGTTTCCACCACTGAAAGTTTACAATTCATCAGTGTGGCTACCTATGGAGCTGGTGTATGGGGTTTCAGTAAATGCTGTACTCTTAAGGCAGAGGAAAACAACTTTTTGTGACGGTAGCTAAGTACGCCGCTATCTACTCCTAATCTCATTACCCACTTTGAGTTAAAATTAAACCATGGTTTTATTGATGATAGGATTCAGCTGGCGCCACTTTAATTTTGGGTTCGTATTTGGTTGAACCCCGCTGCTAAACTCTGCAAGGGCATTATATCAGATTGCCTGCAATGGATAAGGAACGCTCCATACACTGGCTGAGTTATATAAGGGGTACAATTGGTTTCCTCAATGTATCCTGGTGGTTCACCAAACCCAGTCATGCCCCAGAAATGCCAAGATGGTGGTGAAAACATAATTCAAGGCTCACCGTGCAAACATAGAACATGAGGTATACAAACCCTCTGTGTTTTAATATTATAGTCTTTTATACACAGGTGATCCCCCTTTGTATTTGTCACAGGACGAGTCAAGATAGGAGCATTCACTTCTTTTTCTCTTTAGAGCAGGGACAATTTACTGGTCTCTATTTTTTAAACACTCTCTAGAACCAGAGAGAAATACAGTCTCCTTCTGCCCCTGTGATAATAATTCTGCTCAATCACTATTGCACTTTATGTTTTTCTGTGAATTGCACAGTCTAGCTCGAAAGCACTTTCTGAGACCCTTGTTACAGGGGCTAGGCCCCCACTGCTGTGGGCTAGCTCTCCTTCACTTACAAACCCTGTGTTCAACCGACATTATTTTCATTGTCTCTGTCATTTTGAAAGCACCACTTGGGGTTAGTCACACCAGTTTTACGCATACCATGGCTCAGTAGACAGAGTTGGCAGAGATGTTGGGTTTACTTTTGGAGGATAGTAGGAGCGCATGGCGGACTCTATTTGAGGTTTTTGTTCTCTCTCTATATCATCCTCCTGCTCCTTCAACTGTAGCCACTGCCTATAACACTGTAATGGAGGACTGATATCTGCCTTCGACTTGCACTTTTCCACTCACTTCAAGTATGGTTATTTGATGTATTAATGTATGTGATGTCGAACTCTAAAGTCTTTCATGCACTTATTCTTTAACTGTTTTTTAATGTACGGTAATTTTTAAACAATTATGTCTGATTACAACTACATGCAAAATGTTTATGTCATTTTATGGCCTTTTGATTTTAGACTGAATACAGTTATGTTGAATTGAATTGAATACTTAATTCATAAAGCAATATATAGCTGGGAGTCTCACGAAACTTTTGAATCTAGCAAGAATCAGAGAAAAATAATGATATTATCAATCTGAAACCACACTGGATGGGCTACAAGTAATACTACTACGATACTGGAACATCTGCTAGTAATTGAGAAATGCTGCTAATTATGATCAACATCAAAACATCAAAATCCTGCGGCTGCAATCAGGGCTCCAAGGACCATGTCCCTTAGGATAGTCCACAGCTGAAGTGTGTCTGTGGGCTCAATATAAGCATGGCTGTGTGTAGGGGAGCTGAGCAGCTACATCCTACAATTCATCTCTCTGCTTCCAGGTCTTCCCTACATTTTCTCACAGACTGTAAGTGAAGGTTTGTTGTCTAAAAGTGCCTTAATGACCTCCTTCTTGGGGACACTTTGTGCTGTAAGACTGTATAATGTATTTATTTCTGAGCAATGCCTTAGAAATGAAATAGTTTTCAATGTGAGACCCACAAGTGAAGGTGTCTGATACCCACTCCCATAAAGGGGTCGGGGCATGCGCAGTGCCCACTGGTAAGGCTGCTCTCCAGTTTCAAGCACCTGCAGAGATGCCTGAATCCTAATCTCAGTGGTTCCTAATCCAAGGGGGCAGCTCTTTCTTTCATTTCTTCAAATGTCACCAAAATAAGAACCACTAATTGCACAATAATAACAACTGCTGTAGGGACAGGGTGCCCTTTAACCGGGAAGTGGTACAAATGAGGATTGTCAAACGAATTAGATAAGTCAGAGCGCACTTTCCAAGAACCACTTGAAGACTGAAATGCTCCATTTCACCAAAGTTCACCTGAGAGACTTCTGTCTCAGTAGAAGGAGCAAAACCAGAGAAATGAAAGCCATGCAGAGATATGCAAGTAGCATTGTTTATTTCAGGGGGCCATTCATGTTTACTTCTCTCTCACAGTCCATGAAGATATGCTGAGCTGGTGTCATTGCTTTTGCATTTGCACCATTCTGTTCACCAGTGGGCACTGATGCAGAAGTACCATCAATGCCTCAGGGTCTGCTCGACTGCACGCTTCCTGCGTATGTAACACACCTTTTTGAGATTCAGTCGAGCAGCAGCGACTGTGTTCACGGCATCACAATCAGAGCACACCTCAGACACTCCCTTAAGACACCAAACTCCTGCTTTTGGGCACGAGTTGAGTGGGCAATAAATAAAGATGCTTGCATAGTCTGTCTTTATCCTGTCACATTTGCAGCTGTTTCAAAGGCAGAGGTCCAGAGCCAGCCCATGCCTTCTGACAAATGGCTGCTTATTCCTTTAACATGGGCTTGGTGTTTACATTTTCCTTCTTTCTTTTCTTTCCCTGACTGTAAAGTGAGAGAAGGTTTTCAGTGAATTATGTGAGTACAGAGAGTGTGAAAGGATAGTCAGTAATTGATTTTACAACCCACTGGAACTGTAAATACCGGTAAATACCTGTAGATGAACTGAATGCATTCAGACATATAGGAAAGAAATAATGAGTCACTTTTGAGTAATTCAGAAGTGTGTTGGATCAAAGATTGTAATAGGATGTAAACAAATCAAACCACCTTACCAGGTGATAAATGAAAAATGATCACAGAAACACGATTTGCCTGCATTTGCATATGTGTACTATACAGTTTTTATCAGTAAAGCTATATGTCTGTGCAAAGTTAGTGGCAATTTCAATTGAAAATTTGCTGCCTGTAAATTACAATTTACTACCACATGATGCTGTAGTCACATTCAAAAATCGCCCCTCCTCAAGTTCATTTAAGGAAGGAGGTAGTGAAAGTTTGTTGTCCAGCAAAGAAGGTTTTGGTTCTAAAAAGTTTGGAAAGCACTGCTCTAAATAACATTTAGCACCAAACATTTCTGAGAGACCAAATTTTTATTGACAGTATTCTGGTATACAAACAACAGTGCCTATTTCAGCAAGAGCAGGCATCTTTCTCATGTAAATGAATACATCACATATAGGCCACATGGATATTCTTCCCATATGAACATTCATCCCATTTGTTGGTTAAGGAGAGAATTATTGAAAATAAGGATTGGGATTTATCCATGTTAAGAGAATGATAGGATTAAGAGGGCCATGATTGACCACGAAGGGAAGTGCACCTGTAATCTAGGCACAAAATGCAATACTTTGTACTTATTAGATTTCTCAATGTTCTTGATGCACAAAAATTGTGACTACAACCAATATTCCTATAATATGAGTTTAGGAATCATGCACAGGCAGTAGACTTGTTGACTGAAATGCATTCATTAGATGCAGCATGTGCAACAGGGAACTTTATGCTTGAATTTAAAAATCTGTAGAGGGATGTTTTATTTCAAGCATCGATTTGATGAAATGTGTTCCAGTCTTTATAAATGATTCTTGGAATTTAATAAATTGTTATAGAATATTCTCCTTTTAGATGATTTTGTTTAATGGATTTGGAGTTTCATACTGGGATTATGTAGTTTTTAACTCGAGTTGGTTTTTAAATAGAAGATCGCTAAGTTTGTATGTTCATACATGTTAAAGGACCTAATGTTTAAATAAATAACATTTTTGATTGACTGACCGACTGATATACAGAACACACTGCTCCTCTGTTGAATGCTAAATTTAGCTTGCCAGGCCTTTGGAGAAGGAACTGATCCCCCGGGTCACAAAGGTGGCAGCTCGTACAGGCATCAATCTTAGTGTCACTACAAAGAGAGTTTGATCCTCACAATAGGAGTGAATGCACCTCGGCGGCTGATGATATCATGAGTGAACCTCCACAGCCGCTGCAAAAGCTGCTCAAGACTCTGTAGAGCCCCAAGCAAGGAGCAGCAGGTACTTTAGCCCCACTCATTGGATCAGCAACGCACCCTTGGCATGCTGGATCAAGTTGTCTAACCGTACATATAAAAACACACATCTGTACTTCCCTGCCATTAGTCAGTGATTGTTTTAGGTGTAAATTTAGATGGCCACTTCGATGGAGACGTGGAGGTGGGGACTGGCCTTGGTTCGTCAAGAGCTTCTCCTCGAAGGCATCTAAGTGTGAATCCAGCAGCCTTGACAAGGTCCGTAACTTGGACTAGGAGCCAGAGAAAAGGCGTTCTAGCATAGTCTGTTTTTATGTAGAACAGAAATTCTGAACCTTCTTAGTCGGGGCTGGATTATTTCGCCTTCAATCTAAGTGGTTTTTGACTTCACACAACCATGGGTCCTGAGGCGTCAACGTTGAGGCGTTTAAACTCACACAGTGAGTGGAGACGGCTCATGGCCTCCCTAACACATCCACTTTGCACCAGAACTAGAGTGAAAATAGCAGAAGCACTCCCCTTCTTTAACATAGAGTCCTGGTAAGGGGCACCCTGTCACCTTCCTTGTCTCCTGGGACTCCTCTATCATCATGCACAGATGAATCATGAGGAGAAAGCGCCTTGTTGAGCGACTCCCTCATCGACAGCGGTGCCAGAGCCTGGCTTAAAAGGCACACAGCCACCCCCAGAGCATCAGAATAAACATACAATAAACAGTGCTAGCTTGGAAATATGATTTGTTGGCAGGTAATATGCCACTGGTGCCCAACACATGTTCATTAAAAGGACTTCATGGGCCAAATGTACAAGGGCATATTGGTTCAGGAATGTCGCTTTTAATGACATTACTGCGGCGCAACGCCCTGCTCCATATTTACAAAGTGGCTTTAAGCCACTTTTTGTGGCTTAAAGCCACTTTGTAAATATGGTACCCATTCCACCACAAGACTCATTGCTTTTTGACACCGTCCCAGAAATACAAGGATATGTAAATCTAAGGCAGTGTCAACAAATAACACCATGCAAGAGCAGGCAAAACAAGTAAAAGTGCTTTTATTTCACCTTGTTTTTGATTTTTCTATGTATGCTGCATGTGTTGTATGTGTGCTGCATTCTGCAAAATGTCATTAAATATTTTCTTTGTGCTTGAAGGTGTCTCTTCCTGCACATAAACAATCATTACATACAATTTGCTACTTCTATTTGTGCTGCTTTCTGCAGCACACTTAGAAGTAACAAATAGACATTATAGATTGTTGATGTGCACCTTCTTGCACATAAACAATTATTCGCTGCATAGCAGGCCCCCTTGTAGTATCATGCAAGGGTGCCTGCATTAGCACTAGGCATCTCATTCTAGCGCCCGCGATAGAGAAAACATAGGGGTGCGCGGTATTGTAGTAAGTACGGTGCATCTCTATGTTTGGACATGTCAGAGCATCGCGCTGCCAAACGGGCAATTTGGATTTCTATCCCAGTGGTGCATCACAAAGTGTTTAAAGAAGGAGGTCTTGGGAAATTACCAAATCACAGCTTCTCCCAAATCTGTGGTAAAAAGCACCATGGCACTGCTGGCGATTGTGAGAGCCCTCAACAAAAAAGCTTTATTTATTTCTATCATGTACTACATGGCAACTACACTTGGGGTGGTTAGTACCAGGAATGAAAACTAGGTTGGTCCCCTTCAAGCCCTCTCTTTTTACCATTTATTTTAGGAGAGTGATGTACTCCCTTCCTTATGCTTCTTAAGCTCCCCCTTACCGCCTGTCCCTTTTGACACTGTGCAACCATAACCAATTTTTTTTTTTTATTTGTACTTACCTTTTAGTTAATTTGGGTTTTACTTAATTTAATAATTCTTTAGAATTGAATTTAATTTTGATTAAGTGATGCTAGTCAATACCTTGTTAGTCTTGACTATATAAATCATTTCTAAGTGGATGAACACAAGTACAAGTTCAGCTGAGTGGTGATAGAATTAAGATTCGGACTAACACCATTGGGATACATCCAAGGAAAGCATTTTACGGGAAACAAATGGACAGCACTTTGAAATGATGAGCGATTTTGTCCTTTACTCTTCCAGGTGAATTATCATTTCGTGATTAATAGGTATAATAATGAATGTAATATTGAAGGAAAAGGCATTCCTAAACTTTATAAATATGTATATTACAAGGGGATTTGGCATTTTAAAGGACCGTAATATACTGCACTTTATTAATAGCACTTTGTCTAGTTTGAAGTTTTGGCATAATCATTTTTTCTAAGGATGAAATTCTAAAATGTTTGATGTACTTTTTTGAAAGTATTTTATCCTATGAGCTTTAAGCAATTATATTCAATGTGAAATTAATTTTTATCCATTTAAGATTTTTATAATAACTCTGCTCAATAAAAAATTTAAAAAAATAAAAAACAATACAGGTTCAGCTATCTGACTCCATGCCAAGATACCCTCTACTGTGCTATTGACTGCCCCTGTAAAGGTGGCGGCTCCATTACTGGTCAATTTCAACTTCATCTTACTGTCTGTGCCAAGAGTTCTCAGGGTTTGGTTGGGGCAAATAGGTGGAAGGGGAGATGCAGTGTCCCACCCATTTGTTGAGGGGGGCATAAATCATGCTGGATTTGACTTCACTGACAGAGGACATATGTTTGCACCCATTTTCATACATGCTAGAATGAGAGGTGAAACTGTCCTACCCCCTTCCTCTACCACTCTGCAAACACGCTTCCTGGTGTACTACCGGTAGGGAGATAAAGTCCCCCTGGCTATTGAGGGTCCTTGGGGGCCAACTAATCCCATGTTACCTCCAGCAAGTCCCACACATTGGGTTTGCTGAGAGGGTTTCAGTGGCCACGCCCCCTTTCTCCACCACTCTGAAATTGCACATTCTGGTGCACTACTCATTGAGCTTCCTTGGGGGCTAGCTATCCCTCTTCCTACCTCCAGTAAGACCCACATAGGTAGATTGCTAAGAGCTTGTCAGAGGCCATGCCCCCTTTCTCCAGCATTCTGCAAACGCGTCTCCTATTGCACTACTGTTTGGGGGAAGAAGACCATTTTATTCCTGAGACACTCACAACCAAGGGGACCTCATCCTCCCACCAGCAGTGTGCAGAGAGGAGTATCTTGTAGAGTGGTGGAGAAAGGGGGCGTGACCTTCACCCACCTCTTATAGGAGGTAACAGGCAGTGTTTTTTACCCTCAGCAGCCAAGGGAACTTTATCCCCTTTTTTCAAAGGGTGGGGTGCCCAGTGACTCCCCAGGCCATTTTTGGTCCCCAAGTACCTCATTGCCTGGGGCCTGCCCACACTTTTTACATAAAAAAGGGAGCAGTGCTGTGTGGCCCTCTGATTTCAACACGGGTACCCCATCCCTTAAGACCCCGGCCTTAATTTTTTTTTAAAGGGGAGGGGGCCCATGGGGCCCCCATCCCTGGACTGATATTGGCCCCGGGGCCCCATCCCCTGGTGCCTCGCTACTTTGCTGGGGACAATGGGGGGCTTAGAGCCCCTGCTGTAGCCTGCTGGCTCCCTGCCTCCTGCGGGAGCCGGCATTGCTTTGAGACCCAGCAAGCTGCTAACACTCAGCTCCCTGGATCTCAAAGCAATGTCTGTTTCCCTGCTTGCTTGACAGCAGGCAGGGAAACAGATATGCTCTGCTTACAGCAAGAGAGAGCATTTTCTGCCTAGTGTTTGCTATGGCTTGTCAGGAGCAGTGTTCCAGCCAAGCCATAGCAAACTGCACTTTCCTGGGAATGGGCACCCCGGGGCATTGTTGAAGGTTGTTTTGGAGGGTGGCAGTCCCTAGGGCCATCTAGAGCTCCAGGAGGGGGGCAGATTGGCCCCTCTCCAATGCTAACTTTAGCACTAGGGAGGTGGTGGTCCCTGTTCCTGTGAAATCTGAGCCTCACTACAATGTCCCGGTAACCTTTGTTTTTTTTAGTGAATATCTAATGTTTTTTTAATCCTATTTCATAACTATAACAGTCCTGTAACCTTTGTTTGTTCAGTGAATTTCAAATGTTTTAAATGCAACTCCCTAATTATATCTTACCTGTAGCCTTTGTTTTTTTCAGTAAATTTGCATGGTTTTTTAAGTATCAATAATGTTTGCAGAATGGTGCAGAAAGGGAGCAGGGCCTCTGACCAGCTGTCAGGAATCCTGCTGTGGAGGACGAACAGAAACTACCGGGAGGGCTTCATGAACCAAAAGGTTCTTTATTATCTAAGAGAACTTTATTCCCCAACGTGTAGTCTACCAGGATACACATTTTGCGAATGGTGCAGAAAGGGGTTGTGGCTTCCAGAGCCCTCTTAGCCAACTGACTGTGTTGACCATGCTAAATGTAACAGGAGGGATAGTTTGCCACCAAATTCCCTCAAAAGCTAAGGTGACTCCATCCCCAACTACCACTATGCCAGGAGGCATGTTTGCAAACTGGTGGAGAAATGACGTCCTTGATGATTACACAGGTAAGATTCTATGAGTGCCATTGCCAAGACACACTGCGAATGCTGAGTGTTTTTAACAAAATGGAAAACACATATATAGACATATTTTACATAAGATTTCAGTGTAGCTATTTAGTACAATACTAATTTATCTTTCCTCTTCGTATTCATTTCTCGAAAAAAAAAAAAAAATAAGCATTTTCTTTCTTCACAACACCAGAGGTCACAATGACCTCAATATTCACAAATACAAATGACAAAGAATAAAACATACAGACATATTTAACACACAATTTTAAATAAAATTTGAGCCTAGCTATTTAGTAACATATTGGGTTAACTTTATTTTAACAACATAGTTATAAGAAAAAGTTTCAAAAAGTAACTCAGCATCTGAATGCTCAAATACAACATAACCACGAAATACCCATCACAGTAACCATTTTTATTCAAACCCATGAGGAATTAAAAACTGCTTCAAAACTAGTGCAATTCACAATCTGCAAACATCACATGACCGGAAAGTAAAGAATATTAATGGATAATATACTTTTCAGTAAAAAGAATAGCGTGTATACAACCTTTATTCTGAGCAGGTGGTAGATTTTGGCTGGAGACTTTTTTTGGACTCAATTGAGACGATGTTCATGTTATATCATCTTAAAACCTATCTAAAAAACGTCTCCAACTGCTGATCAAGCAGAGGGAAGCTGGAGGACCATCTACATAAGTGGCAGCAGCAACAATTCCCACCCAGAAAGTCCTTTCAGAGTTACAGAAAACTACAACACATATGGCTACAGAGTTTTTACGAATGTCTGCATATTGTATGTATTGTAATGCTGCTATACAAGCTGGTGAGCAGTGTGTTACAGCTATTCCCAATGTTGCCAAAAATTACACATGCTATTATATTTTTTGCACATTTCTCAGTGCCCATTTGTCGAATTTCTCCTGTCCCAGCTGCCATTTCTGTTACTATAAAAACAAACAAAAAATGTTCTAAATTTTACAAAACCACTGGGAAATATAGAAATATCATTGGATAATACACTTTTCAACTAAAGAATAAGAAGAACATGTTCATTGATACATTTAGAATATTCTTTAATAGAAGTTCTGAGTGAGCTGCAAAAGGCGACGCAAAGGTTAAGGACCCTCAACTTCAATGGCAACCACAACAACACTGAAGCTTAGAGTCCTTTTAAAAGTTCAATCTCAACTTCAAGATTTGGCTCCACAGTCTTCCCCAATAGCATCGTACTGCATGGATTGTGGAGTTGTAGTGAGTGCTGTAGAGCAGTCCATAACAGCCCTTCCCAATGCTGCAAAGAATAATAAATGTTGATGTTTTTTTTTTGTCCCTTCTTATTTTTCTCCAGTAGCAGGCATTTTATTATCTTACAAAATGGGTGTTGAATATCTGTGTTGTTCATTTTATTATATTCTCATTTATTGTAAAACTACTTACATATAAGTTGTGTTATAGCCAAGTCAAACTATCCGTCTACAAATAAATACACAGCTACCTTTTGCCAGTTATCCTTTTTTACTCTTTCACTTTTTAAATATAAGTCAATAGTCTGTGTTTAAATCTTCTAGTGAGTGCATCTACAATATATACAAACAAACTTTTTTAAACAAAACACAGATTTTGTAATCTTGTCTTTAAAACTATCAACTGTAATATATGCGTCCTGTTCTACAATTTATCCTCTTAACAACTCTTTATTTTCCCTTTGTGTATAAATGCATACATAGCTCTCTAGACGCTTAAATTGCTTTTTTACTGAGCATGCACATGCATAAGTACATATTTAAAATGGAAAAAAAACTATAAAAGATTTTCAAAGCTCAAAACCTTTTGTGAATGGTAAACCTACATCATCTCTCAAATAATTCTTCTGCTTATAAAACATATTATCAGCATTTCTCAAACAAACGTTATACTCCAAATGAAGGCAGCACAAGAACTCTCAAGGCATTCTGCACTATTAATCCTCCTTAATTTTAAACAAACAATGATTAAATACAAAAATCCATCCTTACCATATACATGACATTTTCTTTAGCCCTACAAAACATAGATCACCATGTAAACATACATTCAAATTCTTATAGATGTACACCTTCAAGCCATCGTACTAACAACATATAACTCTATGCATCTTTAAGTAAACTTAAAAGTCCCACTGTATGTATAGCTATCTGCAATCCCAAGAACCCTATCTCACCATCTAAGCATCTGTAAAGCGGTCATGTGAATTAAAAACAAATTGACAGACACTTCCCAATACTTACCTAACAAGTATTACTTCTTTCCTGTTCATATTCAGCCAGACAGCATGTTAATCTTTTATTTGTGACTAAAAGTACGACACCTTCCAAATGCAAACAACAGATGAATCTATTCTGCACATGTTTAAAACATTTGTAGTTCCTCATTGCATCTTTCCATAATACTATACTATTATTTCAACACAATGTAATAAAGAGGCACTAATTATTATTTTTTACTT